>NC_136517.1:74845971-74875971 GCF_053919585.1 Euprymna scolopes | reverse complement strand
TTTAAATTCTGAAGAAAAAAACAACATATAGACACATATATTCGATTTAAGAATTTATTGTTTGACAAAAGGAATATTTAGAAGGGGTTATGTTAATTTCCTTAATCCATGGATTTTCAATATTGGCTCACATCATCAGAGGAAATGAAATGCAGTTAGCAAAACGTTCAGCTGCGAGTCGACGCTATTTTGCTTTTCAGCACAATTATTGAGAATAGTTTTTGAGTGGTTGTGGAAAAAAATTAACGAAAAGAGAAGTTGATACAACCTAGGCAATCCATTATCGGAAGGAGTCCAATGTCATTCGGGTTTATAAATCCAGGTGGCCAGAAAATAGGTCCAGGGGAGAAAGTAATATTCACATATAGCGAAAGCGTATTGCTCCTTATTGATTTTTCGAAAAGTATACGGGCAGCCTTATTGTTGAGTGTGTGTTGGTAGATGTAATCCAAAAGCTTTCTAGGTGTTGACAAAATGTATCCGATGTTGGGTGGATATACCATTCCATTGTAATTATCCCCGTGAGTAATAGAGTTTGAGCATTGGGTTATGTATGCAATGGACTTCGAAATCAATAGTATAGGTAGCAAAATAGCAAAATAATCTGGAAGATGATATTCAGAACGGTGCGTTGGACGATTTGCTTCGGGAGTGAGTCCCGGTAGAAAGATAGTTCGCTTTCTTGTTGATAGTGGGTGAGGGAAGCCTTTTAGATGAGGGAAAGAGGAGAGTGGGGTGGAATAGAGAGGGTAAAGAGAGAGAGGGGAGGGTTAAAATTGGGCGAGCATACAAGTGCTTAATGGAATTTTTTCGGCGGAGGCAGGAATTGTATTTTAGTATTCTTTAAAAGGGTTGACCTCTTGATTTCAAGTTCAAATGGGAAACGGATATTCTTGGGAATTTCGATGGGAGTGTGCGTGATATGGGGTGGTGTGCTGTTTTTGCTGTGCGGATGGGTGAGCGGATGAGGTGGAGATAGAGACGAGTCATGGTCTGAAAGTTTGAAATGCTTGGAGGGTTACTTATTTAAGTGAGTTTGAGGTTGGGTTCTTTTAATTTTGAGTGTATATTTAAAGGTGACTTGATTAGTTGAGATACAGTAAGTTTATTACGCTTGTTGTCGTAGTTTGGTCTAGTTTAATTAAGTTTTTTAACATTTTATTTAAAATGTATATATTTCTGTTTGGAGGCGATCTATGGATGAGTTTGTTTTGTTGTTCGTTGAGTTGGAATTGATGTTTGAGTGAATGCTTTATATACTGTGGTTAATTAGCTATTTTTATAATTGGGAGAATTGATTTAAATGCGAGGCTGGATGTGGGGTTGCCCAGACGTGGTTGAATTTATCTATTTATATAATAATTACTTGTATATACATCTGTCAAACCTAAACATAAGTGCAGATATAAGCACATATATACCCTCAGACACACATACAAACGTACATATACATATATATACATACACATACACATATGCATATACATAGTATACACATATGCACAAACACTGATCCATACCATGCATACATGATGATGATTGCAACGTCTTGTCAGACGAGTGCCACTCCCTCAGACATTTAAAATCCATGAGCCCAAATGCCTGAAGGAGTATCTATACAAATATGATGTTACAGAGTCTTACCTTTGTACGACAGCTAAGTCTCTCTCTCGGTTCAAAATGTTGAGATCCAGCAACAAGCAAGAGCAAGATAGCCAGCAACAAATTAAACTGCAGACCAGCTTAATGCGGGTAATGGTCTTCCGCTTTATGGTTTTTTAAATCAGAGATTTGCTTCTCCTAGAAAGGTTGCCTTCACCACGGCTTACGGGAGCCCTCTCCACCCCAATACACATACACAAATATACACGGTGCTAGTTGGCCGTTGACCCAGAAAAAGAGTTCATTCGCCCTTATATACACACGCATCCTTATACTGATACACATGTGTACTCAATTACATATATACATATCATAACGCATACAAGCAAGCACATATATTAGAGAAGGGAACTACTTATACAACCGGGCGTGTATGCATGCGCGTGCCCTTGAGTGTACAACTGCGCCCATATGCACGGCCGAACATCGCTATAATCAAGTGCAAGCATGCAAGTCACACCCCCATATGCATACCATCGTATACATACAGCAAATAAACATCTACATAGGTGTTATGTCTAAAAAGAGATAAAGGTGCGCACGCTGATATATTTAACACACAAATACAGAGAGCGTGCACCTACCGTTAAAACATATACATACATCAGCAAATGATCGGATTTATCTAATGATTCTATTTTAGATAAGGGGATAATCCCCAATTTGCCTGCACATTTATATGGTCCAGGGAGATACAGATAGCTAGAGTGTACTAATATACGGCTAAGATGTGTAACTCCATTAAATGGCCATGTTCACACAAACACACGCATATATATATATATATATATATATATATATATATAAATGCACATACATACGCTCATACACGCACACACACACGTGCATACACACATATATACACTCCAGCACATAATCATATGTATATATATATTAAACACAAAACGCACGCATACAAGCTTACACATACATATATACATCCACATATATAAGAAAATGAAATTAATAGAGACAAAATCATGCATATATACATATATACACATACATATAAACATGTACAGTCATACATATATAGACATGTACAAACATATACTTACTCAAACACGCACATATAGACATACATATATATTAACATAGATACAACGCATACAACACCCACCCACTCATGCATGCATACATATACACTCATACACGCGTAAATCCATGCGTATACATATAGGGGCAAATTGTCAAAACTAGTTCAGGTATGGTGACTTAAGTGGTTTTGAGTTGGCTATACTTGAATTTTTTCCTGTGCTTGCATAACGAAATAAGCTCATTTTTTGGTGTTTATCGTGGCTTTAGGATATGTTACTATTGCAACTGCTTCTGAAGTGCAAGAGTTGCAGAATTTGGATTTAGGGGTGTATGAATTGGATTTTTTTCAATAAATCCCATTTTAGCGAATACGGAATATTTTTATGTTGGAGGTCTTTAATCAGAGTTGTTAGGGAGGTGCCTCTATTGGGGAACTTTTTTTTTCTCCCGTTTTTTTTTTGTTGTTGTTTTTTTCCCCTCGTTGTGCCAATATTTTAATCGTTTTTTAAACGTTAATAAATTTATTTTAGTGTCCCCGTAAATTAGAACTCTTTATTTTAGACATAATATTATTTTGTATGCTATCGATTTCCTCCTGATGAGATGATAGCCGAAAGAGCTCTTGAGAAACGTCCGCTTATTATTTTCAAAACTGTATATAAATTCTGTACCTCCAAACATTTATATATATGTGTGTGTGTGTGTGTGTGTGTGTGTGTGTGTGTGATTTGACTTTTGAAAACTCTACCAAAATCCTCCGACAATTTAGGGTCTAAACACTTGAAATTTAAAATGTAGGTTACTAAGACATGGATCAAACTTTATAATTTGATTTGAGCCCAAAACAATAAATGCTAAGAGGATAAAAATTGGGGCCAAAGTTTTATAAAATTGACCTCTGTGGTCTCTACCAAATTACTCAGTCAATTTCTGGTCTAAGCATTTGAAAAATTACATAAAGAGTATTCAGAGATAGCGCAAGCTTTTTAATCGGTTTTGGTCGAGAATTTGACCTTTGTGGTGCCTAGCAAACTACTCAGCCAATTTTGGGTCTAAACATTTGAAATTTATACATAACGGGTATTCAAACATGCGGCAAGCATTTTAATAAGTTTTGGGCGAACATGTAGCTGCCAAAAGGTCAAAGTTGAAAGAGTTGACCTTTGCAGATTCTACCAAATTCCTCTGCCAATTTTGGGTCTAAATTTTAGCTGATTTGAGACCAAAATGATTAATGTTAAGGGGGTCAAAATTGGGGTCGAAGTTAAAAAAAAAAAATTGACCTCAGACAAATTTTGGTCTAAACATCTCAAATCTTACATAAAGTGTATTCACACGTAGGATAAGTCATAAACAGTACATAAGGCCCGAGCAAAGCCAGGCTGAACTGCTAGTATATAAGAAAGATGGCGTAAATATCATTATCGGAACAGAGTTAATAGGAGGTGACGTATGGATGAATGATATTCTTTTCTAAAAGCAATTACTTAACAGATTTGAATATAAATTAAAAATTGTTAATACATTACGAAAAAAAAAAACGTTGAACGAAAAACAAAAGCGAAATCTCAAGATACGCACGACTTACATTTGAGTTTAATTAAAATCAAAACTGCAACCAACCGTAATCATATGGAGGTGCTTTTACAGTAAACTCATGTTAAGCAACTGCAACATGTGATTTGTTGCTTGAAGTTTTTGTTCTCGCAACTCAGCACAGCCTAAATACAACCTCGGTTTAGCAATTCGTTTTTGAACGACTCCACGCCAGGAAATAGTCCTACTTTCTAAATTAAATTTGAAACCAAAAACTAAAATAGACACAAATTAACCTCTATATAGTAAACTTAAGTGGCGGTCAGGATGAAGACAGGGGTACTGAAATATTCTTTAGTGATATTTTAGGATATAAAATATTGTTTCGTATCGTATGACCGGCTAAAACGTCGCAGTAGTAGTAGTAGTAGTAGTAGTAGTAACAAGTTATAATAAATAAATAAATAAATAAAATAAAATAAATAAATATCAAGTGATTCTTATTTGATTTGGGCGCTTATCCAGTTTCACCCCTAAATTAAAAAATTATAATTGCAGAAAAATTTATTATGCACATACCTGTTAGGTTTAAAAAAAAAAAAAAAAAAAAAAAAACACGTGCGCATTTTAAGGTGCATATTCCGATTGGCACTTATAACGATAAACAAAAATGAAAAAAAAAAAAAACATTTATATTGTACTTACTTGTCACAGAATGAAGGTTATATATTCAAAATTTCCAAAAATTGATCAAGTAGTTTTTATTTTTTTATTTACGAAATGAAGTTTGCCGTTTTTTACCGATAAGTGACAGACGAGGCAATGTTCTATAGAACATAATAAGGCGATGTAATCGATGACTATTTTGACAGTTTCCACGTGCGTTAAGGTTGTCTGCCCTTTTCCACCGATTCGTTGGACGCTTTTGCATCCTCATCGAAACACAGGGTGGGACGATAAAATTGTCGCCATAGAAAAGACGACATAATTCCATTTCCGTTTAATAAAAACCAGTTTATTTTTTTGTTGCAGACTATCTACTAGTTGGCCAGTTTTATATAAATCCTAAGAGTGATAGTAGTCTTCTATCATGTCTGAAAGTGACACAATGTTCAATGAGCAAGATTGGGGATGCGCCGCTGTACAACTCATGCTCTCTACTGATCCAAGTTATGACAACGGAACCATTACCAACCCTTCAAAATGCATCGCTGGATTGCCATGAATAACAGGGACGTGCTCAGGCTGATGAAAACAAAGTTTCCGGTCACGGTTATGGCCTTTGGTGTGGTTTCAAGTAAGGGTCACATCATGTTACCTCTCATCTTCGAAGTCGGCTTGAAAGTCAACACCAAAGTGTATCTGGGTATGCTGAAAAGTGTGGTGATCCTGTAACGTGCACCCAGGAGATAAGCGCCCGCGTGTTTGCGTGTTGTGTGGGTACGTGGGAGAGACGGATGAGGGGGAAAAAGACTTACCTCGAGACCAGCTCAGCGTTACCGACCAAAAATAGAAAAGAAAGACCAAGATGGCGGCCGCCGTCTTTTGTAAAGTATGATGTCTCGCAAAGTCACACGAATTCTCGGAATATGCAAATTTAGCCGGCCTAGAACGACGATAAAAGCGGGTGAGGGGGAAAGACGTGGGCGAGTGACGATTGAGTTGGCTGGGGAATCGTGTGGCTGTTGTTTCTTGTGCCGTGTTGAGGATATCTTACCGTGTTAAAGAGAGAGTCGGGCGCCATCTTGAATTTTTCGTTACAGATCCCATGGTGCAATCAGGTGGCCACTGGCAGACCCTATGTGGCAGCAGAACTCGGCGCCGGCCCACAAATCCAAAGAGACCCAGGCTTGGCTTCAAAAGGAGTGCAACGACTTTATACCCTTCTCTCATTGGCCCACTATCCTTCCCCGGCCTGAACCCGCTGGACTACTTCGTTTGGTCATGCGTCGAGAACATCACCAACATGACCTCCCACAACACCAAAACTAGCCTGATCGTTGCAATTCGCCGAGTATTTGCCAAGCTACCGCCAGCGCTTATAAAAAAGGCATGCTACCAGTTCAGGACCCTTATTGAGGCGGTGATTGAGGCTGAAGACGGCTACATTGAATAGATGTCAGCTCTACTACATAATCAAGTTACCTGAATTGATGTTTTTCAATAAAAGTGTTACAATATAGCTGTAGTGTTGTTTTCTTTAGGGCAACACTTTTATCGTCCCAACCTTTAGAGTAAAATTTAATTTTCTTGAATAAAAAAAAACTACTTGATCAAATTACATTATTTTTGGAATTTTTCATCTTCCTCCCGTTACTTGTACGCACAACATACAGACATTTCTGTATTTCATTTCATTTTTAATGCCGCCATAAATTCCAATCTGAATACGCACCCATTTTAGTTAGTGTTGACAATCCTTTCTTCATTTTTATGAACTCTACTTGGAACAGGGGAGATAATTCAAGAGATCTTGAATTGTTTTCAAAGAATTTCACCGAAAATGTTAAAGTTTCGTATAACTTATTAGTAAAAGACAAAAAATAAAGCATTAATTATCTGAATATTCATTGAATTAAAATAGAATAATTAAAATTTCGAAATAAAGTACAGCATGCACTTTTGTAAAAAAAAAAAAAAACTTAAATGAATAAAAGTGGTCATTAAAAACAATGAAAAACTTTTTCAATCAAATTTTTTAATGGACTGTCTGTCTAAGAAAAGAAAGTTCTAAAATGAAAGCAAATGGTCATTATATGAAAATGTATGACTTAAAAAAACGAACTTTTTTTTTTTTGCAAAATTTAACCTTGATGATAAATAGAAATAATGATTAAAATTTATAAATAGTTTTAGTCAACCATTAATGGAAAGTGCGTGGCGTTTGCTTTCTTTTTTTTTTTTTATTTCTTGCTTTGGTTTTTAAAAATGAACCTTTTACAAAAACTTTTCTAAGAAATAAAAATACTCATTAAGATAAATAGTTTTATTTATTTTTTTGCGGACTATTATCCTCATCTTTCATAGTTGTTGTTTCGGCCAACTATTCCTCTGGCCTTCATCAGGTGATTAACCACGATGGAATAGAAATGCTGAATCTCTTAACTGTATCTTCAGTAATTACTGCCTTCCGTAGTTGTTGTTGTCTCACCGCGTCTTTGACCAACTAATCCTCTGGTCGACTTTGGTAAGGATTGAAACCGCTATCTTCAGCCAATGCTCACCTGAAACTGTAGAGATTCAACGTCTCTATCCACTGCGCCACGGCGGTCACGGTTAGAGGAATATCTGGCGAGCGCCAGAGGAATTGTTGACCGAAACGTCGTGAACCAACAACTATGAAGATGAGGATAATAGTCCGCAAATAAATAAATAAAAATGTACAAATTACTCATCTCAAAGAATTCCAATGATTAAATAATATAAGATAATTAATTTGGAAACTTTAAAATCTTCTTGAATTACCTCTCCTTGTTTCAAGTGAAGGTCTTCAAAAATAAAATAAAAATGTTCATAATAACTAAAAAGCACACGTACACACACACACACACAAAATGTCTGTACACTAAAATTACGCAAATTCACCCAATATTTTTGTGAATGTGTCTGTGTGTGTCTGTCTCTGTGTGTACATTTCCCTACGCAATAACTCTGTCAATTTTTAGTCTACAGATTCGAAATTTGATATACCGGATACTAAGATTTGGGAAAATCTATGTGATCGGTTTTCGGCCAGAAATTTCGCTGTTAAGGAATCAAAGTTCAACGATTTGACCTTTGAGAACTCTACCAAACTCCTCCGACAATTTGGCGTCTACACTTGAAATTTTAGATATAGGTTCCTTGAATATGGATCTAACTTAATAATTCGATTTGAGCCCAAAACAATCAATTTTAAGGGGTCAAAGTAAAAAAAAATGACAGTTTTTTCTTTTTTCTTTTTTTTTTTTTTTTTTTTTTGCTCAAAATACACCGCGAAACACCCGGGCAACACCGGGCTGAAATGCTAGTTTCTAAATAAAATCAATCTCTAGTCAGTGATGAATGTGTTGAACTGTCCTTTGGCGGTTGATCTTGATGTAAGCCGAAAATGTCGGGTGAGGCATTTCGCCATTAAAATGTTTTTTCTTTTTAAAAAATACTTGAATTTACGTAATTTTTAGTGTATTGTCTTTTTTTTTAGATCTAATACGTAAGTGTGTAATAACTTATTTGTACCATTTGGTTTATTTTCTTTTTACAAGTAGATTTCAATGTTCCAGTAAAACTGGATAATCACTGTGATTTATAATATTGCAAACCGTTTTGATAATATTTTTATCCAATCATTCTTTTCCTTTTTTTTTTCTTTCTACAGGGTGAGTCACGGGAAACGGGTGTTATTTTTTTAAGAAAAGCATTTCAAAATCAATGACTAAGTAAAACAAAATTTAAGGTAAAAGTAAAACAAATGACAACAAACTAAACGGCATCTTAAGCAGGTTTAAAGAGTACCTTCATCACTCATTATCCCTTACTCAAGGAGAGCAGGAAGCATTCTAAAAAACATCTGTTTCCCGTGACTCACTCTGTATAATGTGGGTATATTGCATTGAAAAGTTGGACATCACATAAAAAGCAGAGCTAAAAAAAATGCGAGTTATTTGGGCCACAATACGAATACATCAATTTGGCCCAATTAAGCAATTTGATGAACACTTAAAATACCTTTTGGTTTTGACCTGTCCATTTACATTTAGGTCATTTAATATCAACTCTAAACGAAGAAGAGATGATTTCTTCAGTTTGCTTGGAGTTGTACTTCCTATTTACTATTTACTTGCCTCCCCACAGGGGTAAAGTTAGATACAAGGGTAGTTTTTAATGTGTGAAAAGACTAAGTGTGTTATCAAATCATATACTACGCGTTACTCCTAGCCAAAGGGTCAGGGCGTTGTAGTCGGTGGGGTAGCTAGAGTAAACGTCACTCTGGGCAGTCTGCTCAAATGTCACCCCCTTTGCTGTCACCCGGGCCGCTCCCTTTAGATAAAACATACATATCTAAAGATATAAAATAGTAGCATTCGTGTATATGTTTGTCTGTGTGTACAACCCCCAATGATCAAAGAAATAGAAAGGCCATATGTGTATACACCTTTCCTGATCAAGAAATATTACGCCCATAATAGGATACTTCTGTCAAAGGAGACATCATATTTTATACGTAATTTCTATATACAGGGTGAACAGAAAGTCCTTGGACCAATTCAAAAGTGGTTTATTAATAGAAAATTACAAAAATATAAATTAAACATGAATGAAAATTATAAGTTAGGAAACCAAGAATAAATTCAAATTATTTATTTTCAATGTGATGTCCCTTCCTTTCGATTAGACGTGGAATTCTCTGTCTGAAGTTACCAACCGAGGCACGCAACGTTTCCTGGGGTATTTTAGCCCAATCACTCTGAAGAGATGTCTTCAAAGCATCAACACTTGGATGAGCAACAGAACAGACCTTTGCCTCCAACAAAGACCACACAGAAAAATCCATGGGATTCAAATCAGGCGATGCAGGAGGCCACATCTCCTTACTCCAGAATCTTGGAAAATGACGTTGGCACCAGTCCTGAGTTTTTCTGGAGGTGTGGTATGGTGCTCCATCTTGTTGGACGGTGAAAGGCTGATCTTTGAAGTGTTTCTTCATCTCTTCAAATGCTGGAACCAAAATATCGTTAATGTAGCGATCTGTGTTGATGTTAACCCCCTGCTCCACGAAAATCAGAGGCGACTTCCAAGATTTGGAGACTGCAGCCCACACCATGAGGGAAGACGGCTTTTGTCGGCGGAAAACTATTCTCACGGAGTCATCAATGTCTGCTGAAGATTTTGCGTAAACTTTGTCGTTCTGATTGTTAACAGTCGCTTCAATTGTGAAGAGTTTTTCATCAGAAAAAACGATCTCTCGCTCTGCCGTGCCAGCCTTCAGTTCTCCAAGAAGAAGCTTTGCTCTTTCAAGTCTCTTGTGCTTTTGGGCAGGTGTGAGGTACTGTCTCTTTCTCATCTTGTAGGGGGACAACTGGAGATCGTTTTTTACGATTGTTCTCGTCGAGGTCACGCTCACATTCATGTCTTTAGCCATTTGTCTTGCAGATCTCTTCGGGTTCCTCCTTACCCTCTCTCGGACAGCTTTAATCACCTTCTTTGTTCGAGCAGTGCGAGGTCTTCCACTCCTAGGACGGTCTTCAGATGTACCAAGTTCCTTAAATCTGTTCACAACATGGTACACGGTGGATTTAGCCACTTTCAAGAGCTTAATAATCTCTGAGTTTGTTCTTCCCGCGCAATGAAGTTGAATTATGGCCTCTCGTTTGCTCATTTTTCTGAAAGTTTAAACAAAATTATTTTAATATTTTTGTTGAAAATAATTAGATCAATAGTTAGACTAAATACTTTATTCGAAAAGAGAAAAAATGATTTTAACAATATTTAATTTTAAAACTAAAAATGGTCCAAGGACTTTCTGTTCACCCTGTATAGCATTCTTCAAACCACATCTATATTGATTGAGTTACGGTCAATCACATTAAATTAAATCTATTTAAATAATTAGCTCGATGATATTACTTATTCGACATAATAGATTCGTTTTAACTATACTAATTAAAAGAAATTTAATTATTTAGTTTATTTAAATTTCAATTTATATTTGATTTAACTTATTTTATCTGAAATCTGAAACCGTTTAATTTTCAAACCAGAAAACCAAAGGGGAAATAACTGTGAATGTTTAATTGAAAAATTGTTTAAAACGAAGCACTTTATTAATTATTTTCTGTAATAGATTTGTTTTCATTTCGAAATATTCTTTTAAGCTGAATTATTATTTTTATTTTTAATTCGGAGGAACTTCTTTTTCGCTTATTCTTAATTTTTAAGTAACCTTTTTATTTCTTAAAGAAAAATAATTAAAACTAATGTCCTCATTTACTTGCATCCTCACGAGCGCAGAGTTAGTTAGACACAGGGCCAATTTTCCATGTGAGCAGAATCCATTATCCCATACATTATCTGCTCCTTTTTTTTTATAAAATTTAATCGGTGTTGCTCAGGATTTATTATAATAATTATACCATAGCAAGTGTGTTTAATTGTCTGCGAAACAGATTTTCGTTATAATTTATTTAATATCTTAAATTAAAAATGGTCAATTTTTACAACGTGACCCAGCGTCGTTTAACCCCTAAAAAAATTAAGACCTACTTTTTGGGGGCCTAATACGTTGCCTGGGTTGACATGAAGTTCCTTTTGAAACACACCTTTATACTAATCGTTTTCATCATGGGCACGTGAATACTCCCACAACAAAAATAAAAGAACGGATGAAAACATGTAAATGTAATCGCTCAAAAAAAAAAGTACGTGATACCCTCTCCGCCAGATATTTCGGCAGAAGGGCTACAAAGAGAAGAAGCTATTCTCCGGATATTGAGCACTGGAAAGAACCTCCTAAAAAATAAATTAGAAATAAATCATTACAACTTTTGTTTCAATAAAAATAGCAGCGAATGCCGGTGCAATCGCAAAAAAAAAAAAATGATCTACCAAAAATTAATTCCAAAAACAATTAAATGAAATTTTTCGTCATTTTATATTTCTAATGTAATCCCCCCTAAAAAAAATTGAATTTGTCATATTTTGGAGTTCGTTCTTTTTATAAAATTGTTTGGTGAAAGTACAGAATGGTCTAATAAAAATTAAATAAATTTACCGTTATTTTATGTTTCAAATGTAATTGCCGTTCCCCAGCACCAAAACAAAAAAATTGTGTTTCTCATACTTTGCCCCCCTCCCCTCCGTCGATCGCCAAACTTGAAAAAATGCGAGAGATGATATGTCTCGTTGAATGTTTTGTGGTCAAAAAGTGGGTGCTCATTTTACGTTAAATTTATATAGAATAGTGATTCCCCACGCTAAAATGTTAATTTTCTTTTTTTTTTTCAAAATTTCTTCTTTCATATTATTTATAAAGACTGTTTAAACGTATTAGGCAAAAAAAAAATAGATCTTATTTTTTTTAGGGATTAAACGACGCTGGGTCACGTCGTAAAAATTGACCATTTTTAATTTAAGATATTAAATAAATTATAAAGAAAATCTGTTTCGCAGGCAATTAAACACACTTGCCATTATATAATTATTATAATAAATCCTGGGAAACGCCGATTAAATTTATAAACAAAAAAAAATGGAGCAGATAATGTATGGGATGATGGATTCTGCTCACACGGGAAATTGGCCCTGTGTGTGTGTGTGTGTGTGTGTGTGTGTGTGTGTAAAGAGAGAAAGGGGGAATGATAGGTTTTGTCGGTTTGGTTGTCAGTCACGGTTTATTTTTTCGTTAGGCAAAAACGTTTTTAAACCTAATAAATACCTTTGAAATATCATAGATTTTAACTACTTTTAGAAATTGCATTCTCGTAAACATTAAAATCTCAACAAACCAAACGTATGCCGTGACCGGAAATGTGATGTGTTGCCGTAGATGGTCGTGTCATCAGCATAGATGTCAACGAATGATTTAAGTATGTGTTTAGGGAGATCATTGATGTAGATCAGGAAAAGAGTTGGTCCCAGGATAGACCCCTGAGGGACTCCAGCATTAATACTTATAATAATTATTTGGTTAACCTGTATTTCCTTTCAAAAGTACTGCCTTATAAAACTTGAAACTTGTATGCACCAAGTATTTCCGACCAAACTGAAAATTTTTGTGCAACAACTATTTCCGAGCGGAGGTAGTATTTAATTTATTTTCAATTATTATCAAACTTCTTTTTTTTTTTTTACACAGTGGTCACCACTTATCAAGGTCCGGAAGCCACTCAGGGATAAGAGTTATTGCAAGTACATTACGTTTGTGTGGAGATTTGATGAAGTGTTTACTTAAGGACTACGCTAGTTGCCTTTAAAAACGGAAGTACGTTTATTTATTTAAGCTATGAGAGTTATTTTCCCTTTAAGCTAGTTCCCGTTTAATTTTTATAGACGAAAATTGATGTATTTTATGCTTTCATAAATCCAACATGTGATGTACTTTCAGGAAAATTGTAAGAAGTTAAAGATATTCGTTGTATTTGATATAGTATGGGACTAAAACCCTCCGCTCGGAAATGCTGGGTATATACAGCCTATATATACTATAATTTGGTCCGTAGAAGCCATAATTCTAATATATCAAAAAAGAAGAAAAAAGCTGTTTATAATTTTGTACATACTTAGGAATTCATGGTAATAAGGATATTCCATTAAATAGATAAATGATATTAAAAATAAATTCAACAGAACTTGAAATAGCTACCTCGAGGCAAATAAAAAAAGATTTATTTATATTTTAGATGTTTTGTTTTTCGAATAACCCCTAAGATTTTAGGTTAAGTTGAATCAAATAAGAACACAAAGTTCTACGTGTTGGCACTTTTTTTTTATGGATCAACTGAATCCGCTACCAATGGTCAACCGCCAGTATTGGACGTTTTCATTTTGTAAGTATCATTAGTGTGAATTCGTAGTCCATTTATTAAATAATCCGGTTTGATATTTTTGCTTCTTCATTTTTTGTATTTTAAACGTTATCCCAATTTCAACATGGCTGCCATACACATTTTTACGAAGAAAAAAAAAATCCCAAAAAAGTTAAATAAATCCGTGAGATATTATTTAACTAAAATAAACAACCCATTTTTTTTGGGGGGGGGGGGACAGATTTAGTGTTGTACTAAATAACAGCGTTTTTTTTTTTTTTTTTTTTTTTTTTTTTTTTTTTCATTTTTATTGGTTACAATAAACAACTGGATTGATTGACGTGATTCTTACATAGCTCGTAAATAATATCCATTATTGTACAACTATTATGAGAAATCCGAGAACTTTCATTGGATAAATTAAACATATCGTACGGACTACACAAACATTCCTGATGCGTACAAGTGAATAAACTTCTTTTTGTTTTTAATTTATGAATTGATTCAAAGCACGTCTTGAATTCAGTTTAGTTACTTTAAATCAAAATAAAACAAAAAATTGTCTTATTTCGATTTAATTCTTAGTGACTAAAATGAATTCAAGACGTGTGCTTTGAATTGCCGTATTACCAGTTTCTCTATTCTTGCTGAATTTCGATAAACTTTCAGATCACCTTGCACTGTAGTTACACTTCCCAAAAGCTAAGAATTCTTTTTTTTTTTTTTAATTAAGAAACTAGAACCAAAATATTTTATTTCTGTAAGAAATTCAATGTTGTTAAATTGTCTGAATCATAATTATATTTTATTCAATAACAAGTACATCAACGTTGTTACGAAATGAATAAAGCCTCCACGTTACCATTTTTACTATTATTTTTATAATTTCTAAGTTATAATTTCTATAATTTATAAATTCCTACAATAATTCCGGCCTGTAATTTTAAAATTACAAATTTCTATAAATTTTCAAGTTAAAATAATTCCTAAAACTTGTATATATTTTTAAAAAAAATTGAACTTGTTTGTGTGTGAAACGGTCTCTACTAAACTACTCTGTTAAGTTTGGGTCAACAGATTTGAAACTTGATATGTAGGATATTCAGGCCTATGGAAGAAATCCGATTTGGTTTTTAGCCGGAAAAATAGCTACGAAGTGGTAAAAATTAAAAACTGGACATACGCATGCCCAAATATACATTCATAATTTATAACGTTTTGATATGTATGTATCTTTAGCTGTGTGTTTTGGTTTCGATTCTAGCTGATGCCACCCAAATATTTTAACTTTTGAAATCACTACTATATGCTAGGTACAATATAATAATCAATATTTGGTGCTAATGCAGAGAGTGATCCGCGCTATTTTTAAAATCGTATTTCCGCGTTTAATTAAAGTTGTTTTTTATTCAATTGTAAGGTTAAAGTACAGAATAGGTACAAAACACCCTCCCTCCCCATGTTAAGAATGGCTTTTTAAATAATAACGTTATTATTTCAGCACGGATCACTCTCTGCATGAGTACCCAGTAGAGTATTGGTTCTATAATAATAAATACGAAATCTGTATAAAGTAAATTATCATACTTAAGCGTATTTTACGACCGGGCAACATCGGGCGACCTGCTAGTAATTTTTATAATTTTATGTTCGAAAGTAAAACGCCGTCTTTGTTGTTTATGAATGTCCCGCTTGAACGCCGACACTACAATGTATGGCTTTCGTTCAGTCTTCAGAAATAAGGTGTATTCCCTGTAAGGGTGGCTGTATGTGTAATCGAGAAGCAAAGGTTGCGCATCTCTAATCACACCTCTCCTGAGTTGGCACTGCTTGATTTCAGTGGCAAGGAGATGTCCAGAACGACTAGAAACGATGGCAAGGTAAGCACCTGATATTCTCAAACGGTTAAGTACTGGCCAAGCTCAACATCACTTCACCTTATCTAACGCCCCCCCCCTCTAACGGGACCCCCCCTTAGGATATTAAAGCATAAACCTCCTAATACAGAATCAATACCATCATTTGATTTCTCTTCAAATTTTACTCTAGAACAATATTTACTTTAGTAGTAGGTGTGGTTTTAAATTGCATTCCATTTTTTTACGGCATATCAAACCTGATTTAATGCTGAATCCAGTAATTTTGGAAACCACTTTTTATGCTCCAAATATTTTCAAATATTTATTCATTGTGTTTGATTTAGTTGTTTAATAGCATCCCGAGACAGGCATACAAACGGACAGACAAGGAGATAGGCAGAACACCGCAAATCAATTTGTTCAGTGATTTGAATATCTAGATCTGTATTCAATCGCTTGATCTAAAGAGGAACAACGTCTCTCCAAGAAACATAAGAATACGTTAATTACAACGATGTTATATTGATTGCATAATATCGTATGAGGAAAAAAAGGTGCTAAAGTTGAATGAAACCTTCGATTTTCAAAGGAAATGTAATGAAACAATTAAATAAAGTTGGTAAATATTTTACTTTCTTTCCACCTTACAAATCACCTTTAAAATGACGGGTATGCTGAAAACGAATATTGCATTTAAATTTGCCGCAAACGAGTAGTTTCCCGAATATTAAGCAATATGATCCCTTGCGTTAACACTGGACATTTTTGTACGCACGCGCGTCAAAAATGTCCACCAGTGTTAATATGCTTAATATCCGAAAAACTACTTGTTTGCGGCAAATTTAAATGCGATATTCGTTTTCAGCATATTCGAAAACTTACAAAAGTCGTTATTTTAAAGATGATTGTTAAGGTGGAAAGAAAATTTAAAAAATTAGCATTAAGTTTGATAAATAGACAAAAGTATTTAGAGAATTTTCTGCCATTAAAGCAACTAAACGGATAGTCAGCGTTTGCTTGCCCCCAACACTTTACAAAAAAAATAAAAAAACATTAATTTTGATCACGAAATTATTTTTATTTATTTTTTTTTTCGTATTAATCTAGATATCTATAAAAGTGAAAGTGTCTGTCTGTGTACATTTCCCTACGCAATAACTCTGTCAATTTTCAGTTTACAGACTTGAAATTTGATATACAGGGTATTGAGATTTGGAAAAAATCTTTGTAATGCGTTTTCGGCCAGAAAATTGGCTCTTAAGGAGTCAAAGTTCACCGATTTGACCTTTGAGAACTCTACCAAACTCCTCCTCCAATTCTGGGTATAAACAATTGAAATTTTAAATATAGATTCCTTGGACATGGATCTGATTTAATAATTTGATTTGAGCACCAAACAATAAATGTTAAGGGGTCATAAGGGTCAAAGTTAAAAAAAAAAATGACCTCTGCGGTCTCTACCAAATTACTCAGACAATTTCTGGTCTAAACATTTGAAATTTTACATAAAGGGTATTCAGAGATAGGGCAAGCTTTTTAATCGGTTTGGGTCGAAAATTTGAGCTACTAATATATAAATGTATGTATGTTTGAATGCCTTCCTACAACTTTCGACAGAGGCGACGGATTTTCACAAGATCAGTATCGTTTTGAAGCTCGACCCTTCAGACGACAAATACCGAAAAATTGGCTAAAAACATTAATTTCTTCACCCTCTACTGGGCATTTTTATACAGGGAGAGGTCGCTTTTTTCGCCGATATTTTCGAAAGTCATCCTCTTTTCGATTGTCTAGCCTTAATTTAAACTTACGTTACTTCCGGTTTGACGGTGGTCGTAACAGCAAAGACGTCACGTTTTCCCCCGTTCTTTTTCGCCTGCCTTCCTACTACCACTTTTTTTTTTCCAACCACTCGGGCAACGCCGGGCTGAAATGCCAGTATAACATAAATCAGTATTTTCTAAATTCAGGTGTAATCCTTCGTAACTTAAATAATATACAACACAGAAGCAGTAAATTTTCCTATCTCCTCTACTTCCTTTTAAGGTTGAAAGCAAACTTAACGGAAAAAACTACATACATTTTTTTAAACATTTTTTTTATTTGGTTTTAAATAAATCTGATTTTAAGTGCAAATATATTTTCAATCAGCAGTCTTTCTTAGAACCCCCCCCCCCACCATCTATGGAAACAACATCGCGGAGCTGCTTCCCAGCAGGGTATAATATGGCTGTTTTTAAGTCTAACGTGAATAAGTTCTCGTTGAGCCGTCCTATTAAATAAACAGGCACTAACCAAGTTCCATCATTACCGATAATCACGGTGTTGTCACAATGGCCAACTGACACTGATTGATCCTTATCCTTAAATGGTCTTTGCGCCTTGATAAACGGTGATTCCGTAGTAATAAAAAAAAAAATTCTTACACGGTCATGCACAGACTACTATTACGATTCTGCATGTAAAATTGTTCGTGCGCATTTGACACATGCACACACACAATCTCTCTGTCTCTGTCTCTGTCTCTGTCTCTCTCTCTCTCTCTCTCTCTCTTCCCTTGACTTGGAGCACATGACGCGACCTGGTAAAAACCATCTTGTTTCTTTGAACGCCTTTAAAACTATGGCACTCCTTTGATTAAGTTCATATGATTAACTTCCACCCGACCTGAAACGGAAGATTTACGCCAAATCTTTTGCTAAGGTCTCTGGAAAAATGGTTGGATCGTTCTACCGCCCCGGGAAATAGGATTGTATCAGGAGTACCTTACTCCTGATACAATCCTCTCCTTATATAATGGTCAGATACGTCTTTAGATATACTGCTGTCATATATGAGGGGGGGGGATTTGGAGCACCCGTTCATGTCTTGACATAGTACAAAAGCGACTTTTAAGTGTATTCTTATGTTCGTAATAGATTCTCAACTGAGCTCCAATCCACTGCTGTAAAACATTATAGCAAGAACTGTAACTCTCTCTCTCTCTCTCTCTGTCTGTCTGTCTGTCTGTGTGTGTGTACCAAAACCCAAACGGAACTTCCAATAAGCAAAGTTTTTTTTTTTTACTAGAATACCGATTTGTGGAAAAAGATACCACGAGACTGCTTCTCAGACGACTACAACATAGTCGTCTTCAAGTCTAATGCAAACAAATACTTGAGATATTTTCTTGGAAAATCAAAACCGCTTAATTCTCTTCCCATTCTAGCCACTCTTTTTAATCCGCTTGTGACTGTGACCAACGTTCGCTTAACACTTATTCTTATCGAATGCTTCATCTCCACCCCAGGCCTTGGTAAGCGGTGATCCATCAGCAACTAAAACATCTCGTAGAATATAATTTATTAAAACTATAAAAATCCAGAAATTAATCAAAAATAATTTAATAGCCTGACTCGACATTCCCAAATTTATCTACTCTCACACCATTCAGGTATCGACTTCCAAGAATTTTCGTCCCTAAATCTTTTCATTTGTCTGGATTTCAAGGAAAAATATTTTTTCCATTACTTCTTTTTGTCCAAATTTGAAAATGAACGTCCTAATATTGATCATGTGATTCTTACTGTCTTTTTCTTAAGGTTCGACATGCGAACCGAAATTCGTTCGCTTTTTTTCATCATCATCAACGTACTAGTAGCCATAGTTGGTTTAACGTCTGTTTTATTAGCTTGGTGCAAAACTAATATCGTTTTTGCATCAACCTTATACATGCTGGCATGTGTTAAGAGGTTTTTAGAAATTGAGTTCCAAACTTATCTCTTTAAATGTCATTTCCTTAATTGAGGCAATTTTTATAGGCCGGGTGCTCTTCCTCGTATTAACCTAGTGAGGTTATAGGAACCATTTTATTATTATTATTATTATTAATTATTATTATTATTATTATTATTATTATTTTTATTATTATTATCAAGCTCCCATCTGTACATGATTGTCCACTAAAGCTAAAAAAAAAAAAAAAAAAAAAAACACTTTATCTTTCCCGATACGGTAATTCTATGCGCTTAGACAGCAAGCATTCCGATGTTTCAACCGCCATAAGTCGGCTACAAAAAGACAAATATGTATGTAATATATATATGATGAGAATACTGAAAATAGTATTCCGACGAAATACAGAAATAAAAAGAAACAAACCTAGTTATGTGTTTATCAACGTTTCTTTATTTTCGTTTCTTTTATTTTCATCCAGAGAGTCTCGAAATAAAGACGAAACGTTCAACACATAACTAGGTTTGTTTCTCTCTCTCATATATATATATATATATATATATATATATATGTATATGTATATGTGTGTGTGTGTGTGTGATGGGACGATTCCAATATTTTTTCCCGATTCTTTATAAATCTTTAATTATTTAACTGTAAGATTTTCCCCGATTTTCGTAAAAACACTTATCAAATATGCAGATATATTTCTAAGCATAAAAATACACTTGTAGGGGAGGACCTATCGATTTTAGTTTTACCGGTAATTTAAAATCAAATACTATTTTATCATTATTACCAGCAACGGAAGATTTTGCTTAAAACAAAATCAAATTAAAAATGAAGACAAAAGAATCGTTTTGGCATCGTAAAATTAATATAAATTTTTTTCGATTCCGGTACTCCCAAGTTTTCTGATTTTTCAGATTCCCGATTACAATTAATCGTCCCAACACTGTGTGTGTGTGTGTGTGTGTGTGTGTGTGTGTGTGTGTGTGTGAAAACCACTGTAAAAACGTAATTGTCACAGGTTCTTAAAATCTGCTAAAGACACGCATTCAACTAGATTTATGCCCACCTTTTTCAATCTTGTATGTATTTTTCCTATTTGTTATACCTGTGACTATTAGGTCAAAGAGTTTGAATGTTGGACTCTCAGCTAAAGTGCTCTCTCCGCCCCCCTCTTTCTCTCTGTCATATATATATATATATATATATATATATATATAATGTTTGATATAATGGAAATACCAACAAATAAAAAAAATAACTGAATTGTTTGACGTAGTTTCATGGTTATTTTTAAAACAACTACCGAAAAATATAAATATCATATTCCAAAAATCACGTAAATTATTTTATTTTTTTTTTTTTTACTAAGAAAATCAAATTTTATATTGAAGCAAGGATGGTGTGTCTCACTCCGCCATATTTAACAAATAAATGGACACAACTAAATTCCAACTACTGAGTCAGAAATAGAGATCAAAGTTAGGCTTTTATTGGCTACGAATTACTATAATTCGCTAAAAATCATTAAAAAAAATGTTCTATATATAAAAAATGCTTCATTAATTTACGTAATTTGTGGAATATATTTTCGTTACGTGATGGGTAAAGATTTTTCTGTACTTTTATTTATTTTTATTTATCAGGACAACACCGGTGTCACATTGAATTAGATGTTTTAATGTTTGTAAGCGTATCTGGTGTAGTTTCTGCCTGTGATCCGGACACGCAGAATTGTGATTTCCTTAAGTGAACGTACTAGATTCGCCATCGTTTGAACTCTCGGTGTCAAGTATCAAATTCCCCCTCAGTAGCGATCTCGTTACATATTTACCCCAGTTTTAAAATGAAGTCAATTGGAAAGACCCCCTACCCTACCTTCTCAGTTCTTCGCCAATTATTATTTATTTCTATTTATTTATATTCGCTTATTTATTTTCGTCTCCACCCAAACGATATATTTTTTTTTATTTTTTTTATTTTATTTATTTATTTATTTTTTTTTTTTTTTTTTGTCCTCTTGAAGCAGTTTCAAGCACGGCCGGATAATTTGGATTGCGTTATTTTTCTAGTCGGAAGAGTTTTTATTATTTTATTACTCTCCACTACAACTGTCTCCTCCCTTTTCTTGTAAGGGGAGATAGAAGATTTCTTCCACTTGAACGTCGCTGGTAGCCGTTCTTACTGTCAGCGTTATTTAGAATTGTCCCTATCCCTCTCATCTCCGTGTTGCGCCAGACCCATTCCGCCATTTATAATAACATAGATTTTCAGAGAAAACACCACTGTCGAAAACGACCCGTCGTTTTTTTTGTTGTTGTTTTTTTTTTTAAATAAATATTTGTTAGCGATCCCTTGAGAGATGGTTGCAGTGAAATGAATACCGACATGTCCCAACAATCTGGGCATGGCAAGTTCGAATCCTGTCGATTCCATAGCATCACTTTAACTATGGATGTTCACAACCTTCACGTGGTCCCTCCTATAAGTTCTATAAATAATCAGAAATCAATACAAACAGAAAAGGTATCATGACTGTTCACACGAAACAGACCCATTTTCTTCACTCAACTATTTATCTTTGATAGGATGTCACCTCTTATCAAAGCTTAAATGGGCACTTGTGTACTACTAGGACGGTCTCGCTTTTTTTTTTTTTTTTTCAGTTGGGATGTGGAGAGAGTGCATAGCAGGGGTAGACAAATGCAATTTCAGGACTGAAACAGAAGATAAATGCATGTTTTTTTTTTGTTTTGTTTTTTTTATAAATATATGAAACTTATGTTAACCCAAAACTGAGTTTTCTGTATTTTTATTTTATCATCGAAATCGATCAAATCGATTGATTGCTTTACTTGCTGATCCACCGCAATGCACCGAGGAGGGGGTCACATACCTCCCCGTAGTGACTTAATCCACAATATATTATAATCTCCATTGCATTGTAGAGAACCTACTATTGATTTCATGAAAAATGTTTTGCACACACACAAAGTGCCTTTTTATAAGATCTAGAGGGGTTTACAATGATTTTTAAGCAATACTTAAGTCTACTTAAAACACGAAATGAAGCCAACGTTCAGTTACTTATTCAAATGTGTTTTCATCCCCTTTAAATAAAAGTTCAAGATGTAACACTCAGTTATCATGGTTCAATTGTGTTCTAAATAGAAACATTCATTTTGAACGCCCCTCCCCCCCCCCATCTGATCAAAGAACTTGCTGTTTTTATACGCCAGGCCGTTCTGCGGTGATAAAAGTTTAACTGTCCTTGTGATGTTAAGCTGTATATGGGTGTTAACTTTGGTTAAAGTCGGACTGTTCCTTCTTTTGTTTTCGATTATCAATTTTCTATACTTATCGGAGGCATTCTAATAAAAACTATCTAAAAACACTCCCAGATACATAAATTAAATTTGTGAAATTTAAAAAAAGTACCCAGCCGTTTCGGAATCCATATGGAACGAACTTTTGCACACACACACACACACACACACACACACACACACACACACACACACACACAAAGTGCCTTTTATCTATAAGTAGATATATAAGATCTAGAGGGGTTAACAATGATTTTTAAGCAATACTTAAGTCTACTTAAAACACGAAATGAAGCCAACGTTTAGTTACTTATTCAAATGTGTTTTCATCCCCCCCTCTCTCTCTCTCTCTCTCTCTCTCTCTCTCTTTCTTCCTAAAACTAAATGAAATTTTCATAAGCTAAGTTTCTTACCTCTAACTGTATGTGGAACACACTACCGTGGATCTGCTTTCCGGCTAACTACAATATGGCCGTTTTCAAATTCCATGTAAACAAATTTTTGTTGAGCTGCCCTCTTAAATAATCAATTTCTGCTAAACTTTCAGAATTATTACCAATCATTATAGTGTTGTCTTACTGTCCAGCTGACACTCGTTGATCCTTGTCCTTGAGTAGCATTTGAGGGCATTTGTGTACTACTAGGACGGTTTTTGCTCTTCAATTGGGGCATGGTGGGAGTGCATAGCAGGGTCAGACAATAACTTTCATTCGTTACAAATGTTTTTCTTTTTGAATTTATTACGATAATATAAAAATTTGAAAGGAAAAATAGTTATAATATTGTTCGGACTACTGTTCTCATCTTGAGTGTTATTTGTGCAACGTTTCAGTCCGATTGTCATTCGACCGTCTTCAAGCAGGTTGGCTGTTATTGGAAAAAGAAAAACTTACTGGCTCCATAGATAATTTTGAACTGCCGACTGTCAACCCGATGGTTCTAGGTTTAATCCTCGGCTTGGGAGAGGTGCTATTCTGAGGAGTTGTGATACAACAAAACAGTACTATATGTCGATGACTGCAAATATATATATATATATATATATATATATATATATATATATATATATATATATATATATATATATGGGACAATTCCGACAAAATTACTTATTCCGATTCTTTATAAATCTCTAAATATTTAACTATAGATTTGTTATATTTTCTGATTACCGTAAAAAAAATGTGTTAAATGTGCTGATATTTTCTCAAACGTAAAAAAAAAAAATGCACTTGTGTGGAGATTGATCTAAAGAATTTAAGTTCAGTGGTAGTTTAAAATCAATAAATATTAATTTTTCTATTACTACTAGCAGTGGAAGACTTTGGTTTAAACAAAATAAAATAAAAAGACAACTCAAAGAATCGTTTTTGGCATCGGAAAATAGGCACACACATTTTCGATTCCGAAAACAACTCCGATACACCAAAAGGTTTCGATTTCTCCGATTCCTGATTCTGATTAATCGTCCCAAGGCTAATATATATATATATATATATATACACTCAATGTGTGCTTTGTGTTCCCTATAGAAATAAAGGCTAATGAATATATATAAAATCTTATAGTATTATGTAAAATTTACCGGAAAGGACAACAATCGAAAGATTCTCGAATCTCTAAAGGGCTTATGATGATAGAACTCCATAAACTTATCTCTTATTTTGATGACATTTAAATCGTATGTATAACTTTTACTGGGGAAGACAATAGAAGTAGTCCCGAACCTCTAAATGTCCTCCATAGCTAGAGGAGCTATGAAAGTCGAACTTATTTAAAACTTCAAATATATCTGACTAGCAGGGATTATCGATTTTCGATACTTATCGGAGACTCTCCAATACGAAACCTATCTAAAAACATTCCCAAACACATAAAGTACATTTGTGTGTAATTAAAAAAAGTAGAACCAACCGTTTCATAAGAAAAGAACTTGCGCGCGCACACACACTTTGTTATCATGATTCAATTGTGCGCTAAACGCAAAATGCTTTTTATATATGCGTAGATAGATTTTGATGAAATTAAAATATGAATAAAAAGTTTAATTTATATAAGGCAATACAATGCAGAAGTGTGTGTGTGTGTGTGTGTGTGTGTGTGTGTGTGTGTGTGTGTGTGTGTGTGTGTGTGTGTGTGTGTGTGTGTGTAAAAAAAAAAAAAAAAAATGATCAGGTGGATAATCTCTATTGTAATATTTCGGGAAATTTACCTTCGTCAGGCATGTTATGACTCTTGTAAAATGAGCAAATTTTATAGAAATTGAGAATTAATTTATTTCTTATATTATTCAAACCCTATAATATAGGGTTTGTGTTGATACTCAATATTCTTTATTCAATATTTTATTTTACTTATTCATTTTTTGTGGAATTATAACTCATTCTCATTTAAGTTTTTTTTTTATTTATTTCTGCGATCTTATTAAAACAGTTGATGTTTAAATTTGATTATTAAAGAAAGACAACTTTAAGAAATGGATGAATGCTATAAGTAAAAAAATTGGGGGAGGGGATAACGGAAGTAGTTCTGAATCTCTAAACGCCCTCATCACTTAGAGGGGGGTGCTATATTCCTAGGACTGAGCAGAACAAAAATCTGACAACATAGCCATTGTTTAACTGAAACAATTCTATGACATTATTTATTCATTTTGATGCAGTTTTATGTCGACTCTTTAACATGCTTCTGATGCCTGGGTCAACGCTACAAATAAAGCATCAGAATCTGTAAAAAACGTTAAATGTATTTAATTGAATGTTCCTTTTCAATATTTTCCGGCACAAACCTGGTTACCACGCACGAACTATTTCCAACACGTCTTACTTTCTGTGTGAGGCACCTGTTATTTGAAATCTTGCTTGCTACCAAAAACTCCCGTAATATACAATGTATTATTAAATCCAGTGCTATTCCTCTTGGAACTTTGACACAGCGGACATTTTGATCACGTGATTTTATCTTTGTAATTGGTAAAGTTAAACTAGATTTCAACCTCTTGTCAACCTGACCGAGCAGGATTTACTTCTGTCAAACTTCCGTGTAAGACACGTTTTCATTTAATATTATCAGCACAAATACACGCTTCAAACACCCTTGCAGTAAGAGGGTTTTGTAAAGGTTACTATTACTTAAAGTGCTTAATATTTTTTAAAACTTCATCCTGAAGTGACTGAAATCCAACTATGAACTTTAAAACAAATAGGTAATATCAAAGTTAACACTTATATTGTCTCATATATATTATATAATAAAGTGACTGCAGAAATTGCCCTCTTGATCAAAGTTTGCAACAACAAATGCCACATACAAATACAATGCATCTAGCTTAATAGCCACTATCTAATGTAGCTTTTGAACATCACTTTAGAGACATTTAGTCATGATAATAAAAATACTACATTGCAACATCTTTAGAGGAAAGCGTCCCTAATTTTCTCTAAATATTTAATCCTACCACCGCTACCAGTTGTCACCGGAACCAATTATACATGTTCCACAGATATTGTGGTTACACAGACCATAAATGGATCATAGATACATATGTATAACACAATTTTTCCAGTTTCGGATTCATAAATAATAAATTCTCCTTCACCAAATTCCATCCATTCTGGTTGGCTGAGCTTCGAAAATTCTCATATTTCGGAATCCAGTTATCTGCTTCATAAAGAACGCTTAATAACGTTTAAATATGGCGTCACTAAGAGACATTTTTGGTCCAGAGTAAGTTTATTTACTGCATAGATCATTTCAGAGATTGATGAAAAAAAACTCTTTAAACTAACGTTAAAAAATCCATTTACTTGCTTCCTTTCCAACGTTTAAAAAAAGCCTATCCGCTATAAGTTTCTGAGTTCTTTTACTATTAAACACATTGTGTGTACGTGGGTGATGTTTAAAAACTATGCATTCTATATGTATTTATATTTTAAAGAGCTTAGCTCCCAAGTATTTGACTTTTATTTTAAAAATAATAAAAAAAATCATTTCAAAATAACGATGACTGAGTTGATTTACCATTAAACACGCTGCGTATACATTGATGTTTAAAAACGCCGCTTTTAATATGTATTTATATATTGAAGAGTTTAGCTCCCAAATATTTGACTTTACATTAAGATTTTTTTCCTAAAAACATAAAAACGACGTTTTCATCATAACTAAATTGAAGAGGTTTATTTGCGCTTTTTTTATTTTGCCTAATAAAAAATACAGAAGTTTATTGAACGAAATAAAACGAACTTATTTTTTGCCAACGATTTTATTTACGCTACATATGTGTTTATATAAAATTCCGTAATTTTTTTTTTTTTAATCTGAACAAATCATTAAAAAACACACTCAATTATTTGAAAGCAAAACTCTTCAACATATAAATATATACGAAATGAGTCTGTACTTCGCCACGGTACATCAATTTTCGCCACAGGCACCAGTGCCCTCTATTGTACTGGTTCGGTAGTAGCTCCCACTAACAACCGTAGTTTAATTGGTTTTTTTTTTTGGTTTTTTTTGGTTTTTTTTACAGGTGATGTGGGGTGGGGGCATACTTCCACCGTGCGATGCTGGTACATGGGTCCTTCGAGTTATATAGAAAAATTGAAACCATTACAAAGAATCACAATGGTTAACTTTTTTAGTATCACAAAAACATTTTTATTAGCAAAGATACACACGCTTCGCGGGAAACTTTGCTTAGCGCTTGAGTATTTGTTTCACGGGCACCCTTGCAGTAAGTGGATGTTGTAAGAGCAATTATTGCTTGGCCACCCCCATCTTTGTATGTACCATCCATGGGTGGGGTAGTTTATGAAGAGCCACACCAAATATGACCTTAACCGTTGACCTTTATCTTGGAAAATGGTGTGATACGCTCCTAGGTGGGGACCATCATCATGCTAGGTTTGGTCATGATCGGTCCAGTGGTGTGGACTGTATGAGAGTTGTACACACACACACACACACACGAACGCTACTACTTATATATATATATATATATATATATTAGTAAGTTATAAAATGTATATGGCGATTAAGCTACACTGAATATTCCGCGTTTCATCCCCTGAAGAATCCTAGAATGGATGAAACGCGGAATATTCAGTGTAGCTTAATCGCCATATACATTTTATAACTTACTAACTAGCTCTACCTACGTATTGAGCACTTTTGAAGTAAATACTTAAAGTTTACGCATAAATCTATACTTTCGTATATTAATTTCATGTGAGTAAATTAAGTAGTTATATATATATATATATATATATATATATATATATATATATATATATGGATTTGATTTGAACACTGTGACCCTTTAGTCTTGTATTTTTTCAAATTTCTTTGATCTATTATTTGCCTTATTTGCCGGATGGTTAGACGTGAGGTGGGGTGGGATTTGGGAAAAACCATCGCACTCTGACCTACAGAACTGCCCGAGAAGACTCGTATACATTCCCCGGTAGGAGCGCGACAGGAAGTTGGCATTAAATCTACCCTTTTCAGAGAAAAGGTAAAACCTGGGAGGATGAACAACCTAGGGCCGAGCAGAATAGCAGTTTGAGAAAAAGCAAACCCATGTGTTTAATGTCCAGTCGACGTCACTAATCTATTTCGCCGAATGTTCCCTTATGTTTCCCGACACAAACTTGATTTCCACGCACGAACAGAATAAAATATTCCCAACACGTGTGCAACTAAATAGAAAATGCAAACAATTTTAAACATACATTTCATTATTACAT
Organism: Euprymna scolopes; assembly: GCF_053919585.1. Classification (NCBI taxonomy): domain Eukaryota; kingdom Metazoa; phylum Mollusca; class Cephalopoda; order Sepiida; family Sepiolidae; genus Euprymna; species Euprymna scolopes. The sequence continues at coordinate 74,847,577 of NC_136517.1, read as the reverse complement.
GCCTTTTTTTTGTGTCGGACATATATTATTTGAAAAACTACTTACTATCAAAACCCGTGTAAATTATACTTTATCATTATTGTTATTATCGTTGCTATTATTATTGTTGTTGCTATTATTATTATTATTATTATTATTGCAAATATTCGCAAATTATATCCAAAAGATTCTTTTATTAATAAAATAATTTTAACATAATTCTTAGTTTAATTTTTCGATGGAAATCATCACCCATGAAAGAAAAAGTTAATCACGCTTACTTCCTCCTTCCAGTCATTTTTTTGTTGTTTTTTGTTTTTTTACTCCGAACAAGACACAGTGCCACTAAGTCGTCAGGGCCTATTATTGTGGGCTAGATTTGGAGAGATACTATGTAGGGAGTTGGGCAGCGGGATGTCTGTTAAAAATCAACTAAGGTCGGATGGTGTCATCAGCCCGATTTTCACTATGACACTAACAATTATGACACTAACAATTATGACACTAACAATTATGACACTAACAATTACTTAACATAAAATCACTGATCCGTAATCGTAAGATTTATCATAGTCTGTAGTTTAAATAATGTGTTCTGCATTAAATGTTGAGAAAGTTTGGAATAAAACGTGCGATAATCTAATAGAGTTCGTTCTGACAAGTGATGCGAGTACTTCTCAGTCTAATTTCTGAATTAATATAAAAAAGGGTTTATCATTCCCACTTACCTCCCTTTAATACACTAACAATCTAAAAATAGGGTCTGTTAATTAACCAATGAGGGACCCCCATTTATCGGGTTCGCTTTTAGAACAATAGTCTCTTCCTCTTTTAACCACAGCTCGTCCATGAAGCAACAGGTAGGAAAATTCCTCTCCTAAAATTTTGTGCCTATACGAACATTACAAGAACCGTCTAATTCTTTGGACGTAAAAGAACTTTATAGTTGGACTTTCTCTAAAGCCGCAAACACAATAAGTTTTGCAAAATAAAGCGACTACTGGCAAATGGAGGTTGTAGTCCGAAAATTGCCGCGAAGTTCGTTGGAGCAGACTGAAATAAAGGGATTCACTAACGACACAAAACAAGATATAGAAAAAAAGTATTAATTATTAAAACAATAACATTTACAAGTTTTGCAAAACTTATTGTGTTTGCGGCTTTAGAAAAAGTCCAACTATAAAGTTCTTTTACGTCCAAAGAATTAGACGGCTCTTGTAATGTTCGTATAGGCACAAAATTTTAGGAGGAATTTTCCTACCTGTTGCTTCATGGACGAGCTGTGGTTAAGAGGAAGAGACGCTTGTTCTAATAGCGAACCCGATAAACGGGGATCCCTGATTGGTTAATTAGACAGACCCTATTTTTAGATTGTTAGTGTATTAAAGGGAGGTAAGTGGGAATGATAAACCCCTTTTTTATATTAAATAGATTTTAAATTTGTAAAATATATGCCAACAAGACCTTCTACAATGTGGAGCTCGGCAAAAATGATTTCTATAATTTATTTCATTGATACGTTAAATATTTCATTTTGATTGGTTACCGAAATTGAGTCTCAGTCAACCAGAAGTTCAAAATAATACTCACGCAAGAAGCCAGCTGAGAGATATTTAAGCGAACATGC
>NC_136517.1:74723471-74840971 GCF_053919585.1 Euprymna scolopes | reverse complement strand
AAGTTGGTTATTTTAAGGTGTTTTTGTATATTGGCTTGAATGTTTGGGTTTTTAAATTGATAAAATAATGGAAATTATAAAAATAATATTCCAACTTGAATAAAAGTTGAAGAAAAAATAGGAAGAAAATGGGAAAAATTATATTCAAATATAGTATTAGTCTTCAAATAAATCGCCTTGAAAAAATCTTGTAATTAAGATGAAACGTTGATGAATATATCTTCTATATAAAATATTTTGATTGCAGAAATTCCACTCTGGCCCAAATTACTGTAGGGTTGCACTAACAGACGCCATATACATTTTTGTATGCCTAAACTGTTATCCAACATCTTATGTAACTTTCGCACACCGATACAGACACATTTATTCGTTATAATAAAATGTTATATTATATCATACGAGCGCCATCATCACGACCGACAACATATTTAAACAGTGTTTCCTATTTTTTCCTTCTACTATACAAGTACTCCCATTACCCCAGCGAAGACCAGGTAAAAATATACACAATACAAATATATTACCATGACAGCCTTATTAACTGCATCATATACTGATAGACATACAACTACCTTTATACTTCCCCATTCGAAAATAATGATTTCTCCCCATTTACATTCTGGGTATTGTCACTGGCTGAAAACGTAAAAATCTGTTCTGGATTACACATTCATACTAAAAACGAACACTTCGCATCTTCACCAACATGGCCTCTACCTTTACACGAATCCACATGTTCCTGATTTATTAAACCAAATAAAAAAATATTCTAGAATTCTCATAATCATAACTTTTCGTAGTTACTCTCAATTTTAGCTACACACACAAACAATATCGTTGTGTATTGTTTGAAAAAGAAATAGTTTCCTATCGTCGCATTTCCAAGAGGTTAACGGCGGCTGTTTACATTACCTTACCATAACATTTACTTATTCCCCTTAAAAAAAAATGTCCGTACGAAACCTTTCGAAATAAGTTGCCGAATATTCTTTCTTAAATGTTTTCATCGATTTAATATACTGTTCGTTCGTTAGTTTTAACGTTGTGAGCGTTCTAGATTAGAAACCCGAATCTTAGTAAAAAAAAAAAAAGACTAACTTTTTTTATCATGCTCGTATCCAGCGTCCTAAATTATTTCTTGACAAAATGTACGATCTTAATAAACAAGACTGATTTCCTTCTATTTTTTAATGTTTGTTTTAGCGTCCAAAATTATGAGATGACTAAATGACGAATCTTCGTAAACGAGACGAAATTCACTTTATAAATGTTGCTTTTTGGAGGCCAAAGAATTTACATGAAAAAAAGAGGAACATCACTCTTTGATCGTTTGTTTTTTAGCGTCTAAACTTATGAGATGACTAAATGAACAAATCTTGGTAAACGAGACGAACTTTTGTTGGGTTTCAACGTTCTACATTATGACATGAAAATTTGAACGAATCTCTTCCCACTAACAAGATGCGATGTCTCTTCCGAGACCTGTTCTTAATATGGGGTGTTGCGGATGACCAGAGTTATTTTTTTAGGGGGGGGACGTTCCAAAAGCCGTTCTTACCATAAGGGGCTTGGGGGTTGGGCGGGAGCAGCAGCAGCAAGAACAGTACTTTACTGTTTTCACGAAGGGTTGATTAATTATAGAGCATTTTGGGGGTTGGGAAATTTTTTACCTCAGATCCACTTTCCTTGAAAATAACGACTTTTATAGGTTTTCCGCTATGCTAATTAAGAACATTTGATTTCTATTTTCCGGATACAAATAGTTTTCCTCTTTATAAAGTCTGTATTATGCACTTTATATCACTGGCCGCCAGATTAGTATGCACGGGCGAGGATCAAATCTAATTATATCCAACCGACACTGCCAAACTCTAACTCCTTTCTTGATTCATAGTATTTGCGCATGGGGATCTTGACAGCGACTATCAAAGTTGAATTTGTGGCAAATATTTTGACAGTCATCCACACCACCAAAATGTAACAATTCTGAAAGCCCTTCTAAACATGAGAATGTTGCCGGTGACCATTCCGAAAGCCATACTTAACATGAGGTTGGGCTGTCTATTCCCAAAACCTTTATTAACATCAAAGGTTGCCGTACTTTCAATTTTTCTATGAGAGGAGTGGGGTATGCTTCTACCGGGCAACGCCGGTTAGCAGGTCCTGCTAGTACGTAAATATTTTTTTTTTTTTTTTTTTTTTTTTTTTTATACAAGTAGCCCCGTTGCAGCCAGATGGCTGCATATTGTGAAAGAAAAGCGAGTAAGTACAGTGTATTTACACAACCAATATTTACGAAACTAAAGTTAGCAATTACTTATTTTTTCGTCGGTTCTTCTGTAGGGCATGTCTCCCTGAACTACTTTAACAAAAGAAATATTGTATTTTCAACCAATATAAACGAAAAAAAATTTGATACATGGGTAAAAGTATTATTTTATTTAATGACCGGTGGTCTAAACTGACCACCCTGGTCGAATCAGAAAGTCCAATTTTTTTTTAATCAGACGGAGAAAATAGAAGTAATTAGTTTTAAAAAGAAATCTTGTATTTTTTGCAACCAATATTAACGAAAAAAAAAACAAGTCTGAAATACATGGGTATAAGCAAATCGGAGAAAGTCTACTTTTTTTTTCGTAATCAGGAGAAAATGGAAGTATTTATTTTTTAAAAGTAAACAAAAAAAATATTGTAGTTTTCAACCAATATTAATCGAAACCTTTTTACTTTTTTTTTTGTTGCAAATCAGAAAGTTTTTTTTTTTTTTTTTAATCAGACGGAGAAAATGGAAGTAATTTTTTTAAAATAAAAAAATCCTGTATTTTTCAACCAATATTAATCGTTGACTGCTGCTACTCCCACCGATTAAATGCCTCTCACCACCACTTAGCCTAACGGCTGCTAATGCTACTCCCACCAATTTAACTCTTATCACCACTACTATGTTTGTCTCTTCTACTACTCCCACCGATTGAACTCCTATTACCACTACTACTTTGCATTTCTTTGCACTTATTTTGCATCTCCATGCATCAAACATGGATATAAATACCACTAAAACATCCGCTGGGTCATAAGCTTCATTTTGGTACCTAAATTGCCTGGGTGGGTTGCCTGTAGGCTGACTTAAGCCGCGTCACGCACACACACACAAACAGTACAGAAATTTATAATAGGATACCGTAAAACCCCGGGATACGGTTGCCCAGATACTTTTTTTCTTTCAGGTTACGATGTAGAATACGATGTTTTCCCGGCCTCTGGTTAAAGCATTTGCCCCGTCTTACGGTGTTATTTAATTATATACATGTATAAAGTACTGTACTTTATTTTGTGTGTGTGTGTGTGTGTGTGTGTGAGAGAGATAGATATATATATTTAGTTCTCAGCTATAATCATGCAATTATCTTAGCGATCTCTTTGACTGATATCCGATTTATGTCTCTTGAATTATTCTGGCCAACATTATGTAAATGCATTCTCATGCCTGTATGGAAAAGGAAAACTGATCCACGCAAGTGTAGAAATTATTACAAGCCCTTCCATTCTTTCTTGTTGGTCATTCAAGGTCATTAGACGTGGTCCGACCGGTTGGCGATTTTTGCATGACCATCATAAATCCTGGTAGTAGTCGCTTAGACTCTCGGACCAACACAACTAAAACAAATGTAAGTCATGTTTACTCATTTGTTCATGCCTATTCCTTATCACCGATTCAGCAGAACGTTTTTCGTGTTGTATTAGGACTATAATGCGTTCTCTTTAATAACACGTTATCGCTATGAATGGAAAAGCTACAATATAAATTTATTCGTCGTGTTTATAACACGTTAACCGTTGTTTTCTTACTTAGTTAAACATGTTTCACAATTATACTCTTTTAGCAACAACCATTTAATGCGTACTCTTATTTCTTTCATGTACAGAAAATAGTGCCATATATATATATATATCTTACTCGTATGTATGTATGCTTTAAACTTTTCTCAGCGGCATCGGACCGGGTCAAAACTGGTACCGTCTGAAAGGCCGATGTCTCGGTCGAATTATATGTAAGGATCAGAAAAACGATCAATTATTCCCTATAGAAATAGACGTTTGCAATGAAGGAGGGTAGCAAAAATCGTTTCTTCGTGACAATTTAGCCAAATACGCATGCGCGAAAAACGTTCTTTCTTGAATTGTTTAAATAGAAAAAAATAACGACGTTACTTCGCTGACGCCATCGTAGAGCAGTGGTTGTTGTGGAAGCGTCTTTATCTTAACGATCCCGCCGACATAACGGAAATTTTTTTTTTTTTTTTTCGATTTTTAGTTTTAATATTTAAACAGGATTATTGCCATTTTTCGTTTGCTTATTATTTATTTTCCCTTTTTTATTTGATTTACCCCTCTCACACACACACCTCACCACATCCAGACAACGCCAGGTACCCCCGCTAGTTAAATTATAATATTTAAGCAAGCATTGGTATTTTTCAGTTGTTCAGACATCCAACTATTATCAATATTTTCATTTCGATTTTTTACGCTTGCATAATGGAATAAAATTTTGTAATGAAAAGAAAAACCGCCAATAATTTTGTTAATGTTTTATGCATTAAACAGAGTTGACATAAAAAAATATACAATAAGGTTTTCAAATAAAATAATCTAGATATTACATATATTATATATTCCCAACTCTCTGTCCATAGAATACTTTCATGGCCGTTAATTACGACAACCCGCTTACACGGTTTCATAAGTATCTAAATTCATTTCCTTTTAAAGGTTAATTCCTGGTGGCCGAAAGAAAAATCACTAGCCCACAAAGGTTGGCTTTTTGGGCTCGGTTCGACTTCCTCAACCAGCAGTAATTCTCTCTTGCTGCACTGATTGCGTAAGCATAAAATACTAATATCTGTAGGTAAAAAAAAAATTTATTGGGAAGTGTAGATGTTATTTGTTTTTGACTTTGCGGTACGTTTTGTATGAATTCAATTATTTGTACGAAAGTGCATTTTTACCTAAATGCGAGTTCCGAATAATTTTCCCTTTTTACCAATTTGGTACACCAAAATGGGAAGCGGCATATATATTGTTTTTTAATATATATTGAAGTGTGTGCATATATTGGTGATGGGTCGATTCAAATATTTTCCCGATTCCGATACAGTTACCAATTTCGATACAATTACCGATTCCGATTCTTTATAAATCTCTGAATGTTTAACTACATATCATATTTTTTCTCTGATTACCGTAAAAACACACACGTTACAGATATTTACCTAAACGTGAAATTACACTTGTGGAGGATGATCTATCGGTTTTAGCTTTATTTAAAATCAATAAATATTTATTTTATTGTTATTACCAGCAATGAAAGATTTTGCTTTAAACAAAATCAAATAAAAAAAAAAAAGACAAAATCGTTTTGGCATCGGAAAATCGGTACAAATTGTTCCAATATCCTCAAATACTCCGATTAATCGGCCGGACACTTGTGTGTGTGTGTGTATAATATATATATATATATATATATATATATATATATATATATATATATATATATATATATGGGGAAAGTACAACAATTTAAAAACGTAAATAATAATTTACAATTAAATTTGCTAATTTCTTACCGTCCTCTGAGCATAATAGCAAGAGTGGCATTACTTGAAACTCCACAGAATAAGGACTTTGGAAACTGTTTCTGTCGAATAATAAATTTAATTGTAAATTTTAATTTACAGTTTAAAGTTCTTTTACTTTCCTCTATAATAAGCTCTACTTTTTAGTGTGCCTGTATTGAGCTTTTTTTTATTTTGTTGGGATTAATTCATTAATATATAAACATATATAATATCAATTTGTATCACAACTCATCAGTGCCGCTAGACTAGCACCTCTCTGAAGCTGAGGATTGAACCTAGAACCATCGCATTGACAGTCAGCAGTTCCACCGATCGACCTACGGGAGCGATGCCATACATAATCTCGCCAAATGTCGAATTAAACAAACATCCGTCCACCACTTTTACAGTGCTCTAACCGCTTTGTTTATAAACAAAGAGCGGGCGTCGCATTTTTCAGCCAATTTTTCGATTTTTCTGGACATCTTTTGCATTCGCCGAGCGGTCTTATATCAGGAAGTAGGGGAGATAGAAAGAGAAATGGGAAAAGGTGGTTTTCGTTTTTGGTTTTGCAGAATTTAATAAAGTTTTGCAAAAGGAAATAGAAAAACAAAAAGCATCAAGGTTAGATGCATTTCATTTCAGGAAGTCAATACCTTCAGACAGCCTTATCTGGTAGTACCAGGCACAATCTTACTACTTATTACTATATGCTTATTTTTACTTGGAAATCAAGACTTATCAAGGTCCGAAAGCCACTCGTGTTTTGTTTTTTTGCCTTGTGCCTAAGTTTTTTGTTCAGTTTGAACTTACATTGTAATTTTAGCTTGAATAAAAAATTTAATATCTCAAAGTGTAGCATCTGTTCTTCGGATGCTACATTTCAATCTTTTGTTCTGTCAGTTGCGGAGAAATCCTTCACGGCTGAGTCAATTTTTATTTTTGTTCCTTTTCTCCACATTAAAAAACGGCGCTGATGTCTATCTCTGTCTCGTGTGGAGGCATTGTAAATAGGTACCCTTTTACAATTGCTGCTGACAATCCTAATGGTGGCTCTGGTTTCACATCTATCACGTTGGAAGCAATGAAAATAGTGATTTCTGTGCGTAATGGCAGCAGCATGTTCTGGGGCGAACCACGGATGGCTGTTAGGCTTTCCTGGAATTTCTTGGGGGAGCATGAAGCGATCTATATCGACAATTAGTCATTCAGTCAGGTCAGATACTACAGGAGACACGTTCTTTTTTAACATGGAGTGCAGAGGTATATCTGATATAAATGTTCGGAAGTTATCCCAATCAGCCATAGAGTATCGATATACAGTATGATCGAGAGATGCATCTGAGTTTTTTTTTTCTTTTTTTTTACATTTGGTTTTATCTTAACTGAGACAATTGAATGATTGGGTGGAGACAGAATGAAGGATGAGCACGGTTCTGTGTAAGTTATAAGAAACACAGGTCAAAAAGATATACGGGTGGACTCGTGAACAATTTGCTTTAGCTTATAGGCAATCAAAAAATCCTGACAATGCCTTCCCTCATCATCTGTTTTGTTTGAGTGGACTAGTCATTCAACATTCACATTGAACTCTCCGCAGACGTGAATGCTAGCTGAGGGATGAGTAGACAGAATGTGCTCAATTTTCTCAGATATTCTCAATGACAATAACTCCGCTGTTGTGGAAGCGATAGCGGGCAAATATAAACTCAGTGCTATGAGTAAGTGCTACTCTGAAGCACATACTCGTATAAGGCAAATTAGGATCTTCTCTGGAAATGTCTCTACCACATGGAAAGACATCTCTAATATAGACATATATTCCATGTCCATGACGATTTTGGAGGTCAGGTTTTGATGTCGTTTGAGTATCCTTTAATTGTGAACTCATTTAGGGAAATGGTCTGTCTAATGCAAGTTTCGCACAGAAATAATATGCCAGGTTAAGTCTCCTGTTATTAGATTTCAGCCTCTGGAAGATTAGAACGTAGATATCTGATGTTAACGAAGGAGACCCGTTAATAGGGATCTACGTTGGGAGTTGGATTTCTGGGTTTAATCTTGTTTTGTTTCTTGAGGTTTTTCATTTTTGAGAAATGTTGAGAAGGTCGGCAGAGTTGTTACAGCAGAGAAAAAAAAGGAATAAAGAATGATTTTTGTAACCATGTAGCGGTAAAAGCCGTAAAATTACCCACTAATATGGTATCGAGAGGCCCCACCAGAATTTATTCATCAAGTAGCAATGCAGCGTGAAAGAATAAAAGTATTGCTCTAAAGAAAACATTAGTTTATTTTAACATTCTTATTGAAAAAAAATCAATTCAGGTAACTTGGTTATAGAGTAGAGCTGACATCTATTCCATGTAGTTACCTTCAGCCTCAATCACCGCCTCTATACTGGTCCGGAACTGGGAGCATGCCTTTTCCACAAGTTCCACGAATACTCGGCAGATGGCGGCGATCAGGCTGGCTTTGATGTTGAGAGGTCATGTTGATGTTCTCCTACGTATGACCAAACGAAGTAGTTCAGGTTGGGAAGGAGGGGGCAATACGAGAAGAGGGTACAAACTCGTAGTACTCCTTCTGAAACGAAGCGTGGGTCTCTTTGAACTTATGAGCCGGCACCGAGTCTTGTTGCCACATCCAGGGTCTGCCAACAGCTACCTGATTGCACCAGGGAATCCCCCACACTCTTCAGAACTTCCAGGTAGAGTTTGTTGTTGGCTTTCAAGCCAACTTCAAAGATGTGAAGTGGAATGATGTCGCACTTACGTAAACCACAGCAAAGATAATAACTGTGGCCGAAAACTGTTTTCATCACCCTGGGAGACGTCCCTGTTATTCGTGGCAATCGAACGATGCATTTTTGAGGTGCTGGCAATGGTCCTGTTGTCATAACTTGGATCGTTAGAGAGCATGAGTTGTATAATAGAAGGCTCCTATCACTCTTAGGATTTATACAAAACTGGCCAACTAGCAGATGGTCTGCAACAAAAAAAAACCGGTTTTCATCAAACGGAAATGGAATCATGTCTTCTTTTCTAGGGGCGGCAATTTTACCGTTCCACCCTGTACATCAGCCCCAGTACTTTGCACCTATAGGGCAGCCTTCTTGGGATTAATCCAAGGTTCAGGGGCCTGACTATTAGGCGGATAATGTCAGCCAAGGTAAAATGTTTATTCCAGTACCCTTATTAGGGGTATGACCACAAGGATAGAAATAAGAGGAAATAAGGACATCTTAAGCGACTGCTCATGAAAAACACTGCCAGTCCAGTATATAGCTATTGTCTTCTCTGTTTGTCAGAAATATCGCTCATTATAAATGAGGACTGATTGGTAAAAGAAGAAACGAGTTACGAAGCTGCCGAAAACGCATCCACAATGTGTTTTCTTCTTTCCATCTATTACTATAATATCTATCTTCATATCTGAATCTATTCTACAGATGATCTCATCAAGTACAGAATTGTTTGTATTAACACTAATAGGATGTAACGTGATACTATTTTCCCGTTACGCATTGACGAAGAGGATGATTGGCAAAAAAAATATTTGCCAACATTCCTGAGTTGAGAAGGGCAAACAGAAAAGTCGATTGAACATCCCGTTGTATATTTTTTGATGTTTCATTGAACAAAAAGTTCAAAACGATTTGGAATATTTTTGCAAGTTGGTCCACCATTTCTATTACTGGAATCATTCGCACAGCTGTTTGCATCATGGACGTTATCCTCACAACGTTTTAGCCGATGCAACACCCGTCTTTCTTCATGTGCATCTTATCGGACTCGGCAATTTGTACAGAATTTTGAACAGAACCATTTAATTAATTCAGAGGCAAATTGGTCCGGAAGAACCCTTGGCGCAACGAATAAAAGTACTACGTTGTAATCAATTTTGAGTGACAATCTTCAGAAAGTTAAAAGTTCAATTCTTAGTATAAATACATTAAGACTTCCACTCTTTTCTTGGCCCTGTGTAAAAAGGAGAAACTAGTGATTGATGCACCAACGTGCATTTGGCAGCAGACTTTGCAGTATCTTTTATGTATTTGTTTCAATTCCTGCTGCTTATTTTTAATCATAGTTTTTCAAATTTCTTTTTCGTTAAGTAAAAATATTGTCATGGCTTATTTCATAAATTAGATAGATTAGTTTTTTTTTTTTTTTTTTGCTAATAATTTAATATTTATTTTTAAACGAGTTTTCAGAAGAAAGTTTAAAAAAAAAACTCATGGTAGTAGATAAGCGCAGAAATGTAACAGGAAAAGAATGAGAAAATCGATCCATACAAAAAGAAATGAAATCTTATTGACGATAGACTCACAATTTGTTTCGTTTTTTTTTTTTTTTTTTTTTTTTTTACTTCATATTTCTGTTCAAGGCGGTAACAAGATGCAATATTGTTTCTGTTTTGCGAGATCTGCAGCTGATGTACTACTTGTTATATCACACAGGATTAGTGAATATCTCGATAGGGGCTTCGTTTCTAGAGCAATTGCTCTTTGCGTATCAAAGGCTTTTGATGGAGTATCGCCTAAAATTCTAATTTAGATGATTGCCAGCTGCGTAATGCTAGAAATGTCTTTGTAATTATTAAATCCTTTCACTCTGATATGTTTATCCCGCTGGAGCACCAAAGTTAAGCAACATAGAACCTAGTAAGTACTAAATGAGTGACCATTTGGGACTTCCACGTGCTATATGTGCTCTCCGCTTATCTTAGCATTTTTTTCAATCGTCCTGCACTTCTCCTTGCCACTGGAGCCAAATAGTGCATATTCAGGAGAGGTGTTAGGGTTAGGGATTGCACAACTCTTGCCTCACAATTACACATGCAGCTGACTCTGCAAAGGGTATCCTTCGTCTTTCGAGACTGAATGGAGGCACCGAGGCAGAAATCAGTTCATAGTATCAACGCTAGCGTGCCTCATAGTTCCATCCTAAGACCAACTCTCTTCCTGATCTTCATCAATGATTTCCCAAATCAGACTCTTAGATCATTCGTAGACATTTATGCAGACGGCACTACCATTTATGGCAACACTTGAAAGGCAGGCAAGTAATTAAATCCTACTCGATTTTCGCCATTAACGATTACTACACTACCACCTTACATTCATTAACCTTTATCCTCGAGTGGTTTTCGGACCTTGATAAGTACATATCAATTGTATAGCCCGTTGACTTAGAATGAGTCCTTTGGTATCCTGTACCTCTACAAAGCCACCACTCGCCCATGTATGGGGTACTGCTGCCACATTTGGGCTAGTGCATCTGCTACTAGTCTCTTGCTCCTGGACAGGGGTCAAAAGAATCATCAACCTAATAGGTTCTAAACTATCATCTAAGCTTCAGTCCCTGTCCCATCGACGACATTTTACATCCCTCTGCCTGTTTTACAAGTATTTTAATGGTGGATGCTCTAACGAACTACAAACACTTCCACCCCCTCGACGAAAATACCCCCGACAAACCTGACAAGCAGCGAAGTTCAACGCCTACACAGTAGAGATCCCTAGATGTAAGAAAGCCTTCTACTCTAATAGTTTCTTCCCCAGAACTGCTAGACTTTGGAATTCCCTTGCACGTTCCTGTTTCCCTAACTGTACTGACATGCAGAAGTTCAAGTGTAATGTGAACAGACATCTTGCTGCTAAACTCCCTACATATTACCCCTGCAACTTAGATCCCTGATAGTACCTATTTACTATGCCTCCCCACGGGACAAAGTTAGACACCAGGGTCGTTTTTTAACGTGGAGAAAAGGTACAAAAATAAAAAAAAAAATTGTCCCAGTCGTGAAGGACTGCTCCTCCACCGAAAGAGAACAAGAAATGGAAGTGCAGCATCTGAAGAACAGATACTACACTTTAATCTTGGCCAAATGGGGTGAAACTGTAAAAAAATATATATATGGTTAAATTTGCTCACTTTTGCATTGAATACTAATCCCTATGCGCCCTCAGTCGTCGTTAAGAAACACATCTAGGAGGACAACTGATGTAAAACTTGAGTCTGCTGCTCTGCCAGTAGCAGTCATAGCATCGACTGAAATTAGCAGCTGTGCCAAAGTCTGGTTGGTACTGCATAAAACCTTCATCACTATAAACAAATAATGTGTGGGCATTTCCGATCAACTTCATTATTGTAGCGCAGCTAATACGTCGAAATCGATAAGAGTATCATACTAATTCTTATTAATTCCTAAATGTGCACCGAGTGGATACCATAATACTTAGTTTGCTGCAACTTAGAACAAAGGTGCATACAAAATCTGTCAGATCAACCTAGTTTTTTTTTTCTGAGAACAAGTGGAATGAACAGACAGATAAAGATAAATATGATATAAATGTTACATGATAAGGGCTGTCCCCTGTTCATGTAAGTATAAAAATAGAGAGATTAGTTAAAATGAAAATAAGAGAAAGCAGAAATCGAACCCTGGACATAAGTTTTAAAGAACAATAGGTTTAAATGGAATGTCCAGTAAATTGTTAATTCGGATGAAATAAATAATTTTAACCTTGTATTTTTTAAGAGAAGCATGAATGTGGGATATATCTGCTGGATCTTGGAAGCCCTGGTGAGAGAAAAGAAAAATCACAAAAAAATCGGGCAATTAGATAGAATTTAGGCGCAATTAAGGTGTTGGGCGCGAAAGGTGTTAGTTAGTTAGGGGTGATATTTCTAAATCCTCATCGAAGTTTCAAGAATCCAAGCAAGGAAATCCGAGTGAATCCGTATGAGAGTAAAAAGGGATATCTTAAACTTCTGAAGCCAACCACAAAGATTTAAGATATGAGCTTTGGTATGTCCCGTATGAGATAGTTATAGAATAAAAAAACAAAGCCATACTTGATAAGACTAACCATGCGGAAAGAGAGATCAGAACACTTTTGAGACGAAGGAAGTCGTCCATTTCGAGAAAGGTGAAAACCTCTAGTCTGCGGCATATGGGTGGCTAGAAAATAGCTGATGTGAATCATAGGTAAATACCCTACACCCAAAAAGTAAATGCCACAAAGATCAGAAAGGTTCTGATCTTATAAAAAAAATAAATAATTGTGAAGTCGGCCGTGAAGGGCTGACTGAAAGAGATTTTTTTTTTGTGTGTTTTTTTAGCCTGATCTTTCTAGCCGTGTGATTGTGTAGATGTAAAAATAAAAAAATGTACTAAAGTTAAAAATGCATACATTTTTTTTGTGAAATATGGAAGGGAGGGATGTTACATGATAAGGGCTGTCCCCTGTTCATGTAAGTATAAAAATAGAGAGATTAGTTAAAATGAAAATAAGAGAAAGCAGAAATCGAACCCTGGACATAAGTTGTAAAGAACAATAGGTTTAAATGGAATGTCCAGTAAATTGTTAATTCTGATGAAATAAATAATAAATAAACTATTCAATTGTTAGAAAGAATGTGGATAATAAAATATGGGTTAAATAAATTAGATATGTAGGTTGAATTCCTTTGTAAAAACATCAAAGAAAAAATAGGTTATTGGGAAATCATAATGTCGGAAACGTGCAAAGTCGCGCATGTTGAAACACGTGAATTTTGCTCACGAGGCCGGACATGCATGGATTTCTCAATATAGGAAGTGGGAGTTAGTTGGTCGCAGAGAGAGTCAGGAGACAGCAGGAGAGACAGTCAGGGGAGACAGTCAGTGAGAAAACTCAGAGACTTTTATATATATATATATATATATATATATATATATATATATATTAGGGCTGGGACGGTTAATCGGAATCGGGAATTGAAAAAATCGGAATTTTGAGGGCATCGGAGTTTGAAAAATGTGTGCCTTTTTTTTTTTCGATGCCAAAAACGATTCTCTTGTCTTTTTTTATCGATTATTTTTTATTTATTTATTTTTTTTTTTTTTTAACAAAATTTCCACTGCTGGTAGTAAAATTAAACTAATAAATACTTAATGATTTTAAACTAGCTGTAGAACTAAAATCGATAATTCCTGCTAGTTAGATATGTTTGGTTTTAAATAAGTTCGACTTTCATAGCTCCTTTAGGTATGGAGAGCAGTTATAGATTCGGGACTACTATTGTCTTCCTCAATAAAAGTCTTACATACGATTTAAATGTCATCAAAATAAGAGATAAGTTTATGGAGTTCTATCATCATAAGCCCCTCTCGATTATTGTCTTTTCCGGTAACATTTATATACGAATCTATTAAGATTGTATGTATATATATATATATATATATATATATATATATATATATATATATATATATATATATTCATTAGCCTATATATCTATAGGGAACACAAACATCACACAAAAACACATTAAGGTATATATTCAAGCAAATATTATTAAATGCAACGAAGACACTTTGCTTTATTATTATTCTTTTTTTTTTTATCGAAGTCAAAAATAATAATAAGAGCCATAATTGTTGCTGTCACGAGCGCTTTCGATTCGTCCACGAATCATCATCAGGTGTTGAAGCAAAAGAGCGAAAATGAGAATTAAGTGAAAACTAAAATATACAGTAAACGGAAACGGCGGTAGATGACAAGTTATAGGTGATATTAGTGTTAGGGTGATTAATCAGAATCGGAAATCGGAAAAATCGAAACTTTTAGGTGTTTTCGGAATCGAAAATATATGTGCCTATTTTCCGATGCCAAAAACTCTTGAATTGTCCTTATTTTGTTTACAGAAAAATCTTCCACTGCGGGTAGTAATAAATATTTATTGGTTTTTAAATTACCAGTAAAACTAAAATTGATTGAACATACCCCCTCTACACGGGTGTATTTTTTTTTATTTTAAGTTTGAGAAAATATCAGCCCATTTCACACGTGTTTTTTACGGTAATCGGAAAATATAACAACTCTATAGTTAAATATTTAGAGATTTATACAGAACCTGCAATTGTATCGACAGCGGGAATTTAGTATGGAATCGGTAATTGTATCGGAATCGGGAAAAATATTGGAATCGTCCCATCACACACACACACGTGTGTGTGTGTGTGTGTGTGTGTGTGTGTGTGTGTGTGTGTGTGTGTGTGTGTGTGTGTGTGTGTGTGAAAGGAGAAAGATGTGCCTTAGGATCACTACCAATAAATTATTTATGGTTCCCTTTTCATTCTTCCTCTTTCCCTTATTTCTTTTTATCTTTTCTCCTTTACGTCTTTTCCTTTTCTTATCTCTTAACCTCTTCACTGATATAGGAATGCTAGTGGTGAGGCAGGGATATACAAGAAGACAACTTAACTCCTACATTTTCTGACCACATAAAAATTCTAGTCAAATTTAAAGCATTTTTATAACTGAAATAACATCGATTAAATCTGAAATCCCTTGCAAATCATTGGGCGCTTTTACAGAATTGGGACGAGATTTTGTCGTCGATAAATGGAGTTTTCAGATAAAAAATAAACAATGGTTTCAACTGATTTTTTTTTGTCAGTTCTAATAAGTTACAATGGTAGCTTCCAAATTATTCAGTTGAAATTACCTGAATATTATTGAACTATTAAACAAAACAACTTTAATAGTGTTAGCAGGTGAAAAATTGCCATCTTGTTTAAATCAAAACGGAAAATGACCTCCCTTTTGAACTTCCCTTTCATCAAATTCTATTTTTAGTTTCTTTAATAAATATTTTTCGACCTTATCGATTTTCATAATTTTGGAATATAATCATCTTAAAAATATGAGGAATACATAGACATTGTTTTTATGTGAAATTCAGTATTACGATTTCCGAAATTTCGTCCCAACAGTGTAGAAGCGCTAATTATTGTTTTTAGGGATGATACGTCAAGATATCTGAAGAAGGTCGAAGTTTACATCGACCGAAACGCTGTGAACATAACACTGAAGATGGGAACAGTAGTGCAAACATTAAAAAAAAAAAATTATCTTTCCCCATCTAAAAAAAATTCATGCATAAATTATCTTGCTGAATTGTCAGATACGACTGACATGAAAGACTAAATACGATTTTATTTGATCATTAACCCTGATCAAGGATCGGGCATGCCCACGATAGCACACACGTAGACTTAGCAATGTAACATACACACACGTATACATATATCATAGAGACGGTCCGACTTTAACATCTGTGTACAGACACAATTGGTTGAATAGCGGACCGTTTTGGTGATACGATTCAGAGGGCGAAAATCTATGCAAAGTCGATACGAATCATTTTGGCCTTTTGGTCAAGATCAAAGTGTAGTATCTGTTCTTCAGATGCTGCAAGCTATGACTAACTATGACTAGCAAAGACCAGATGTGGGGGCAACCCCACATGCCTGACCATTAACCAGCTCCCATTTCCCACCTCTCGGGAGCTGGTCCCCTTTTTCCCTTCCCCCTCCCTTCACTCCTCACATTAAAAATCGGCCTTGTGCCTAATTTGCTCGGTGGGGGAGCAAATAAACACCATCTGTTCTTCAGATGCTGCACTTCAATTTCTTGTTCTCTTTCGGTGGAGGAGAAATCCTTCACGACTGAGACAATTTTTATTTTTGTACCTTTTCTCCACATTAAAAAACGACCCTGGTGTCTAACTCTGTCCCGTGGGGAGGCATAGTAAATAGGTACTAAGTATAAGCACGAATGCCCATTCGTTACTCGAGGTTTGGATTACTCTTATATTGAGCAGTTTCTTTAGTTCTATTTGTACGGCATCTAACTTAGGACCGGAAAGTTTCCTCGCTTCAACAAAGACTGGTATATGACGTTCCGTATCATGCCCGTGATAAACTGCACTGCAGTTTTTATTTGTATCGTTGGGTTAGAGTGATGAAACTATCATGTTTCTTTAGTACATTACGCGCATTTTATTCATTAGTGTGTGAACGATTCTTGTTACTGCATTTACTTTGTTTCCTCATGTGGTTATTTCTTACAACCTACAATCATACCAATGTTGTTTAAGAAGTCGAATCCTAATAATGGATTGCTGACAACGGTCAAAACAGTCAATTGGATGGACTTTAGGTAAACTAGAAACTATCTATTTCATAATATCTGTCTATCTATAAATAGAACGTGTCTGTGTGTCTGTCTGACTGTATTTGTGTCTGTGTACATTTCCCTACGCAATAACTGTCAAATGACTTATTGCTTAAGAGAAAGCTAAAAGTGGTAATAATGTCTCGAATAGAATCCTAGATAAAAGCAATATATATATATATATATATATATATATATATATAAGTCCGCAGCCACAATGAACCGCCCTCATTTGGGCTCATCGGTTAGTCACATCCAAACTCAGGATTCGAAACCCGAGCCTCTTGTGTGCGAGGCAAGCAAACTGGCAACTGAGAAAACGCCCCGCACACAAGAAATTCTATTAACCAACACAGATCAAGTAAACCGCGCCGAAATCCAATTGTGAAAATGGACCTACTTCGTCTCGGCAAGGGACGCAGTCATCCAACCAGCTAATAATCCCAAGCCGGTGTCTCACAAGTAGGAGTTTCAACTCGAAAGGACGATGCCATGCAGCAATGCTAACCTAGCGAGCAATTAATTATAGGATTTTCAGAATGTGAGCGATTCAATGCCTCCGTTCAATCTCGAAAGACAAAGGATACCCCCTGTAGGTGCAGCTGCGCATGTAATTGTGTAGCAAGGGTTGCGCAATCTCCAACCACACATCTCCTGAATCAGCATTGCTTGAGGCCAGTGGCAAGGAGAAGTCCAAGACGACTGGAAACAATGCCGAGATAAGCGGAGAGCACATACAGCACCTGGAAGTCCCTAATAGTCACCCATCTGATACTAGCCAGGTTCATCGTTGCTTATCTTCGGTGATCTGATGGGAACCGGTTTGTCAAACGTGATTATGTCGTGAGAGATTATATATAATAAATTCCACAGACAATGTCGCTGCGATATTGTTTGTCTGTGGAATTTATTATATATAATCTCTCACATTCTGAAAATATGTGTGTGAACGTGTCTGTGTACATTTTCATACGCAATAACTGTCAATTTTCAGTCTACAGACTCGAAATTTGATATACAGGGTACTGAGATTTGGGAAAATATTTGTAATCCGTTTTCGGTGTAAACACTTGAAATTTTAGATATAGGTTCCTTGAACACGGATCTAACTTGAATTGAGACCCAAAAAATGTTAAGGGGTCATAATAGCGGTCAAAGTTTAAAAATTGGCCTGTTTTTTTTTTTGTTTTTTTTTCTCTCAACATACACCTCCAAACACTCGGGCAACGCCGGGTTGAAATTCTAGTATTATATATATATATATATATATATATATATATATATATATATATATATATATATATATATATATATATATATATATATGGGCTAATGAATCCAGGTTTTCGCTTTTTGTTTGTTACAGGAGCACCAATATTCTTCCCTAAACAGTTAGTACACAAACTAAACCTAGTAAATAACAAATAGGTTAATTTTGTGAATCGATATACCAAGTTGATGCGCCCAGCTGTGATAAAACATCATTATGTAAATACGTAAGTTTTCACATCCAAAAATACGAGAAGTGTGTGTGTGTGTGTGTGTGTGTGTGTGTGTACACGCGCGTTTTGAATGGAAACGACATTCTGAGCAAAAACAAATTAAAAATAAAACAAGAAACAAACAGTTTTTTTTTTATTTGTCTCTTATATAATTATTTTTTAATTGAAATCCAAAATAAAAACAAATAACATGACTTGCAGTTCTGAAAATTTGTTTTAATTTTCTACCCTCTTATTCTATCAAAAATAAAAGAAACACGTCCCCGTGAGTACACAGTGAACGCGGCATAAAAAATGACTAAGTTCAGCATTTGCTCCCCCCCCCCCCACCATTTATCCTCAAAAGCCCCCAGGGGACGTCAAATCCTGGTGAAAATGAACAAATGGCGCCGTTTTAGGCTTTAATATATGTAAATTTGAGTTCTACACCATGCAAAAAAAAAAAAAAATGACTAAGTCCATCATTCCCTCCTCCATTTAGCCCCAAAAGTCCCCAAGGTCTTAACATATTTAATTAGAGTTCAGCACCATGCAAAACTGCTAAATAGACGTACACATAAAATTTTGGATAAATATGGCACAAAAATGGAGTGTTTTTATTAGCTCTAAGAAGGCCCCTGGGGCACACCCAAAGGTTATCACGAAGTATAAACAAACAAAATTATATAGAAATCAGTTACAACTTTCCAGAAAGTTTTATAAAAATCCAAAGCATCAATTTTTATTTTTTATTTTTATTTATTTATTTATTTATTTATTTATTTATTTTTAAGCACAAAAGTGTCAATTTTAGCCATTTTAACCCGAAAGGCACCTCCTAGAGAGGCAACCGGAATTTTCCCGGAAAATCTGTTCTGTTACTTTTTTCTTATATCATGTTTAATGTTTGTGCAAAATTTCAAAAAATTCCAAGGCGTTGTCATTTAGAAAAGTGTGGACAGAAGAAAGGGTAAGGCTCACCCTTCTTTTGTCGGGGGACTAATAAGTCTTAAAGTGTGTTTGCACAATTCTTAAATTTTGCAGCTGAAATTGCTTTTGTTGTTATCTGTCCAAAAAGATTTACTATGACTAATTGAACACGCTTTCCCTCCTTTTTGTCGGTTGTCGTCTGCTAATAAAAATAAAAGAAATGGCTTTTTCTTTTGCCGCCTTCGGGTATCTGACCTTAAAATTGCAGCCACAAAATTATCGTAAGTTTGGATCAAGTCCTACCATTTATAGAAAAAATAATTTTATTTCAATGTTTTATTTTTACTTGAACTCTAGAAAATGACTATATTAATCTTGGTTATGTAATAGCTAAATTGGTTTGATAACTTTTTCAGGCATATCAACCCTTTTGGGATCATTTAAGGCAAAATTCAGTCGTTTTGGTAAATGTTTTTTCTGGTTAAAAGAAAACGTATCTCTTCATTTATTTATAGAGGTGTGTGAATCGTTTAGGGATACCATCAGACCGACAGTAACTTCGTTGTTGTCGAGCTAGGGAATGGTTCTATTTAGGCTTTACAGACTCTGAGTTTATTGCTACCGGGGAACGTCGACAGGACTCCATGTATTTTTGTAAGCCAGAGTGTGCTTATATTAGTGATCTATTTATTTATTTTTTTATTTTTTTAATCACGCGTGATTTATTTGGTGCTTCTATATTATAATTACGAAAGAATATTGAATGTCAAGTTTAAAAAAAAAAAAAAAAGTACCTACGTAATCGTCAGGTCGCAAATAGTAACATATCCAAAAATTATGGAAAATGAGATAGAAAAATAATTAATCAAAATAAAGATTTACGATGAGGGTGAAAACAGTTCCGATTAGGTTACATGCTGGGTCGGACATATAGGGTCACGTGACTAAGAAAAGGGGGAAGTAACTCAGTTGAAACGTAATGTGTATATATATTCAGAAAAGAAAAATAAACATAATCTGTTAATTTTTTAATAACTTTTAACTGTTTGAATGTTTTAATATTTTTTATAAAAAATAACTGAACTTGTGAGAAAATTAAAACTTAATTATCTCCCCTGTTAACTCTCCAATTAAAATCAGATTTTGGAACCAAATCGCTAGATTCTACAAATGTCTTTTTTTCATGAATAATTAATTTTCTATCTCATAGTTTTCCGTAAGTTTTGGATATGTTACTATTTGCGACATGAAAATTACGTAGATACGGTTTATTTTATTTGAAATTCAATATTTATTTCGTTATTATAATAAAGAAGCACTTGTGATTTTGTGCCTAACTTCCTGGAAGTGAAGGGTAATAAAATATAGATTAATTCGTTTCGTAGGTAAATGTCTGCAAACAATATGTATGAGATAGGTATGATTACTCTGGATGAGGACATGGGAATTTTCGCAACTCACAGAAAACGGAAAACTCAAATCGGTGCGTCATCACCGGAACTCGTTTAAGAACGTACTCAGGAGCTGTTTATGATAGATAAAGTTTGAATCATTGATAGGATTGAGAAGTAGCGTTACCGTTTTCTCTCCCTCTCTCTCCCTCTCTCTCTCTCTCTCTCCCTCTCTCTTTCTCAAGCTCAAGGTCGGGAATGTTGGATTTGAAAAGCCAGTGCCCTAGAGAAAAAGCACTATGCATGCGAGTATTGTTTTTTTTTTTTTGTTTTTTTTTCTCAACAGTTTACCAAAAACTGCTTGGGCCGCTTCCCTAAGCGTTTTGAACCGGTTTCCTCCATGGGAGGAGGTTTCTATATCAAATTCACACACACACACACACACACACACACACACACACACACACATATACATATACATATATATATATTATTTATCCGAAGGAAACCAGTTACATTTGGTCGCTACAAACACCCATCTGTTTCAGTCCATGAGACTTCGTCAGGCGAGCTTGAACCATTCAACGCCATAGAAAAAGTATTTTTTTCTATGGCATCGAATGGTTCAGGGTCGCCTGATGAAGTCTCATGGACTGAAACAGATGCGTGTTTGTAGCGACCAAATGTAACTGGTTACCTTGAATAAATAATAAAAAAAAATATTTTGCTCTTATCGAGCACTAATCTCGTTGTATTCATTAGTCCCTACTTTTGAACATCTCAAACCTGAATATATATATATATATATATATATATATATATATATATATATATATATATATATATATATATATATATATAATTCTGGTCACGTTAGGGTTTTACAGTTCTTGCAGGGCGGTGTCAGCATCCTTCTGCATACAGTGCCAAATATTCCCAAATGGTCACCATGATCACGTTCAATGTCGCTTACCAACGGCTGTCTAACGAGAACCGATGTGTCAACATGATTGTCGTATTCCAGTTTCGGGCGATTAGTAATAAGCAAAAGAGCGAGAAGGTAAAATCTGGAAGAGTGAACCTCCTAGAACTGCACAGGACTATACTTCAACCCGATAAGGTACAAGCCACATCAGCAACAGCCAAGATTATTTCGGTTTGATTTTGGTATGGAGTAACCCAAGGGAGGTGAGCTGCGTTAGGGTTAGAAAAAAATACGATAGGAAGATGGTGGGTTGATATGAATTTAATACGTTGCCATGGGGTGTTTGATGCGGTTAAGTGTTGTTTCCATAACACGGTCGGAATAATTATATTTTCTTATATTTTGAACAAAATTCATTTTCGAGAAGACACCACTGACCGCGCTTTTCCGGTGGTCAACATCTTCCCGGGAACTTTATTAACTTGATATGTTCCACGTTTTTGTTAACAGATGTTTTAATAGTTTCATATATTCCGTTTCAGTGTCCGAGAAAATTCCATGGAATCACTGGACATACAGCATGTATACCAACCAATCCGAATGTCTTGCAATCTGGTAAGAACAAGTTTACGCTTTTTTTTTCTCTATTTTTTTTTCTCGACCAATGAAATTTATATTTTGAAGATTGAAGAGTTGATTTCGACGTAACCTTATTGAATCGGCCATGTTAGTCACAGACTACCATCAAGCTTCACTACTACCCGGCTAAAGAAAAAAAATAGACGACTTGATAGCGGTTACTCTGCATTCATAATTGTAAGTGTTATATATGTTATACATTTTCTCTTTACTTTTCAGTGTATAAGGATTATTTGATACTGAAGATATTCATAATCGTACCCTACTTTCAAAAGAGGGGAGATATAACATATGAGAAATATTTGAAATCAAGCCTCCCCTTGCTGTTATTTCAGATTATTTGAAACCATAGCAAGTTTTAGCCAAGGCCAGAGATTTGGGGGGGGGGGAATATATATATATATATATATATATATATATAGTAATCGACATACAGTCCTGTTTCGTTGTATCACAACTCATCAGTGCTGCTAGACTAGCACCTCTCCCAAGCCGAGGATTGAACCTATAACCATCGCGTTCACACTCAGCAGTTCTACCAATCGACCTATGGGAGCGGCGCCCGTAAATTATCTCGCCAAATGTCTATTTAAACAAACATTTGTCCACCACTTTCACAGTGCTCTAACCGCTTGTTTATAAACAAAGAGAGAGCGTCGCATATTTCAGCCAATTAAGCAGCAGGTGAGATTACTTACGACAGTGCTCTACCCAAGGGGGGGGTCTTAAAATATTTGTAGTCATCGACATACAGTCCTGTTTCGTTGTATTACAACTCCTCAGTGCTGCTAGACTAGCACCTCTCCCAAGCCGAGGATTGAACATATAACCATCGCGTTCACACCCAGTTCTACCAATCGACCTATGGGAGCGGCGCCCGTAAATTATCTTGCCAAATGTCTATTTAAAACAAACATTTGTCCATCACTTTCACAGTGCTCTAACCGCTTGTTTATAAACAAAGAGCGAGCGTCGCATATTTCAGCCAATTAAGCAGCAAGTAAGATTACTTACGACAGTGCTCTACCCAAGGGGGGGGGTCTTAAAATATTTGTAGTCATCGACATACAGTCCTGTTTTGTTGTAGCCTGGCAAACCACAAGGGAGAAAATCAAGTAAAACAAAAAAAAAACCCAAGCAAAATTCATCCTAAAGCAGCAAAACTGAAGCTAGCCTACCAAGACACGATATATATACAAATGTGGGCAAATTTAGGCATATTTTATTGGTTTGTAAAATATAGTATCTTTATTTATCGATTGCCATAAAATTTTAACCATAGAATAGTATTATAATCGTCAAAAAGCCTCCAAATTTTCATGTACTTTCGTTCCATAGAACCAAAGATATGAGCATTTCAATATTTAATTTGATACTGGAGATATTTATAATCGTACCCTATTTCGAAAAGAAGGGAGATGACATACGAGTAATATTTGGAAACAAGTCTCCCCTTGCTGTTATTTCAGATCATTTGAAACCATAGCAAGTTTTAGTCTCCCCTCCATCAAGGCCAAAGGTTTGGGGGGAAATTTTCACAACGTTTCGACCGATGTTACCTCCGACCTTCTTCATGTGTTTTTTTTTTTTTTGTGTGTGTGAAAAAAAATCTATTTGAATCTCGTTATGGTGTCTCATTTTTCACGACTGTTATTATTACTGCCTTCCAAATTCAGGTATTACTGATGCAGACAAGCGGTTAATTGTGGACGCCCATAACAAGTACCGAACGATGGTTCAACCACCGGCTTGTGTCATGTTTAAACTTGTGAGTGATCTTTTTTTTTTTTTTTTTTTTTTTTCAATCTTCGGCAGAAATTAGAATCTTTATTCTGCCAATAATCACGATGTTTGTCCCAAGTAAAAGATTTTTTTTTTTTTTTTTTATTTTAAAATCAACATTATTTTTGTTTCTCTTTTAAAAATTGGGATATTTTTTTGGAAACCAGAAGTATGAATAATACAAATAAAACTATTTTATTTTTAAAAAATTACTTTTTTTTCAAAAAATAAATGTTTCACTTTTCTTTTTTTTTTTTTTTTATTAATGTATTATTTTACTCTTTTTCTTATCAATTATTGTGAAAATATATTTTAAAAAATTATTTTCTAATATTAGATTAGCTATTAAGTTTCCGCGGTTTTTGTTTCTGATTTTGGAATCTATTGCGTTTTCAAATTTTAGAATTTTGTTTTAGGGAATTCGTAATTTTTGTTCAGAACATTTCGAATAATTTTTAGTTTTTGCTGCGCACCTACAATTTATTTATATTTATTTTTTTTCTTAATTTTATTTTATTTATTTTATTTATTTATTTATTTATTTTTTTTTTTTTTTTTTTTCGGACAGATAATCCAATCCTGAAGATAATTCAATGTTAGACACAAAGTTGGTTTTTAAATAGGATATATCCAGCTTCCCAAAAGAGGGCTCGCTGGATGGAATAAAATAAAAATTAGACCAGTCAATGCGAATCTCATCTTCCAACCGAGGATAGAACAGATACTAGACTTTGATCCTAGTCTGGAGAGTTATCCTAACACTCAACTGTACATTTGGCATATGCAATTATTCTTGTATATCATTAGCCGATGATTGGTGTGTGCTGCAGATCTGCCACAGTGAAAACACTATCCAGAAATTATCAGCAAAACTGAATTAAAACCAGATTTAGTGCTCCATTTTCAGGCAGCAAAAAAGATCATTCTGATTGAACTAGCAGTGCCATATGAGAACAGGATTGATGAGACGTCTACAAGTCTGAAAAATATGGCTCTAGCTGGATCCAGTGCCATCGTATTCGCAGTTGAAGTGGGTGCAAGGGGATTTGTATGCTCGTCTGCCTACAATCTCATTGCAGGGAAGAATCGAAACAGAGCACTGATGCAATGAGTGAGGCAACGGAGAAGAGCTCCTGCTGGATCTGGTCGAGGAGGAATAAAATCAACTTTATGTCTTAATTTCCCTAATTTCACGGTGGTTAAGACCTTCATCTATGGCACTGAAGTGTATGGGTAAATAAAGAAAAAAAAAACACATGGGAGCAAAAGAGACATCCGGGAGTTATTACTTGGGTGTGGTCCACCCCCCCTAAACTGTAAGAAATAAAGGGCCGAAACACTTGATACAAGGGGTTTTCTCCTCTGAGGACTCTCTCTGCTCTTTAGCTCTCCATCCGAGTTTCCTTCCACTGAATTGAAATCAACCCAGTTTTAATTCCAGAAGGAAATAGACGAATCCTTGGGAAAAACTCCCGGCTGGCAAGTCGCTTATGAGAGAAGTTTGCTTTCGTATAAAGATTCTCTTTACCCTGACAGTGTTAAAAAGTGCGTTTCGTCTTAAATGCTAATAGGTGAGCTTGTGAATTCATAAACCAACTTCAATATTTATGGAAGAAACAATATATTTACTTTCACAAGTACAAACTTCATACTATGTCGGCGTCACTGTTTTATAGGAGTCTATCTTCCCAAGGACTGTAAAGTAAACTCCTATAATATGTCGTGTAATAAAACTGTCGTCAAATAAAAGAAAAATAAACTCTTTTATAAATAATACCAATATATTTGAGTGATTTATGCCGTTGGGTGCAGGTTGCTGAAAATTTAGACAGTGAAGAAAAGAAATTAAAGTAAGGTTTATTGGTCATTATAAATTTAAAATTTGAAAAGAATCGGAATCAGAAATTTAAAACAGAATCTGTAATCGTATCGGAATCGGAAAAAAATTAGAATCGTCCTATCACTATTGAACATACATAAATTGCTATTAGGAAGAATATCTTATTGGTCATTCGATGTTTTTACTGGTATTTTGCATCTCATCTTCTATAATATAAATCTCACCTGTCTGTTTGAATGTGTGTATGGATGTATGTAAGTATATCTGCCTAAAACTTTCGACAGAGGCGACGGATTTTTACGAGATCAGTATCATTTTAAAGTTCGACCCTTCAGACGATAAACATCGAAAAATTGCTTCAAAACATTAATTCCTTCACCCTCAACTGGGCACTTTTCTATGCGGGAGGGGGTGGGGTCGCTTATTTTCGAAAGTCATCCTCTTTTCGATTGACTAGCCTTAATTTAAATCTTTGCCACATCCGGTTTGGCGATGGACGCAATGGCAAAAACGCCACTTTTTTTTTTTTTTTTTTTTTTTCATGTTCTTTTCCTCCTTTGTGGTATGTGTTCGAGCCTACTACCACACTTTTTTTGCTCAACACACCTCCAAACACCCGGACAACGCCGGACACCGATGTGCTAGTATAATAAAGATCATGCTAGTGCAGGGCCTTTCATGTGTTGGGCTCAATTTGATAAAATCTGTCAAATCTGATTGAAACCGCCCCTATGCATGCGTAACTGACAACAAAAGTTCCAGAGCGAAGCCAGTTTAATTGTAGACAACTTATGGTGATTATATAACTTTTTTTTTATTATTCAAATGGTTTCAGTTCTTTTGGTTTTCTTTATTATTAACAGAGCTGGGATGAAGAACTGTCAATGCTGGCGAAGAAGTGGGCCGAGAATTGCGAATTTACACATGAGCCAAACTACCAAAGGAGAATTCCAGGTTTGCAGATATGTGCTATACATTTTGTGATCGTTTGAAATTTGTGTCTGAAATTTTCGTCAAATTTTTACTGAGAATTTATGCACCGCACTCTCTCTAATTTTTTATTATTTGTCTACTTTTCACGCCCATTTTTTCTCAGTTTTTTTTTTTATTTTAAAATGAAATTAAAACTATTAAAATATTTATCTCTTTTTTTGTAGTGCTAAGCGATAAGGGTGACCTAAGCCACTTCTGTGACAGGTTATTAGTCTGTTATGGATTTTCCTAATAAACTTCATGCTTTCCGTGCTTTTTTTACCCATCCACCCCCCCCCCCGTAAAATTGACCGAAATTTTTCCATAATTTAAAGCGCCAGTAGAGCAGCCAGATATAGGTAGGCAAGCATTTATCTGGTAAATAATTTACTAATGGAGGAATTATTTACTGCTTGCAGATCGATTTTGCCTGTCATTTCACAATAACGCCTCAGTTTATTTACATATAGGGGAATTTTTCAGGTTTGAATTCGTTCCTAATAATTACTAATTTACTTCCATTTTTTGTACAAAAACGAAACGAAACTTTTCATATCGTTTGATTCCGTTCATTTTGCTTCGTACATCTAGAAGTATTTAATTACAACCAGAATGTGGCAAGAAGTACCAAGGCTTAACGAAAAAACTATGAAACGTGAAAGTCATAATTAGGGCAACCCAAAAATTGTATTTATTAATCAGGTTAAGTAATTTAACAAATTAATTATATAAAAATTTCATAAATCAATCAAAATATTTAAAGTTCAGTTTATAAGAACATTCAATGTGCATTAATTGCATTTTTAGATTGCTCTGTCACAAAAAATAAACGAAACAAACAAAACCTTATCTTTTATAACATTCTTGCTACGAAAGTTTGCACCTTGGTCCTTCTTGGCAACACCTTTGACCAACTACGTTGATACCTATTCATAGATTCTGGTAGTTAGTTCACTGCACCGTGTCTTCTCAAAAAGACATCTATCTAAAAGCTAACTAGACTTAACATTGTCGTTCGACAAGAAATACACAGTGGGTTATGAGATGTCCTTTTGTGAAAAATGAAGTAATCAAAAAGAAAAAATCCATTAAGATGTTGCGAAAATCTTCCTAGTATTTTATAAAAATCTTTACGAGGGTCGTTCAATAATTAATGCTCCTGACCCACTTCCAGATGTCTAATCCAGCTGAAATTTTGTAAGTGCAATGATTTATATGTCTGAGTTATGTGGTAAAATAAAGCTTTGAACTAATTGTGGTTTCTGATTTACAAGTGCTTGAACTTAGTCGAGTGTGAAATAGAGCCTGTTGAGTGTCGCACAGTATTTCTATCTGAAAGGAAGCACACCACAGGAAACGTTTGAAATGAAAGAAACGTATGGGAATCATACCTCATCAAAATAACGTTGTAAAATGCTGGCATCATGAATTTAAA
The DNA here is from genome assembly GCF_053919585.1 of Euprymna scolopes. Lineage (NCBI taxonomy): Eukaryota > Metazoa > Mollusca > Cephalopoda > Sepiida > Sepiolidae > Euprymna > Euprymna scolopes. The sequence goes on along the minus strand of NC_136517.1, from coordinate 74,812,947 downwards.
ACTGGTCGGAAATCTGTGTTAAACTGCTCCAAGACCTGTCGCCCACCTTTTGCCTTTGATGAGGCATTCGTCAGTAAAGCTGAAGCTGCACTTTTGAACTATCAATGCATAACTATTCGCGAAATGGCCCAAGGGTTCAAGATTAGTACAGAGTCTGTGGAAACTATCATTCACGACCATTTGCGTAAGGTGCCTGCCAGATGGATTCCCAAGTTGCTGACAAAGAAGCAAGAATGCATTGAGTGGTCAAGGATGAATTTGGAGATGTACTAAGAAAATGAGTCAAAGATTTTGAAAAAGTGATTACACAGGATGAAACCTGGATCTATCATTATGATCGAGAGACCAAAACTCAGTCAATGTAGTGGAAGCACTTGGACTCGCCATACCCGAAGTTCTCATAGTTCTAGGAATAGGACAGAGTAATGATGACAGATTTCCTAGCTAAGGGTATCACAATTACAAGAACCTATTACGCTTCACTTTTGAGGAAATTAATAAAAGCTATAAAAATCAAGAGGCGGAGCAAGATTATCAAACGTATCTTCCTACTCCTGCAAGACAACACTTCAATCCACAAAGCCCATGTTCCCTTTGACTGTCACCTCTTCTCACCCATGAAGTTGTTTTTGAAAAGAAAGTATTTTTCAGATGATGCAGTCTTGATTTCCAAAGGCACGTCATGGCTGGAGGACCTATCTGAGGTGCTGATGGGAGAAATGCGTAACTCTTAGTTGGTTCCTGTGTAGAGAAAGACTAATAACTGTATGAGAAGTGGATTAGGGGAACTACTTATTGAACATCCCCTGTATACATTAAAAATATTGTGATTTGAATTTACAAAAATTCATTCTATTCAAAAACTTGTATATTTGCATGGAAATTTTATGAAATGTCTTTAAAAGAAAAAACACTTTAAAAAAATTATAGCCTACCAAATTAATACGGTTATTATTTTGCTTTGTTTGCAGATCATTATTATTCTAACAACTTTAAATACATTGTTTAACAATACTTTTTCAGTTTTCATACTGTTTATACTATTTTAAAGACAATTTGATAAAAAATAGGTATTTTTTAAATCAAATTTTTGCCTAGAAAAATCATATTTAGCAGTAAATATGTATAAAACCGCTGTAGATCACGTGTAAAAGCATTCTTTTTGTGGACTTTTATCCTAATCTCAATAGCTGTTATTTCAGCACGTTTTAGACCAAAGATAGTTTTACATACTTTTTAAATAATTAGAAGTTTGTTATGTGTATAACATAGTCGTTACATATCAACACTCAGGACCTACACATTGTAAGCAGGGGAACAGACAAGAAAGAATTTGACTCCCTATTTTCAGTTGAAACAGACATTTATTTACAGGTACTTTCAGAATAAAGCTGTGTCTCTTGTTTTAAAGTATTCTCGTACTCCAATGTACTTAACAAGACTCTACCATGTCGACCACGTGGTACTCTTTGTTTGTCCATGTCTAGGACGCGTCTTCCCTGTCGATCTTGGGCCACATATGTAACACGTCTGTATCTGTACTTCTCTGCGTTTTTCTTTTCTATAATCTTTTTTTTCTTTCTTCCTCGTTGTGCCGTCACCTCACACACCGCTAAGTCATTTGCATATAGCTACTGCTGCTTTCACATGCGCGTCTGTGCTCCATTACATGTGGACTAGTCAGGATTTCAAGCTGTCAACTGACATTGGACATGAATTTATGAGTCTCTTAAAAATCCTGGAAGTGGTTTATGATCATGATTCTTATGAATTTTAAAGCTTTTTATTAGTTCAAATGAATCAATATTGTAAATGTTGTTAATCTAAATCTTAAAAAGACATTTACATTGCAAGGATGCAATATAGTTCAGTATTTGACCAAAGTAAATAAATCTTTATAAAAGTAATCCTCATTATTTAATCTCAATAGGTATCAGCTAACTGAAAGGAAAGGTTGTTTCTGACAATTTCTGAGTATTCACCTAAAATTATGATTTAACTAATATTACGATAAAGAAAATATAAGAATTCGTATCAACCTTTGTAATGGTAAGATACAGTGAACTAAGTATTATAGTATCTGCTTGCTGCACAGTTGGAGATGAATAGATTACAGTTCTGAATTTTTTAAATGAGGTATGAATGTTTGTATTATTTACATTAATCGGAAAATTGTTCTCATCTTGAGTGTTATCTGTGCAACGTTTTAGTCGATGTAACCTCCGACCTTCATCGGGTGTTAAAGTCGCCATGTTTTAGCAGGAAAAACAGGGAATAGTTCTGCACTCCAAGATTTTGAACTTTTGGATTTAGTTGGAAGTAATGATGATGATATTGTTTCATGTTTGAACAACGGTTTCCTTGCAAAATTTCTGAATGTGTATGATGCAAATTTCCTGAATGTGTATGATGCAAAATTTCTGAATGTGTATGATGCAAAATTTCTGAATGTGTATGATGCAAAATTTCTGAATGTGTATGATGCAAAATTTCTGAATGTGTATGATGCAAAATTTCAAATTAATCTGAATATTATAAATAATAAAGATTAGTATTAAATACAAAAATGTGCATGAATTTAACCCTCGATGCCTCTGTTCAGTTTCAAGAGACAATGGATCTCTCCTGCAAGAGTAGCTGCGTATGTAATTGTGAGACAAGAGTTACACAATCTACAGCCGCACCTATCCTGAATCGGCACTGCTTGAGTCCATTGGCTAGGGAAAGACCAGGATGACTGGAAACAATGCCAATACATACATAGAGTAGATACAGCATCTGAAATTCCCAAATGGTCACCCATTTCAGTAGTGACAAGGCTCAATGTTGCTTAACTTCGGGGATCTAATAAGAACTAGTGTGTCAATGTGATTATGCTATATATTTAAATTTAACCAGCATTATTCTGAGTCAACGGTCCATAATCTTTACCTTATTTTTAAAGGGCCAAAATGCCTAACAATGAATAATGATTATATATATTATCAAATATGCACGGTAACATCAACTCCAGAATATAATTGCATGTAAAATAAACATAGAACTTGAATGGAGAAAATATAAGGTGAATAACCAACTATGGAATTAGTTTTTTTTTTTTTTTTTTTTTTTTTTTTTTCCCCCCCCCCGACATCTGACCAGTTCTCTAGTAATCATCTTCAGTTTCGAAATGTTTATAAAACAATATTCAAAATATACATTTCCATATAAATGTCTTTTCTCTTTATTTAGGAAAATATAATGTTGGTCAAAACCTGGCATATGGATACCAATCCTGGGAAAGTGTAATGAAGGCCTGGTATGACGAATATAAAGATTATAACTACGGAGAGATAAAACATAATGGAGTTGTCGGCCATTACACACAGGTATGTCATAGGTTAACATGCACTTCCTATATGATACCATGTTTTATTAGCAATATTTTAACTTTAGATATTTAATTTTAACAATATTTAAACTACATAAAAGATGTCTGGACTTTCAATTCCAAACCCTATTATAATGGTGTAAGGTTTTAATACCTCGTTGCCAGTGTTATTGTGACGTAAGTTTAGAATCACTCGTCGCCAGTGTTATAGCCTTGCAGGTCAATAAAAATCGAGTGGCCTCTGGGCCTTGATAAGTGGTGATGCCTATGTAAAAAAAAACAAAAAAAAACCATAGTATAGTTAACAAAAAGTGTATTAACAAAAGTATGTTACAAAAGTACACGTCATGATTCTAAGAGCCATAACTGCCACAAATTGCTGTTATTTATTCCTTCCCATCGCAGGAAGATGTGACACGAGGTCGGAAGTTTGTGGAAGTCAAGCCAGCGCCTCAAAGGAAGAGCACTCTGGCATTTTGAAAATTGCCTAGGCAGCCCTGTCGGCATTCTCTGGTTAGAGCGCTACAGGCAGTAAGCAATAAACTTAGTCCATCCGAAAGACCAGAGACAAGACCTACAAGGATGGACCTCCTAGGACTTCTTAAAATGAATGTCCCAGCCCGCTAGATTAAACGTCACCAAAATGATCTAGTTTTTGCAAGACTGATTTCTCGATCATACAAACATAAAGAAATATAATGTGAACAAACATCTTACCTATGTTGCCTCCTATAAATCTGATCCCTATCACAGTGGCTCCTTATGCCTCGGTGTAAGGGGAACAAAAGAAATGTTCATTTTCTGCATACCTGCTTCAGTTGATTTTTATAAATGGCTGCCTAGATAATGTTCGTAGGTTCTTCATTATAATAGCGAAATTTGAAAGTTTAAATATTGAATTTTCAAGTAAAACCAATAGTATCTACTTATTTGTCATGTCAAAGTAATGAACATATCCAAAAATTACGAAAAACGATAAGGTAGAAAATTATTATCAATGAAAATAGTTTTCAAAGACAATTAGCGAAAATTGAGTTTTGCAAAAAAAAAAAAAAAGCGGAAAGTTTGAATCATAACAAAAGGGAGATAAATATCTTTCAGAAAACTGAAAATCTTTGGCTAATTTAGCGAAACTAAATATTTGCTAATTATCTTCGAAAAATATTTTCGTTAATAATTTATTTTTTACCTTATCGTTTTTCGTAATTTCTGGATATTTTCATTACTACAACATGACAGTTAAGTAGGTTCTATTGGTTTTATTTGACATCTAATATTTCAATATGCAAATTTCGCCATTATAACAAAAACGAACCCGTTCGTACTCATTTGATTTGAACAAATTTCTTTTGAGTCTTTGCTTAGACTTGATTTGTTTAAAATTGCTAGATATAGGTCAGGCCTGTTAAAAGAGAACAATTTTTAATGTGTTTACGTGTTGTAGGAGCATGCGTCCAATAGTAGAGATGAGGCAAAGGGTTAATGTAGGAAAGAGTACGTGGAAACAAGTTTTGACGATAGCCATGTTGGCTTGTTTTACTCGCGTTAGCCAGGGGCCAACGGCCCCAAGCGAGGTTTGCTGCCGGCGAAAGCCAGGGAGAAAGAAAAAGGAGTTGCCGAATTCGCTCAGCCACGTGATTGAGAGCTGGCTTGTGATTGGACAAGCCAGGGAAGAAATGGACTTCAAATCTTGAGCCGTGAGAATTAACTTCTGCTACTATGCTTGTTACAAGTTAGTCTACTACAATATTCACAAATACGAATATGAATAATCAGTCCTCGTCTAAAAAATTTAGAAGCTTAACAATCACCATATAATTACTTCTTATTGGTCATTTCGTAATGCATCTTTAAAAATATCTCCATAGCAATTTTATTGTTTTGCAATCGACATCAAATTACAACTTTTTTTTGCTATTAACAGAAAAAAAATATACAACTTTATTATTTTTCTTTTCCGTGTGCTTTTTCTGGGATAAAAATCTATGATGTTTGGTTTGTGTATTTTGTTTTAAGCCATTTAATGCTGAATCCATTAATTTTGGAAAAAGTTTTTTTTGTTTTGTTTTCTTTTGCCGTAAAACAATAACTGGTGCTTCTATATTATACAAACGAAAAAATATTGAATTTTAATTGAAATAATTGGTACTTACGTAATTGCTATGTTTCAAATAGTAATATACCCAAAAATTACGAAAAACTATGAGGTAGAAAAATAATTATTAATGAAAAAAGAAGTCACTATATTACGCTTACTAAAAGAGATAAGTTTAGAGGGAAGATAATTAAGTTAGTTTGCTTACGTCACGTGACGAATGTAATTCAAAATGTCGGACAAAATATATTCTTCATAAAAACTTTCTCGAAAACAGTTTTTCATCAATTATTATTTCTCTACCTCATCGTTTTCCGTAATTTTGATATGTGACAATTTGTAACATAGCAATTACATAGATACCAGTTACTTCACTTTTTCTTTCGTTTGAATGATATAGAAGCGCCAAATAAACAAACCAAATTAACTAACATGTAAGCATGGGTCGTCTCTCACGTGATGATAGTAAAGTGATTCCTATGACCACGAGGCCCGACGGAAGTTGGGTATTTATTAGTGATGGGACGATTCCAATATTTATTCCCGAGATCGTACTAAATTTCCGATTCCGATACAATTACCGATTCCAATTATTTATAAATGTCTAAATATTTAACTACAAAAGTGTTATTTTGTCCCGATTATCATAAAAAAAAACCTATTAAATATGCTTATGTTTTCTCAAACGTAAAATCACATTTGTGAGGGGGGGTCTAGAGATTGTAATCTTACTGGAAGTTTAAATCAATAAACATGTATTTTATTTTTACTACAAGCAGTAGGTTTCTTAAACATAAAATCAAATAAAGATAATTTAAGGAATCGGTTTTGGTATCGGAAAAAAGGCTCAAATTTTTCCGATTCTGATACACCGAAAAGCTCCGATTTTTCCGAAATCCGATTCCGATTAATCGTCCCAACACTATTTATTCTGTTCTGTCGCCAGGGGATCATCCTTGCATGCCATACATAAAATATCGAAGAGAAATTTAGGTGAAAGCTACGATTAGAGAAAGTACGAAGAAGGGGTTTACGTCTTCTAACGAAAGTGTTTACTTTTTTATCGACAATTTACTTTGTTTAGATGCGTGTGTGTCGTCGCGACAACTGTTATGTTGGGGGGTTAATCCTATGGGATGGTTGTGATACAGAATAGATGAGAAAGAACGAGAGGTAAAGAATGCAGGCTTTATTTAGAAAAGACGCCATGACAGTAGGTGTACAAGGGAAGTAACTCTTCCTAACTTCCGATTTGCCCAAGGGACTTAACTTGCACAACAACAATAAATAAAACAGTCGATGGTTTTTAACGTAATCGTAGCATAGCTACGTTCGTACCATGATCACAAGGCGTGAGTGTTGGTTATTGTCCAAAATCCTCCTCTATTAAAAAAGAAAAAAGATCTTATGTACGCACCCGTGACGAAACGAAAATATATTTTTAAAAAACACGTAAATTGGTCAAATAGTTCCATTTTCATGAAGATAGGTTTTAGCAGTTAATAGGAATAAACTAATTAATAATGTAAACAATAATTGATAATGTATTTATTACAACATAAATCTAGTAAGAATAAATTATCTCCCTTTGTTTCTTGATTTTTTTTTTTTTTTTTTTTTTTTTTTTTTCAAAGTAGCAGACAAGATAGTCACTTCTCCGATATTCATAAAATTTTTTTTTCCTATTTCAAAATAAAGCTACAATTTTTGTAATTTTTGGAATATGATCTATAAACCAAATTTCAAGTCTGTAGATCAAAAACTCGTTGAGTATATAGGTTGTGAAGTGTCCTCACTCACCACATTCTCATAGATATACAGATTTATTGTTAAACTGTCTAGCATTTAACAGTTAATACTAGTAACAAAATAAAGAGAAAACACTAAATATGTTTATGTAGATGTTTTCACAGTGGAAGTTCTAGAACAGTGATTTTAATCATTTAATTAAAAAAAATTATTCGGTTTTCTAAATTTCCTAATCAAAATGATGTAATATTTTAAGAGATGTGACCAAGTTTATCTATTCATAATTATATGTTCAAGGCCATTCTTGTACTGCAAAAATGATCCAAAAACGTATGGCAAAAGAAAAAACTACCGTAGAAAATAAAATTATCAAATTGCGAATGTTAAAGGAAGTTGCGCCAAGCAAAAACTGCCAGCATCAATCCAGGGAAGCTTTAAATTGTAAAGAATTCCAGATGAAACAAGTGAAGCATGCATGGTCCCCCGTCAGTGCACATGACAAAGTTCAGTATTTGCCCCCTCCTCCATTTAGCCCCAAAAGTTCCCAGACGACGTCAAATCCTGGTGAAATGAATAAACGGTGCAGTTTTATGCCTTAACATATGTAAATTTGAGTTCTGCACCATCCAAAAAAGTCCATCATTTGGTCTGCCTAATGTAGCCCCAAAAGTCTCCAAGGCCTTAACATATTTAAATTTGAGTTTAGCACCATGCAAAACTGCTAAATAGACATACACAGAAAATTTTGGACAAATATGGTAAAATAGTTCCAAAAATGGAGTGTTTTTTTTTTTTGTTTTTTTTTAGCCCTAAAATAACCCCTGGGGCACACCCAAGAGTTATCGCAAAGTATAGACAAACAAAATTATGTAGAAATCAGTTAGTTACAACTTTTCAGAAAGTTTTATGAAAATCCAAGGCATCAATTTTTTTTTTTTTTTTAATAAGCACAAAAGTGTCAAGGTTAGCCATTTTAACCCGAAAGGCACCCTTAGTGGGACAACCAGAGTTTTCACGGAAAATCTGTTCTGTTATTTTTTTACTCCTATCATGTTTTGTTTGTGCAAAATTTCAAAAACTTCCAAGGCGTAGTTATTGAGAAAAGTGCGGATGGACGAACAGACGATGGTAAATTTACAGGTCCACCCTCCTTTTGTCGGCGGACCAAAAAAATGTAGTATTAATTTAGTCAGGATTGGTAAAGTAAAACTATGACTGAAAAAAGATTCAGTATATTTTATTCAGCGGTTTTGGTACCTGATTGCTCGTTCTTGTCACCTCTGAATATAAATATAATCGTCCAAATTTTGTGAAAAATATTCCAACACAAGCAGTTCAGTTCGGCTTTGCTTGGGCCCTATGCACTGAATTGGTGGAGGAGTTTGGTAGAGTCTGCAAAGCTCAACTCTTAACTTTGACCTCTTGGCAGACAATTTTTCGCTCAAAACTGATTAAAAAGCTTGCTACATGTCTGAATACCCTTTATGGAAAATGTCAAATGTTTAGACCCAAAATTGGCTGAGTTATTTGTTAGCGATCGCAATGGTCAAATTTTTGGAAATTTTACTCCTTGGCAGCCAAAATTTCGGCCAAAAACTGATTAAAAAGCTTGCCTTATGTCTGAATACACTTCTTGTAAAATTGCAAATCTTTAGACTAAAAATTGGTTGAGTAATTTAGTAGAGACCGCAGAGATCAAATTTTTAAAAACGTTTACCCCAATTTTGACCCCCTTAACATTTGTTTTTGGCTCAAATAAAATTAAAAAGTTTGATCCATGTCCAAGTAACCTACATTAAGATTTCAAGTGTTTAGACCCAAAATTGGTGGAGTTTTGACAGCCAAATTTCTGCCCGAAAACCAATTAAAACGATTTTCCCAAATCTCAATACCCCTTATGTGAAATCTCGAGTCTGTAGATTGAAAATTAACCGAGTAGTTTGGTAGGGAAATGTACACAGACACACAATTATAGATATACGAGCATGGGTTCCCGGCGTTGCTCGGGTGTTTGGAGCTGTGTTGAGCAAAAAAAAAAAAAAAAAAAAAGTGGTAGTAGAAAGGCAGGCTCGAACTTGTACCGCGAAGGAGGAAAAGAATGGGAAAAAACGTGACGTCTTTGCTGTTACAACCACCGCCAAACCGGAAGTGACGTAGTTATGAATTAAGGCTAGACAATGGAAAAGAGGGGATGACTTTCGAAAATATCGGTGAAAAAAGGCGACCCCTCCCTGTAAAAAAGTGCCCAGTTAAGGGTGAAGAAATTAATGTCTTTAGCCAATTTTTCGTCTGAAGGGTCGAGCGTCCAAACGATACTGATCTTGTAAAAATTCGTCGCCTCTGTCGAAGGTTTTAGGCAGACATGCATGCATACATACATACAATTTATATAATTTTCGACCCAAACCGATTAAAAAGCTTGCCCTATCTCTGAATACCCTTTATGTAAAATTTCAAATGTTTAGACCAGAAATTGTCTAAGTAATTTGGTAAAAACCGCAGAGATAAAAAAAATTTTTTACTTTGATCCCTATTATGACCCTTAACATTTATTTTTTTGGGGGGCTCAAATCAAGTTATTAAGTTAGATCCATGTCCAAGGAACCTATATATAAAATTTCAAGTGTTTATACCCCAAATTGTCGGAGGAGTTTGGTAGAGTTCACAAAGGTCAAATCGTTGAATTTTGACCCCCTTAACAGCCAAATTTCTGGCCAAAAACTGATCACTAAGATTTGGAAAAATCTTAGTACCCTGTATATCAAATTTCGAGTCTGTAGACTGAAAATTGAGTTATGTGTAGGGAAATGCGCACACGCACACACTTTCACTTTTATAGATATACTAGCATTTCAGCCCGACGTTGCCCCGGTGTTTGGAGGTGTATGCTGAGCAAAAAAAAAAAAAAAAAAAAAAAAAACTCATTTTTTTTTTTTTTTAATTTGACCCCCCCCCCCTATTATGACTCCTTAACATTTGTTTTGGGCTCAAATAAAGTTATTAAATTAGATCCATATCCAAGGAAAATATTTCTAAAATTTCAAGTGTTTATACCCCAAATTACAGGAGGAGTTTGGTAGAGTTCTCAAAGATCAAATCGTTGAACTTTGACCCCTTAGCAGCCAAATTTCTGGCCAAAAACGGATCACACCGATTTTCCCAAATCTCAGTACCCTGTATATCAAATTTCGAGTCTGTAGACTAAAAATTGACAAAGTTATTGCATAGAGTAATTAATGTACAGACACACAGACACTTTCACATTTATAGATAGACTAATAGATTAAACAAAAATATATACGTATACATAAATATGTATGGAAACAATTTTTTGTTTACTGTAAAGATTTTACGCAAATATTATGCAAGTATAAACCATGTAGTGATATTATTTTTGCTGAAAGATACCTATTTTTAAAAATTCCGCTTTAGTCTAATTGTAAACCTGCACCAAAAAATATTAGTCTCGTCTTTTTTTTTCTTACAATTCGAAGTTTGTTGATTTCAGCGTTCTAAATATTCGTATGAAAAAGAAAATGGACGAATCCATTTTGGGGTTCTCACCCTCAGATAAAATGAATTAAAGAAAAGTGTTTACTTTTCGTAAAATTCACAATATTTATGCGTTGTTTATTTATTTATTTATATTAATTTATTTATATTAATTTATTTATATTCATTTATTTATTTATTCATTCATTTATTCATTTATTTATTTATTTATAGATGGTTTGGGACAGAACGACGAGAATTGGATGTTATTTCGCCAACTGCAAAAACCTGAGGAATTATTACGTTTGTAATTATGCGGTCGGGTGAGTTGTTAGACTGTTGCAGAGTGGTGTGAAGGTGCCAATCAACCATACAACTACAAGGTGGACACAAAAGCAAAAAAAAAAAAAAAAAAAAAAAACGGCAATAGCAAAAAAAGAACGATAGACAACCGAGATCGTTTAAAGACGATGACTGTCGTCTTTTATTTACCGAGAATCGAAATGGTAAATTATTGGCAATGGAGATTGTTTATTCAGGATCAGTCAAAGTGATACGGAATCAATCACTGGAACAGTTAAGTGGACGTCGGTGGGCACTGAAGCAAATAGCTGGGCGTCGGTGTACACTAGAACATGTAGCTCGACCCAGTGGATGCTGGACATCAGTGAGCTCTGAAACGGGTAACTGGACGTCAGTGGGTTCTGGAACAGGTAGCGGATTGTCAGTGGATTCTGTGTCATTGAGCTCTGGTAACTGAACGTCAGTGGGTATTGGAACAGATAGTTGGGCGTCAGCGAGTATTGGAATAGACAGCTAGAACAAGTAGCCGGACGCCAGTGGGTTCTGGAATAATAAGTGGGTTATCAGTAGATTTTGTATGTCGGTGAGCTTTGGTAACTGGACGTCAGTGACTACTGGAATAGATAGCTGGACGTTAGTGGGCTCTGAAACAAGTAGTCGGATGTCAACGGGCACTGGATACTGGTAGCCGGAGGCTGTGCGTTGCTGGAGGCTGCAGGAGTGAGGTGGAGTTTACTGGTTATAGAGAGTAGTCCTAGAAGGCAGGCAGTAGTAAAGAGTGGAGTTTGTATGCAAGTAGTTGGCCCTGAAAGGCCTTTTTCAATCGCAATGATAGTTTGTGGTAGTTAGTATTGAAAAGGTTGTTTGAACTATTGATGTTACTGCTGCTAAGACCCTTTCTTTGCATAGTTCGGAAGACGTTGAAGTCGCATTCCGGGTGGCTTCATACTCCTTAGTCGGATTAGTTCTTTCTCTTTTTGCCAAGAAAATGTTCTCTTTATAAAAGTACTGAAGTTACAGACGACGATGCAGAAAAAAAAAAAAACAGCACAGAAATAACTATTAATTCCTGACCGAACTTCTTACAATCAAGTGTTTTAGCTGTTTTTATACATTAATTTCGGTTCGAAATTAATTTGTTTTTGTTTAGTTGTAAAAAGTCAAGTTTCTATGTGCGTTCTCTCGGTTGCGATAAAAACAAGACTGAAGTTGTGAACACGCATGCGTGGGGTGACTTCGAATATTGTTGGTTATGTGTCTGTTTCTGCCGACAAGCGTAGCCATTGTTTGTTTGTTTCGTTAGGTGAAAGTGGTGACCTGACACACACACGGTGACAAGGCCGTCATAAGACAGGAGTTTATTCTACCGATCGACACGCGTGCAACGTCGGCCGTGGCCACGGTGCGAGATCGAAGCAGAAGCACTGCTTAGTGCTTCGCATGCTCGTTCCGGCGAGTGGCAATATCACGCTGCTTCCGTGCGATAACGACCGAAAGCTTCTAACCCTAACCGCGACCGGTATCGTCATGACATTACGAAAGGCGTCTCTTTCTATTCGACTGGACCCTGCTGCAATGGTCGTCGTCACTTGCGGTGGCCTTTTTCGTTGGTCTTGGACTGTCGGCAGATTGTCGTTGTTGTTGAGCATCTTTCATTCATTTCGAATGAATCAGATGAATATTGTTGGCATTCGTTTCCCCGATATCTTTCTAGTTAGAATTGTTTTTAGAAAGACATTGGGTACGGACCAAGTGAAGGTTGCTGGGTTTTCAGTCCGTGTCGCTAACCAATCTAGCTACCGTCATATCTCTGTCGTTATTATTGCTTATACACGAACAGGCCAATCGACTCCACATGCATAACCGGTGTTAAGTTGCCGTCGACGTCCTGTTTCAAACCTCCTGTGAAGCGACTCGAAAGATTGCTCATAGGCAACTTGAATTTAAACTCGAAGTGTCGTACTTAGTAGAGCAGCTACTACACTGCGATCAATTATTATAAATCATTGCAGGAAATTAACGTTGAAATTCATCGGCAATTGTGTAGTAGAGTTAACAAGGGGAAAAGAGATGAAGAAATAAGCAAATTTACAACGCATAACTTTTACCAAACGCAATAAAATTAAATCGATTTGAATAGTTTTTGAGCTTGGAAACTTTTTTTAAGTATTTTTTATTTTTATTTAATTTAATTCAATTTATTCTTTAAATTTTCTTAAAGCCCTTCGAAGTTTTAAAAAATTCAATATGGCTGCCGTGAATGGAAGATTCGATGCCGTATGTTTTACAGCTAAAAAATCGCTTGTTCAAAATTATAGCAATTTAATTCCTTTTGAAAAACATATTTTAAAATATTCTTCAAATCAATAAAAATTTTACTTTTTGAAATGTATTTATTCAAGTGTACTGTTTTAGTGGACAGGGCGGCATAATTTGATTTGGGAACAATTCATTTTAAAAATGGCTAAAGTCTGGATTTTTTTGTTTTAGCGTTATTATATTAATCATGAATCAGGATTAAACGATCTTATTTTTTTATGCATGTGAAAGGTGATAAGGTATGATCATAAAATAAATGCCTTATATATATATATATATATATATATATATATATATATTTATTTTATTTTTTTTTTTTAATCAGGCGGCAAACGGAAATAGACTCAGCTGCGTGTAGCGTGGTTGAAGCTGGACTCAAAGGTTATCTATCTAGACAAAATGCGCTAGAAATGTGGGGTTTAACAATATGACAAGAGATGACATCGTGTATTCGGATGCAGGAACGGAATTTTTGTCAGTTTCTCGTTAGGAGTGATATAGACGAGATGCGTTTGACTATGTAGAAACAATCTAAGCGGATGTTGCCTCGAGACTCTGCCCGTGCGTCGCAGACTACATTAGGAAAAGATCGCCAACCACTAGACCAGACGACAATAAGTCATGAATGACAAGACGTGACTATGAAATAAAGACCAGCACGTATAAACACCTCGTCCAATGTATCAAAAGACTTTTATTTGATTTGGTAACTTGACTGCGTACTGGTAAAAACGCAAGCGTGCAAAGCTGCATGTTTACGTAAACGACTATGTGCGAAGTTTCGTTTAGCGTCTAAACTGTTACAAGCTTCACCTATGAATATATTATGTATTTTGTGTTTCTAACGTTTAGTGTAGAACATCACGTGCATGTTGTATTATGTGGCCTGTATTAGTAACGGGTTAGAAAGAACATCGAGAGAATATAGACACGTGTGAATGTAACAGAAGCTTTATTAACACTAAGAAGGAGTAGTAGCTTTTGCTACTACGATATACCATGTGATTGTGTGGTGGAAGGTTGCAAGCAATGGTTACGGTGGGAGTAATCCCAATCAAGGGGAAATAACTCGTGTTCCTGGATATATATAACAGTGCCAATAAATGCGGCAAACACAACTCTCTATATAGGAACCGGGGTGCTTCCTAAATAATTTCTTTATTCGGAACTAACTCTAAGGCATAGTAGAGCCTAGGACGATGCCAATAATTTTCTCGATTCCGGTACAATTCCCGATTTTTAAAAAAATTCTCGATTCTGGTTCTTTTCAAAACTCTAAATGTAGATTTATTTATTACTTTTTAGATTACCATAAAAGAATGTACTATATGCATATATTTTCGCAAACGTAAGAATACACTTATGAATGTGAAAATGCCATATTTTAATTTTACTAGAAGTTTCAAATCGATGAATATTTATCATGTTTTTGTTTTTTTTGTTTTTTTTATTGTTACTATCAACGATGGAAAATAAGGTTTTAAATAGACAAAAAATAAATAATTAAAAGATTCGATTTTGGCACCGGAAAAATCCGATTCCGATGCCCCAAAAGCTTTGCTTTTTATGATTTCGGATTTCAGTTTTTATTAATCGTCCTAACGTTATTGATAAGACAGAATTTTACACCTAACGTTATTGATAAGACAAAGAATTTTACACCCATAATTGCCAAACGATTCTGTATTATTAAACGGTTTTTACGCCTTTTTCGGTGATTCGACTTAAACACGTTTAGCTTTATTATTGCTATACTTATTATAACTGCATGTAGAACCCTTAACCATGTTGTTTAGCTAAACTCTGATTGTGTATTATTTGGACTATTATTTTCATCTTGGGTGTAATTTTTCACAACGTTTCGATCGATGTAACCTCTGGCCTTCTTCATGTCTATCTGGTCGAACACGGGAATCCTTCTCTCGAACTTGGAAATGTGCACGGATTTCGAACGGAACCCTTTTGAAAGTTATCACCAAACCTAGTCAAGTAAACGAGTAGGATGCTCATGTTCCGTCAGCCATGATTAGATAGAAGTCTTAAATCATAATTGTATTCGTCTGCACTGAGGATTGAACTGTCAACCTCCAGAAGAGCGTCATTTACAACTGAATGTACTTTACAAGTATTTTATCCGTTATGAGGTGTGTGTGTGTGTGTGTGTGTGTGTGTGTGTGTGTGTGTGTGTGTGTGTGTGTGTGTGTGTGTGTGTAAAAAGTATAGTCATTTCGTTGTATCACAACTCATTAGTGCGGCTAGACTAGCTCCTTTCCCTAGCCGGGAATTCAACCTACAACCATCGCGTTGATAGTCAGCAGTTCTGCCCATGGGAAAAATTTGCTCGCAAATGACGTGTGTGTGTGTGTTTTAAATAAGCATTAATATTTCGCTAGGTGTACATGAGCATGTTTCGGTCAGCTCGTTGCAAGTAACTAGAGACCTTTTCAGACGATATTGGTTACACAAAAGTTTAGTTCGTAATGAAAATTACTCAGGGATTCAACAATCACAAAAAATGTTTATATGTATATCTTTATTAATTGATGTTATTGCTTTTATTTTCTGTTTCTTTTTTCTTTAATTTTCTTTTTACTTTCTCTTCCCATTTTTTCTTTTTTCCTGTGGTTTTTTTTTTCATCGTTTCTTTTTTTTTCTATTTCGATACAACCCTTACTCTCCCCCTATTCTTTTCCGTCTTTTCACATAGATCGTTATCTTTTTTTTTTTGTTAATGACACGTGATGTGACCTCCTGATAATTTTTTAGGATTGCTGAATCCCTGAATAATTTTCATTACGGACTAAACTTTTGTATAAGCAATATCGCCTATAGAGGTCTTTAGTTACTAGTAACTGGCTGCCCGAAACATGCTCATGAATGTGTAGCGACATATTAATGCTTATGTAAAACAAATAAAACGTATATCTTGCCCTACTTCGGTATTGAGCACACTTATATTAATCTCGTTCAAACTTCATTGGTCGCTTTACCTCTGGAAAATATTAACACACACACACACATATATATATGCCAATAGATTGGTGTACATTTAGACATTTGTTAATTATTATTATTATTATTAATTTTTTTTTTTTTTTTTTTTTTTTTTTTTACAGGGGCAATTTTGCCGGTAAACAGCCATACGAAAGTTGCGCACGTGGAGGACGCCTCAATGGTAAGCTAATGGTCATTTTTTTTTTTTTCTATGGTGCAAGTCCAGGATTCAACTTAAAATAACAAAAATATAGAAGTTTCCTCACGGAACGAAAATGTCATATTCCAAAATTTATGTAAATTGATCAAATAGTAATATTTTAATTAAGAAAATCAAATTCCATGAGGATTAAATGTTGTACTTATATTTTTAAAAAATGCACAATTCGGCCTTTAAAACTATTAACAATCCAAACCAAAGGAATCCGGCAGATTTAAATTGTGACCAACTGTGAATTTCTCCAGTAAAAAAAAAAAAAAAAAAAAAAAATTCATATTTTAATCTGAGATCCCGAAAACGTTATGCTATGGAAAAATGTTTTTCGACAAATTTCTACAGATTAAAGCTTTTTGGTCTTTTGATAGGTTCCCACCAGGGAACGTTGTCAGGTAACACATGTTTAAATTTTTTTTTTTTTTTCCGCAGATTGTCAGGGCAAAACTTGCTATAATGGTGGCACCCTGGATCCGGACACTTGTCAATGTAAATGTACAAAGTTCAATTTTATTTATGGACCCCAATGTTCAAGTAAGTATATTTACCTACTGTCCGAATTACACGTACATGCTGGCAAAATCCAATGAACGTTGGATTAGAACAATGCAAGAAGGCAGGTTTAGACAATCAAGTAGAGGGGACGAATCTATTATAATTATAAGAAGTTAATTACCCACAGCTGTTACGACCCCAATGGTGGGCTACATCGGAACTGTAATTTCTAGCTGAAACGATCCCTGTTTATGGATGTACATAGAAATATAAATGGATTCGAGTGGGAAAAACGAGAGGAATGGAATTTCGAATGAATAAGAAACTAATTGCAAATTTTCTCGTCTAATCCCGTCCTAATACAAGTCGATACGAGTTCGGGTATGAGTATATGGTAGCGAGTCAGAAACCTTTGCGGTGGAAACTGATCTTCGACATGGATGTGCATTCTCTTCAACTCTCTTCAATTACACGATTGACTGTTCTTGATGACGCTCTCCAGGACTGTCATAGGATGATAGTTGGACGAGGTTGGGGGTGAATGTGTCGTACCTCGTATTGTTGAGTCGGCCGGAGATGAGGTGTACAGTGCGCCGGACAGGCTGCAAGAGGATGGGCTTTTCGTGGGTATGAGCATCAACACATCGAAGAGTAATGTTTTTTTTTCTTGTTCTCTCAAGAGGATGGAAACCGCTTTGACTATCGTTGTATTGGAGAACAAGGTATCATTTGTGTACCTTGATTCCACCATTTTCCCATCCGGGCAGAGTGAGTCGGGGGGGGGGGGCGATCGCCGAGTTAAGGGTTCTACATCCGCTCATCTCAACATTATATTGGACACTATTTTCTTTCATTTCCCGTGATAATTATTGGTGGCCTATGAGGTTGAATACCAGACTGTGATGGCAAAGGTGACTTCGTAACTGAGTTCGAATCCTCCAACCGGTAATAAGTACGAGGGGCGTGCAATAAGTAATGCCCCTGACCCACTTCCAGTTGTCTGATCTAGCTGAATTTTTGCATGTGAAATGATTTATATCTCTACGGGTTATGTGGCAAATTACAGCTATGAACTAATTGTGGTTTCTGTTTTACAGGTGTTTGAACTGAGTCAGGTGTGAAATGGAGGCTGTTGAATGTCGAGCAGTGATCCGGTTTTTGTATTTGAAAAGACGCACACCACAGGAGACTTTTGATGAAATGAAAGAAACTTATAGTGATAATGCCCCATTATATGATCTTGTAAAACGCTGGCATCATGAATTCAAACATGGCCGGAAGTGTGTAAAAATAGCTCCCAGACCTAGTCCCCCCCTTCTGCAATTGATGAGGCATCTGTCCGTCAAGTTGAGGCTGCCATTTTGGAAGATCGGCGCATTACTATTCGCCAAATAGCCCAAGATGTCAAGATTAGTACAGGGTCTGTGGAAACTATCATTCATGACCATTTGCATATGCATAAGGTGTCTGCCAGATGGATTCCCAGGTTGCTCACACCATTCCAGAAGCGATAACACGTCGAGTGATCGAGGATGAATTTGGAGATGTGCCAAGAAGATGAGTCAAAGTTTTTCAAAAGACTGATTACACAGGATGAAACCTGGGTCCATCACTATGATCCAGAGACCAAAGCCCAGTGAATGCAGTGGAAGCACTTGGACTCGCCACCTCCAGAGAAGGCAAGGGTACAGCCCTCCGCTGGCAAGGTCATGCTCAGTTTTCTGGGACCAGGATGGAGTAGTGATGACAGATTTCCTGGCGAAGGGTACCACAATTATAGGAGCCTATTATGCTTCACTTTTGAGGAAATTAAGGGAAGCTATCAAAATCAAGAGGTGGGGAAAGATCAACAAAGGTACCCTCCGCCTGCAGGACAACGCTCCAGTCCACAACTTGCATGTCGCCAGATCAGAAGCACGGGCGTGTGGTTATGAAATCCTTCCCCATCCTCCCTATTCTCCTTACCTTGCACCCTCTGACTTTCACCTCTTCTCAGCCATGAAGTTGTTTTTGAAAGGAAAGCGTTTCCCAGATGATGCAGCCTTGATTTCTGAAGTCACGTCGTGGTTGGAGGACCAATCTGGGGTGTTCTACAAAGACGGTTTCCAGAGCTGCATCAAATGATGGGAGAAATGAATAAATCTGGGTGGTTCCTATGTAGAGAAAGATTAATGACTGTCAAGTTTCGTTGCTCTACTGCTATGGGAAGTGGGTCAGGGGTATTACATATTACACGCCGTTCGTATCACTTCCTACGCTGATGATTGCGTACGAATGAAATACTAGTGTCTGCAGGTAAGATTACTATGTGTGTGTGAGTGTGTGTGTATATGAAATGGTGTATGCGTAGAGAAGGACATAGAATGCAGACAGATGCTACGTATAAAATTGTCCTGGGGTTTTGCCATACTCGCCACGCTTGCCCTGCGGGTTGGCAAGTGTATTTAACCCATACCTGGAGGAGTTTGCTAGATGGCCGTTAAATAGGTTTTGTTTTTAGTCCTGCTGGGTGTCTAGCCACCCTCCTTATCAAGCAAGTTTGATAAGGGGTGTTGGTTTAGTCGCCAACCTGACCATGGACAGGTGGTACTGGTGAAATTGTATATATGTCTATATAATACTTTTGAAATGTGGCAAAAGGCAATAATAATCTTCGGTCAACATGAAAACAGAAATATAAGGTGCCTTTAAAATGGAAATGATAACAAGTTATACCGTGATTTTTGGAGTTTACTGCTTTAAGGTTTGTGAGAACACATATTCTCAGTCTGCCAGATTAGATTTGCCTTTTTTAACTTCAGCTTAAGAAATGCCTTTTAAATAATTCAACCGTTCGCTCTTAAAGCGGTATATTTAACTCTTGACCAATACCAAATTGTATACTTTGAGAAAAGAGGGATACTAAAGAGAGATGAAACAGGACTTGGCCTTCGGGCTGAGATCAGAGTATAGTATCTGTTCTGATGCTACGCTTGTTAATTTGTCCTTAGTCAATTTTTACCTACTTTCAGAGTGCCCATTTTTTGGGAACTGGTTTTTCCCCATATTTAAAACGACCTTTTGTCACATATCGCTCCCATGGAGAAGCAATTAAATACCAACAGGGTGTGTAATTTAAGGGATTTGATCCCTTAGCGAATGCACTTTCTGATTTGTAGATGAAGCCTTCTAAAATGTTCATAAAGTATCATTTGTAATAGATTTTTTTTTTTTAGTCAGTTTTTTTTTTTTTTTTTTTTTTTTTAAGTGCAAGCCAAAATACAACTTTTATTAATTACTAGCCTGGATGCCCGGCGTTGCCCGACTGTTTTGAGGTGTGTTGAGCAAAAAAAAGTTGTAGTAGGCAGGCAAGCTCGAACCCGTGACGCAAAAGCGGAAAAGAAAGTGGAGGTGTGTGTAAGGGTGTTGGTTGAGCAAAAAAAAAAAAAATAGTAGCAAGCAGGCTCAAAACCGTAACGCGACAGAGGAAAAACAGGAGAAAAAAAAAACGGTCTTACTAATGTGCGGACCGCAGTTGTGACGTAACGGGCGGTCGAAATAACGCCTTTTATGCGACGTCGTGGGCGAGAGGTTGAATGACTTGCAAAAAATGTCAGCGAAAAAAACGACCCTCTCTGTAGAAAACTGCCCAGTTAAGGGCGAAGAAATTAATGTTTTGGTCCAATTTTTCGATATTTGTCGTCGGAAGGGTCGAGCTTCAAAATGATACCAATCTCGTGAAAATCTCTCGCCTCTGTCGAAAGTTTTTGGCATACATACATACATACATACATACAGACAGACAGACAGGTGAGATTTATATTATAGACTAGCGAGGAGTATCCGGCGATGCCCGGGTGTCTTGAGGTAAATCAAAACTCCGGAGGGGGGGGGGTTAAATAATAATAAAAATGTTTTGGTAGGTGAGTATGAGAATCGAACCCTTGAGTGAATTGGAAATCAATGTGTGAAAAAAAAAAAAAAAACGTGCTACATTAACCCTTAAGCCACGGCGACAACGTTAAACAGGTTTGAAATTATTTATTTAACTATAAAAACAGGCGTGCGCTAAAAGCTAATTAAGGTCAAATAGTCACGCTGGACGTTTTTCCCGGCGCAATGCCGAGAACGTCCGTTTGAGTTTAGTTTCAGTTTATTTATACTAAAAAGCCCAATCAACACGCGAGAAGCCAAAATAGCAATAATTTTGTAAAAGTCAACGTAAATACATCTATAAGCTACATGCGTTCCCAAATCCTACATATTATTATCTAGAACCTATATACACAGTTTTAAGCGATAGTAACGACCCCGGGATCGTGTGCAAGAAAAGCCTTTTGAAGACATACACGAAATGGTCACACACATTTTGCCTGTTATATATATAGAAGAAGAAGACTAGCGGGGGGTACCCGGCGTTGCCCGGGTGTTTGTAGGTGTGCGTATGGAGGGGGGGTAATTAATAATCCTGCTTAAATATTATAAAAAAGACGATGTAAAAAAAAACGGAAAAAAATGGCATAAATAAACCTGTGTATGGAGGGGTAAACTAAAGAATAAGCGAAGTAATAAAAAAAAACGTTTGGTCGGGAGAAGGGATTGAACCCGGAAGCTTTGACGCGGAGGTGGTAACCAATGCCAATACTTAACGGTCTCGACCACGAGTGAGAGTAATTGATTAACGTTAAGTTAAAGTTTATAAAGCTAAAAGGTTTGATTGACAGGACGACGCTAAATGAGGTCATCGCGGGATCATTATTTTTAGTTTTCACTTTCCCCAGATGATGGTAGGAAGGGAGGGTAAAGCAGAGCGAAAGCCGAGAACCCAACATTTTTCACTGTATTTATACTAAAATGCAGGACAAACCGGGCACAAAGCGAAATAGCGCGAATCTCATAAAAGTCGACGTAAATAAATCTAGAGACGACCCGCGTTCCCAAATCCTACATATTATGATATAGGACCCATATAAACAGTTGTAAGCGATAGTAACGAACCCGGGAGCGTGTGCTCGAAAAGCCTTTCGAAGACATACACGAAATGGTCACACACATTTTGCCTTTTATATATATATATAGAGAAGATTATCATGTTCTATTGTGGGAATATTTGAGATTCATTTTATTATGTGTTTAATTTTTCTCTAAAATTCAGAAATAAATTAGCAATCGGTGTTTGGAATGTTCTGAATACAGATATTGATTTTAGATGAGTCCCAATGAAATCTAATAAAAAAAATTAACGGAAAATGAAAAAGAAAGCTAAATAAACACTTTCTTTTTTGTCTTTGTCCGTCTTGATATTTTTTTTTTTCGATATTCTTTTTGTATATTTGCTTTTCTTTGACGTTTCTGAATTTTTTCTTTGTTTTAATTTTATTATTTGTCTTTTTCATTTTCGCTTTTTCTTGTAAATTTTACTTTTCGACTTTGCGTTTCTTTTTCGCCTTTCCATTTTAATCTTTTCATTTTCGTCTTTTCATTTTAATCTTTTCATTTTCGTCTTTTCATTTTAATCTTTTCATTTTCGTCTTTTCATTTTAATCTTTTCATTTTAATCTTTTCATTTTAATCTTTTCATTTTCGTCTTTTCGTTTTCGTCTTTTCGTTTTCGTCTTTTCGTTTTTGTCTTTTCATTTTCGTCTTTTCGTTTTTGTCTTTTCATTTTTGTCTTTTCATTTTCGTCTTTTCATTTTCGTCTTTTCATTTTCGTCTTTTCATTTTCGTCTTTTCATTTTCGTCTTTTCATTTTCGTCTTTTCATTTTAATCTTTTCATTTTAATCTTTTCATTTTAATCTTTTCATTTTCGTCTTTTCATTTTCGTTATACTTTCGTTTTCCCTGTTACCTCTTCGCTTTCTCTTTTGCCCGTTCTTTTTTTTTTTTTTTTCCACTTTTTCGTTGTCTTTTTAATCGTTCCGCCTTTACATCTTCGTCTTTTTGTTTTTTGTTTTTTTTTGTCGTTCTTTTTGTTTTTTAGGGTTTTTTCAGCTTTTTCACATCGTTTTCTGTTTCAGCTTTTTATTTTTCCTTATTTTTTTTCCTTATTTTTGTACCCTCCAATTTTTTTCTTTCCGTTTCACCTTTCGTTTTTCACGTTTTCGTTTTTGTCTTTTCATTTTTCGTTTTTTTTGTTTTTTGCCTTGTTTTTTTGGCCTTGTTTCTAATTTTTCTTCGACTCTGTCTCTTTGTTTTCTTTTTCCCTTTTTCTTTTTACTTTCTCATCTTTTCGTTTTTGCTCAGGCATTTTTCATTTTTCTTTGTCTGCTTTAGTCTCTCGTCTTTTCGCTTTCTTTTCATTTCTGTTTCAATTTGAAATACTCGAATCTAAATCTTGACAACATATTTCCATTTTCTTCCGATCTTTTATAATTCAACCAATTCTTTACTTTCATTCCATTCAACATAAATTTTTATTTCAGTGAATTGTTCGGGAACACATGATGCTTCATTTTGCAACATGAGAAAAAGTTTATGCTCTGTCTACAGCAACGTTCCTGACAGTTGCCCGTGGTTGTGTAATATTTGCCCATGTGAGTATGAATTACAAAACCAATAATTATCACTTGGAGTATGTATTATCTATATATTAATACGATATTATCTATATATTAATACGATAGCGTGTGTGTTCTTCTGCGTGTCATGCTTACATCCGGGTCGTTTAATTATGTACTTCCATTTCTTGTCATAATTTTACCAAAAATTCTGCATAAGTTCTGTTTCGATTATGGCTGAAGGAACTTAAGTTTTTATTTCGGTTTTAATTCAAGCTAATGCACCAAAGTCATATGGACACATGCCCGGCGTTGCCCGGCTGTTTGGAGGTGTATGCTGAGCAAAAAAAAACAAAAAAAAACGGTCAGTATTTTTAACTTTGACCCCTATTATGACCCCTTAACATTTATTGTTTTGGGCTCAAATCAAGTTAAGTTAGATCCATGTCCAAGGAATCTATATCTAAAATTTCAAGTGTTTAGACCCAAAATTGGCGGAGTTCTCAAAAGTCAAATCGTTGAACTGTGACCCCCTAACAGGAAAATTTTTGGCCGAAAACCGATCACATAGATTTTATCAAATCTTAGTACCCTGTATATCAAATTTCTAGTCTGACAGATTTATTGCACACACACAGACAGACACATAGACGTTCACTTTTATAGATAGATTTTTTAAACAAACATATATACGTATACATAAATATATATGAAAACAATTTTGTGTTTACTATAAACTTTTTCGCAAATATTATGCAAGTATAAATCATGTAGAATATCTGCATGAATATAATTACAGGTAATAGTTAACAAGATGATTATCCCATTAAAAAACCAAAGCAACTAATAGGGAATTAATTAAAATGAATGTTTAAAAGAATATGCAAATTAGCTAGATCTTTTGCCAGTGAATGCAATTCCACAACCAAAGTATAAGAAAATTGTATATTCTTTTTAAATAAATAGAAAAGAGGATTTTTAATATGAATATCGATACACACAAAAGAAAACCGAATTTATAGTAATATATATATATATATATATATATATATATATAATCATTCTTTTTTTTTTTTTTTAATCGCAACTTTATAATATTTAAAAATCGATAGAACATTAATTCTATAATAATATACACGAAATCTGCAAGAATGAAAATATCATATTTAAGCATACTTTACGACGGGCTTTGCAGGGCGTTCGTGCTAGCTTGTATAAATACTTTTGCAGTTTTAACAAAAAAGCTACAATAATATCAGAGCGTCTCCATTTACACTGAACATCTACAGAATACCAACATATATATTACATATGAATGAGTCCCGCTAATATAAATTCCAAAGAATAATGCACTTAGGTTTCGTATCGGAATGCTTCCGATAAGTATCGATGATTGAAAAAAATCCTATGAAAGTAACAAGCGATTTTGACCAAAGTTAACACCTTACACAGCCTAACCTCACAAGTGCATTTGAGAAGTTTTATTACCACAAAAGCCGAATGGCCCGACCGCTAAAATAAACAGTAGATGCTTTGATATGATAGGGGCGCATTCGAAATTAATGGTTCTGTTTTGAGCACAATTGAAGTATGATTGACTTTTGCATTTTAAACTTTAATTCAAGCCATTATATATATAAAATAATTTTATAAAATCAACAGTAGGTTCTCTACAATGTAGACTACAATGTATTGTGGATTAAGTCATTGCAGAGAGGTATGTGAAACTTTCTCCCAGTTCACCGCGATGGGTCCCCAACGGGAGCAGGCAATCAATCGATTTCATTGAAAAATGGGCGATTTCATCGATTTTGATTAGAATAAAAATATGGGATTGTGAAATATTCGTTGATTTTTTTTACATGGGGGTCACTCAGGGATAAGAGTTATTGCGTGTACAGTAATCAATGAGATAGTATTGTAGTAATCATTAGTATTGGGGGTTTTGATAGTGTCTTACTTAAAGGGGGCGGTTTGTCAGTTTGCTTATGTTGGACTTGAAGACGTCCAAGTTGTAGTCAGGTGGGAAACAGGCAAGCGGCAGAGAGTTCCACTGGCGTTCTGTTCTAAGAAAGAAGCTTTGCTATCATTCAATCTCGGGCAACGTCGGATCTCCCCTTTTTTTTTTTTTTTTTTTTTTTTTTAAACCTGCAATCTATGCTAATATTTAATGTTTGCTAACCTTAATGGACCCGCTCTCATTCATGCGGCGATTATTCAAATAAATTGCTTACGTTTTATCTTTTCTTACAAAGATGTTTGCCTGTCAGCTCTCACGAATTGTAATTTTATTCTCAATTTTAATCAGTTTTAAACCGACAGATTAATGCACAAAATCAGTGGTGTGCAGGAAAAACAGGTACTGCCCGGGACAAATCTTGATGTTAGACCCCCCCCCCCCAATTAATAAAAACCAAATAGGACCGCCAATAAAACGCCTTATTTTTTTTTATTTTTTTATTTTTTTTTTTTATCTAAAATTTTTCCCGGGGGAGATTTTTTTTTTAAACATGCACCAAACTGTAGCTGAATGATGGAAGATTGTATCCTTCGAATCTGATTAAAATTGAAACCTTATCAATCGTATATCCGTAATAGTTAACAATATGATCTATCCATACGCCTCTTTGACGGATAAATGCTGCAACTAGAATCAAATTGAATAAGATGGTGATGGATATGTTCATAGGACTGAGTCTGAGCCCAGAACACATGTTCTGCTCGGTGATGTACCCACGGAAGTGATAGTGAGCCTCCTCACGAAAAAAGAAAATCAAATTCAACAAGCCAGTGTTATATCCAATCCATTGATATGTTCACAAAATGTGTCTTGTTTCACTTTATTGCACTACCCAAAACCAGTCCTTAAATAAGATTCTCCAATCCCAAAAACATAAGCCGCCTTCACAATTTCCATTATTGGAACTTGATTATAAGGTGAAGCTCGAACATTCTAGCAACACAAAAAAAAAAAAACTTCCACGGATTAACATGGGAGGGGAAACTATCTTCAAGTACTATCCTAAACTGGGAATGGGGCAAAGGATTTATACTAATTAGATATAAGTCCCTCTTACCTATCTTTTTTTTTTTTTAATGGAGAGTAGATAATGCAGTGGATGGGTTATCGGCAGCTCCAGTAACTCTCGCTTCTCCTTTTTTGTCCCCCAGTCCTCATTTACAATGACTGATGTTTCTGACAAAGGGTGAAAAAAAAGCTGCTTCCCAGGGCGGTAGTACTTCGTGAACAGTAGTCTGAGATGCCGGAAATTTTCAGTCTTTATGTCTATCCTTGCGGCCATGTCACTAGTAAGGGTGCTGGAGGTGAACGTTTTCATCTGGGCTGATGTTAACCGCCTGATAGTCAGGGACCCGAACCTTGGATTAACCACTAAGGAGGCTGTCCTATCAGTGGGTGCAAAGTACTGGGGCTGCTGTATTGCCATTTGGTGAGTGGATTCTGGACCATGCAGTAGTCTCTGGTGGGGCCTCTCGATGCCATACTAGTGGGTAATTGTTACAGCTTTACCTTATCATGCGCTACAAAAAAAAAATCTTCCCATCTTTTCTCTCTTACTTTCCCTCTCTGTACTGCTCTAACCGAGTATGCTGACCTGTTCCACAAATCCCAAAATCCTCAAAATTAAATATCTCAAAAAAAAAAAACACGAATAAACCTAGAACTCTATCCTCCAACGTATACTCCTACTACCATGTCTCCTTCTCCAACGTCAGGGGTCTACGTTCCAACCTTCCAGAGGTTGAACCCCAATTACAGGAGACAAAACCAGACATATTTTTTCTAAGCAAAACTGGAATAGGGTCGACCACTTCCCTAGATGAATTCTTAATTAATGGATACTCTAACTTAGCATCTAAATCTGACCCCCCCCCCAGATGGCCATGGGCATGGAATATGTGCCTACATTAAAGATGGCTTCACGTGTGGCAGGGATATCTCCAGAGAAGACCCTAATTTACCTTGTATGTGCTTCCAGGTTGCACTTGCTTACACCACCGCATTTATATTTGCCATCTACCGCCCCCACAACAGCGGAGTTACTATCTTTAAGAGTATATCAGAAAATTGACCACATCATGTCTGCTCATCCCGTGGCTAACATTCACATTTGCGGTGACTTCAACGTCCACAATGTGGAATGGCTGACCCACTCAAATAAGACAGATGACGAGGGGAGGTTCTGTCATGACTTTGCCATTGCTTATGACCTCACTCAGATTGTTCGCGAGCCCACCCATGTGCCCGATGCTACCGGTCAGTACACAAGCCTTCTAGACCTTTTCTCTCCACTTCCCCAGAGCTATACTCATCCTCTCTCCTCTGGGATCCTCCGACCACTCTGTTGTATCAGTTAAGATAAAAATGAAATATAATAAGTCTACAGATGTACCTCTCCATCTGACTGTATACCGATACTCTATGGCTGACTGGGATAGCTTCCGTACATTCATATCTGATCTACCATTCCATGTTTAAAAAGGATGTGTCCTCTATAGTATCAGACCTGACCGAATGGTTACTTGTTGGCATAGACCAATTCATACCATCCAAAAAATTCCATCAGAAACCTAACAGCCAGCCATGGTTCTCCCCTGAACGTGCTGCTGCCATCGCACAGAAATCACTTTTTCCATAGCTACCAACGTAATAGATGCAATGAGACTAAAGCTGCTTTCAGGACCGCCAGCAACCACTGTAAAAGAGTAATAAAAAATGCAAGAGAGCTATATGCTCAGTCCATTAAATCCAAAGTAGCTGACCAGCGGCTTGGTTACCACCAATTTTGGCAAATAACAAATAGGATCCTGAACAGAAGCGTACATCCTATCCCAGCCATTATCAATGGTCCAGAGGTCATTTCGTCAGCAACCGACAAGGCCAAAATATTTGTCAAGAACTTTGCAGCTAATTCTACCCTATGCGACGAAGTCCAACTCCCCGTATTTCATCCTACAACACACAATGCGCTAGGTAACATACAAATATCTGTGCGTGAGGTCACCAAGCTAATCAAGAACCTTGATTCCAGTAAAGCAACTGGCCCTGACGGTATTCCAATTATAGTATTAAAAAAGCTACAACCAGAACTTGCCTCCATACTTACCAAACTGTTTAAGCATTGCCTTAAGAAGTGCTTTCCAACACCCTGGAAAACCTCATCAGTATGCCCTGTATTTAAGAATTCAGGTGATAAGTCATCTCCCTCTCAATACAGACCAATAAGTCTCCTGAGTGTCATAAGTTGCTGGAATCCATATTAAATAGAGAAGTAGTCAACCACCGCAGCAGAAATAACCTTAGTGACATGCAATATGGCTTCCGTTCTGCTAGATCTACAGCAGATGTGCTAACAGTTATATTACATAGAATTAGCGAATCTCTCGACAAAGGCTTCATTTCTAGGGCAGGCTCATAAGAGTAGTGGTTGATGGATAGAAATCAGAGGCCCACAGTATTAATGCTGGAATCCCTCGGGGGTCCATCCTGGGCCCAACTCTCTTCTTGATCTACATCAATGATCTCCCAAAACACATACTAAAATCATTCGTTGACATCTATGCTGATGACACGACTATCTATGGCAACACATCAAAGGCCATAAATGACAATGTTCTCTCTGATTCTCTCTCCTCAGATCTTGAGCGCGTGGTTCGGTGGGGGAAGAGGTGGCTGGTTACCTTTAATGCATCTAAGACCAAGCTCCTATCATTACATCATAAACCCTCTGATCCCCATCTGGCACCGATTGAAATGAATGGCTCTCGTCTAGGGGAGGCTCCATGTTTTGATAAGCTTCTGGGTTTGACCTTTACTCCTGATCTGAAATGGAACACATACATCAAGTCTGTGGCCAAGGTCGCTGGGAAAATGGTGGGATCCTTCTACCGCTCCTGAAGATATCTCACTAATGATGCAATTCTCTATCTGTATAAGAGCCAAGTACATTCAAAGATGGAGTACTGCTGCCACATTTGGGAAGGAGCTGCTAAAAAGTCTATCCTGCCTTGACAGAGTACAAAATAAACTTTGTGGCTTGGTGGGGGATGCCCTTTTCTCTTCCCTGCAGCCTCTCTCTCCCACAGAAGAGACGTTGCGAGCCTGTCTCTGTTTTATCGTCATTTCCATGGCAAGTGCTCGTCTGAGCTTCATTCTCTGGTTCCCCCTCGCCAATCTTTCACGAAAAATACCCGACTAGCTGCAACCACTTTCAATAATTTTCCCCACTCTTTATTCGTGCCTAAATCAAAACAAATTCCATGAACAAAGCTTCTTTCTTAGAACTGCACAGCTGTGGAACTTTCTGCCGCTTGCCTGTTCCCCCCCCCCCGCCCAAATTCAACTTCGATGTCTTCAAGTCCAACACAAACAAATTCCTGATGAACCGCCCCCTTAAGTAATGACACTTTATCAAATCCCCAATACTAACTATTACTATGCTACTATCCCAGTGATTACTGTACACACAATAAGCTTTATCCTCAAGTGGCTCCTGGGCCTTGATAAGTGGTGACCCCCCCCCCTGTAAAAAAAAAAAAAGGAAAGGGATTAAGGTCACCAAGCGGACGTTCAAAACTGATTTTCTCGAAATGACAGTTTCTTGTGATAGACGGAGTATTTATTTATTTTTTTTTTTTTTGAGATATGTCATAAAAAATGGAGATTGTCAGGAATTATGGCTGAACAATGTTGAACATTATGGTCTTTGTTGGCTTTGCCACAGTTCCTGTATCCTAAAACTTGGCCACCCATCATTGAATTGTCCTTCTATCGAGTATATCATTCCTGCCAAAATATTTCCCGCATTGCTGTTGTATCAGGAAAGTACGCCTCAATTATTTCAATCCGTTGCTGCTTGTTATAGCGATTAGTTGGAACCATATTGGTGTCAAAAGAATCTCCCAGACTTGCTGTCTAAAAAATATGGAAAAATAATGTAAAGCACAACTTTAGGATGAAAAACAAAATTTTTTTTTACCATCCTGCATAAGGTCTGTAAAATATTAATGAATATATTTTGACTCGTATACGAACGCAAATATTGAAATAAAATAAACGATTTATTTTATTTCAATAAACAGCAATTTGTGCTAATTGCATTTACTGATGAGTGGATCAATCGTGATCCATTTATATACATTTGTGTGTTGTAGAGAATAAACAGATAGATGGGTTCTCTAGAACAAATAGTGTCGTCACGTACCAAAATTAGACTTTAACTAAAGATAGTATCATCCTGAAAGTAATGCTATAGTTCTCTCCCCTTCGTTGAACACTTTAGATATAATTATAGATAAGTTTGTAATAAAACCGTATTTAGACGTCTCAATCGCACAACTGGCCTGGTAGCCAAGTGGTTAATAACATTTGCTTACAAGAGTCAGGGTTGTAAGTTCGAGACAGTTGGTAGGTAAGCCAAATGTTTGAATCTAAACTGATGAATCTTTAAAAGACGAAACACTTTCGTCTATATGTATCATTTAGATTCTTCAGACTTCTGTTTTTACCTTGAGGTTTATTTGAACAATGTTTTGGTCGATGTAACCTCTGACCTTCAGTTGTATCTTGTTGAACACCAGAATCTGCACAACATTTCGAACAAAATCCTTCACGGGGTTAGTATGCTCTCGTTCCATCAGCCATGACCTGGTACTAGTCTTAAGTAATTTGCAATTGTATCTTTAATGTCGCCCATGAACCTTCAACCTTCAGAAAAATGTAACTTTGCAACTGAATGTTACCAAGTACTTTATCCTTATGGACAATTCTAGTATGATAGATATGTTTGTCTAAAGATAAATGATATTTTGCATGGCGTAACTTAGTGAGATTCGAAACTGAAACCACCAAATCTTAAGCTGGAAATACTACCACTGAGCCAGTCCCTGCTAATGATGGAATTCATAGCTTGCTAGCAGTTCATCCCCACTTTTGCTCGCGCCCTATGTACTGTTCATAACTTTGTGTATATGTATATGTATATATATATATATATATATATATAAAAGTTTTAAAAATATATATATATTTAAAAGTTTGACTCCTGTTCAGGTAATCTACATCTAAAATTTCAAGTGTGTAGACCCAAAATTGGCGGAGGAGTTTGGTAGAGTCTGCAATGGTCAACTCTGTAAACTTTGACCTCTTAGCAGACAAATTTCGCCCCAAAACTGATTAAAAAGCTTGCTGCATGTCTGAATACCCTTTATGTAAAATTTCAAATATTTACACCCAAATTTGGCTCAATAGTTTGCTAGAGACTGCAAAGGTCAAATCTTTTGAACTTTGATCCCTTGGCAGCAAAATTTTCGGCCAAAAACCGATTAAAGAGCTTGATCTATGTCTGAATACACTT
This sequence comes from Euprymna scolopes, assembly GCF_053919585.1. Taxonomy (NCBI): domain Eukaryota; kingdom Metazoa; phylum Mollusca; class Cephalopoda; order Sepiida; family Sepiolidae; genus Euprymna; species Euprymna scolopes. The sequence continues at coordinate 74,781,065 of NC_136517.1, read as the reverse complement.
TATGTAAAATGTCAAATGTTTAGACCAAAAATTGGCTGAGTAATTTGGTAGGCCGCAGAGATCAATTTTTTTTAACTTTGACCCCAATTTTGACCCCTTAATATTTATTGTTTTGGGCTCAAATAAAATTAAAAAGTTTGATCCCTGTGTAAGTAACTTACATCTAAGATTTTAAGTGTTTAACCCCAAAATTGGCGGAAGAGTTTGGTAAAGTTTTCAAAGGTCAAATCGTTGAACTTTGACCCCTTGACAACCAAATTTCTGTCCGAAAACCGATTAAAAAGATTTTTCAAAATCTCAATACTCCTTATGTCAAATCTCGAGTCTGTAGACTGGTAGGAAAATGTACACATACAGACACACACATACAGACAATTTCACTTTTCTAGATATAGATTTTAAATGACATTTATTTTCTTTGTGATACTTTTGAACGAATTGAATCATTTATACAGAAAAGCATTTTACCCAAATGCTAGGTGAACGTTTCCCTCTGTAAAGGTAACCTATGTTAGGTGTCTATAGTGAAGCATGAGCTGTTCAATTTCCAATCGCATCTTTTGTGGACTGGAATTACTTGAGTTCAGTGGCAGGGGAAAGTTCACTGGGAATAATGCATGAATAATAGAAAAACTAGTGTTATTGGTAAATATATAGAACGTGGGTACCGAGAAATCATTTTGAGAAAAAGTGTATGCCTGGCGACAAATGTAAGGAACAACATGAAATAATTATCAAATGTACCAAAAAACTAGTTGAATAAAAAATTATTAACCTGACGCAGGTACACTGAGTCTGTAGATTCTGTATTATATCTCGTTCAAAATGTACCGTCAGATTCTATAATAGATTTCATAGTTATAAGGACCAATTCTACTGCTGTTTGAGTTTGTCATGTAACGTTTAAAGCATGTTGTACTCAGACTAAAAGACTTTTTGTAAATAATAATGAAAGTATTCATACAATTTTATGCATTATGTGTTGTATATTGTGGTGGGTGGGGGTTGTGTTCCTGAGGTGGATTTCGACCATGGTTACATTAAAAACATGGCTTGGTGGCGCACAGAATTGAACTTCGTGCAACTAGTATGATTGAGGCTAGGGTTCAAAGGTTAGCTTCCTAAACACAATAGAGATTGAGTAATTAGATTAGATCACATGTTCGGGGGACGGAGTGGAGTTTCTGCACAGTGTGACTCCGGAAGCGCAAAGGACAACATGCGTTCTGAAAAAGTAGAGAGAAATTAAATGAATGTCACCTCAATGATTCCGTCTGCGTCTCTCAATTCCCAAATAGAAGAACAGGAAAGAAATTAATTTTGGCCACTCTTTAGTCTCTCCCTCTCGTGAATAAACTTTCTCCTCTCAATAAAACCTTTGAGACGTCAGCAAGTATCCATTGTGTTCGTCTTGCGTTGAGTAAAGGGTCACAGCCATGAAGTGGATCACGGCCCAAGCATTTTCTGTTACATTTTTCCAAGATAGGCGACAATAAAAAAAGAATGAAATACCAGCGACGCGCACGTATATAAAAAGATCTTTATTTAATTTGTATCGTGATCGTTTACTGGCATCCCCACACGTGCACATGTACGCATTAGTATGAAAAGATTGTGTGTGAACGGTTCGTTTAACATTCGTTTGTTTAACTTATGAAATGTTGCATACGGAATTGTAAAAGAATAAAACGTAAGATAACACAACGTGCAACGTTGTAATTAATCATTACGATACTCTTATTCAATACTGGCGATTAAATTCATACATATTAAACTTGTATATTTTTTCTTGGAGTAATTTTGTTACTTTAGAAAAAGTGTTGATTATCTCCCCTTCTTTCATATGAACCAATTTTCTTAATTTAAACTTTTCTTTTATTTTCATTATTTTTACAGATGCGGGTTATGACAGTAAGTGTTTTCATTTTTTTCTTTAACTTTTGTGTTTTTATTTTAATTTTTTTTTTTTTTCCACTGAAAACAAGGCGTATTGTCACTTGGTTATAATGGACTGCTATTTAAGATCATGTCAAACAAGGGATTGTGGAAAGTTGAACAGCAAGATATTGTTCACATTACATTTATAATTTTGCATGTTAGTACAGTCAGGGAAGCAGAAAACAAGGAGGAAATTCCAAAGTCTAGTCAACTTGCGAGATGGGAGAAAAATAAAGTAATTAATAAAGAATGGCATTCACTGCACTAGTCAGGAAGCAAGGCCAAGTACTGGTTGTCTCAGTTAAGATGTGATGGTATTTTTGAACCTGACTAATAGACAAAAGGGCGTGTGGAAGCCGGGCGATAGGCAGAGCCTACCTATTCCATAAGCAATTTAGTTCTGCAAACCAGATAATTTGTTCAAGTCACCAGCTTCTGGTAGGCTTTCAATTAGGGCTTCTTATAATCATAAAAAGGGACTTTGGTTATGCAGATTAATAATTAAGGATTCTGTGATTGATTTGGAGAGGGATGAGTTATTAAATGTTATTACTAACATGCAGTTGTTTTCCGTTTATTTTTTGTTTTGTATTCTACTGTTTTATACATCGGTGCCTGGTGTTTAATGCTAAAAAGACCGTAGAATTCCTTCGTAAAGATCGCATTCTCATGCTTCGAAAGTGTTCTACTGTGAATTTGATTACATAGGACGCACATCACCGCGGTTTGCTGACTGTTATATTATTTGACTCGAGGGTCAACCATGTTCTCTCGAATCTTTCCTAGCAACTTGTATATTTAAAAAAAATATATAAAAATATGCAGTCATGACGTAATCCTTGAGTTTAGAAAAATAACCAAAAGTCACACGGAGTAAAGTCTGGACTATAGGCAGGTTGAGTGACTGTCTTGATGCCGATCTTAGTCCAATAGTCTGTGACAAACACCTGTGGGACAAACTTTGTGCAAATATTCTGCATCTTCTATTCCTTGTGAATAATTGTGTGTACAGTTCTCACACTTACATTAAACTGCATTTATTATCTCTATAGATACACGACTATCCTTATCCATGAAATTCTTTATTTGGTCAATCAACTTTGGTGTTCTGACTTCCTTACTCCTCCTACACCTCATCATCCCTCACAGGCTTCCTGCCTTCTTTGAATCTCTTATGCCACTCAAAAGCTGATGCTTGATTAATGCAAGATGGCCCAAAGTCAATCTGAAGTATTCCATACGTTTCTGTTACATTTTTCCAAGTTTAAAATAAAATCTTATTGTATATCGTTCCTGTAGCTGTTTCTTTGCACTTGAAATCCTAAAAATTGGCCAGTCCTCTCATAAGAGGTATAGCAATAACATACTGAAGTTTCAAGAGTCTAGAACAATTTTAAGTGTCTGTACAAAAAAGTCTGGAAACTTATTGAAGGCACATCGTATCTCAAAAGGGATATTAAACAATAAATTATACAGATTGATTTAAAGTGCTGTGGAATTTCCACAGGCTCCTGATAGATTCAGCCATTGACTTAAAATTCAATTTTGTTTCAGGTAAGTATGTTAAGTGTGAGTGTTATGAGATTGAATTAATACAATTTCACATTTTCCATTTTTGGAGGAACTCGAGAAATAATCAAATTTTTAAATAATTTATTCGAATGATTCAGATGTAAAAAATCTGTTATCATTTGGTAATCATAAAGAACAACGATGTAAACATAAATCGATCAAAAATATCGATCATATATATAAAATGGTTTCCCTAAAGATCTAAATATTAATTTACTTGTCTGACGTCCAGTGTCACAAAAAGCCTTCGTCATTAATTAATTAATAAGAAACGAATTACCTCCTTTTATATTCGTTCTTTATCAGTTAAAAATCATTAAAACAATTTCTTCTCACAAAATTTTCAAAAAAAAAACATGGCGGTTTCACATTGGCTATCTTATTTTATAATTTAAGTCCTGTTGAAAGGAGACTGTAAGTTTTTTATTATAGATTCTTTTTAAAAAAAAACAAACGTACAAGTGAATTGACGTCTGTTCCTTTATGATTAATATTAAATTTTATTCAGAAAAAAACGTGTTGAATTTTCATTGAAAAAAATGTAATTTTAAAAAAAAATTAATTCTTTTTAGCTTAAAAGGTTAAAAAAATTTAGTAAAGAAAGTTTTAAACTCGTCATTATTTGTTTTATTTTATCTTTCATTCATTTTATTTGTTTTAAAATTTTCAACTACCGTGGAATTTCCACGAGTTATGCTTGTAATTGTCGATACAGGGTGTCCAAAAAGCTACTAGAGGGTTGAAAATCTGTCTTTTTTTTTTCTATATTAGATATTTTATTTGGAAATTAATTATGGCTAAGTATAGCATTGAACAATGTATGCAAGTTGTGAAATTGTTTTACCAAAAATCAGGGGTCAATTGTTTTGACTCAAAGACTTTACTTTTCTTGTGGGCATATCTTAAAGAAAGAGTCTATGTAAACAAACCTCAAACCCTGCAAGAATTGAAGGAACACATCAGGAAGGAAATAAAGGAGTTAAATTGCAATCCAGAGATTCTGCAATCTGTCATGAATGTTTTGGAAAGAGCACAAATACGCGAAGTTGAAAATGAGCAACATTTAAGACATTATTTTCCATGAGGATTTTTTGAGTTTTGTATTTTATTTTTTCTTTAATTTTCCAATGTCTTAGTCAGATTGTGTTAAAATTACAGAAAAATATAATCAAAAATAAAGAATCTATTTAAATTCAAAACCCTTCAGTGACCTTTTGGACACCCTGTACATTTGTCATTACGGCATGCCTTGACATTGTTCATAATTCCTGATCGTGTTTCTCTTTTCAGGCGCCGCAGGAACTCATTCGCCTACCAGATTTGCCTTCTTTTTCTGTATCGCTCTAATCTCGCTCTGGAACTTTCTTGTTGGTTGCATTTAAAGACATAACAAAATTGATCTTCCAAGAATGTGTTTTCATCGCACCAGAAAGTTCAGTGATCTGAACTCTTTATTTTTATTATTTTTTTTTAAACTTGAAACCGCTTGTATTAATTTAATATTTAAATTACCATCTTATCGAAGAGACCGGCCATTGCTTAGTAGCGTTTGATATAAATGTTGCAAACAGTCATGTCACTTCATAGGCACACGAGTCAGGGCTTCCTTAGTCTACCACACATCTTCTGTGCTTGGGGTATCCATGCATGTTATTGAATTCATATAAGAGGTAGCAGAATCCAAGCCCAAAAATCACCATAATCCTATTAATACTAAGCTCCTGATAAAACACAGTTGAAGAGATTCTTGCCTGTCATTTTCTGCCACATCTTGCATTTATATAAAACTAGCCTAGCTGCCCGCGTTGCCCGGGTGTTTGGAGGTGTGTGCTGAGCAAAAAAAAAAAGTGGTAGTAGACAGGCAGGCTTGAACCCATGACGCGAAGGCGGAAAAAAAAGTGAAAGAAACCCTGACGTCTTACTTCTACTCCACAATGCGACCGGAAGTGTGAAGCATTGAAATAAAACGTAGTCAATCAAAAAGATGACTTGCAAAAATGGCGTTGCTTTTAAACCTTCACCAAAGGTCGTTTTTAATGTAGGGGAAAACCAGCTTCCCCCCAAAATGGGGCATTGTCTCAGTAAAAAGGGTTTCCCCCTACATTGACCAAGGACCAATTACAGCACAGATACCATGCGGGCGAAGGCCGGAAGTTGGCGGTTGCGTTCGATTAGTTTCATTTTATTTCTACGAAAAAGACAAACAAATACTCAAAACGAGGGAATTTTTTAAAACTCGATCAAAAAAAAAAGGATAGACAATGTCCGTTTGCAAATCTGAGATATTACGATCTGGGAAGTACAAAACAATTTCTCCTGGAATCTAACCGACGTGAGAACCCCCCCCCCTCCACAAAAGCTTTTCGTGGACATACGCAAACGCACGCGCCCGTTTTGCCTTTTATATATTAGATATTAAAATAGACAAAATACACTTATTTATTCACAAGAATTTCTATTTTACCTGTTAGAATTGGAGATAAGTGAAGGCTGTATAATATTTCGAGTGCAATTTTAGATCTGATTCTTTTTATTGGAATAAAGAAGTCGTACCAATGACGAGCGAAATTCAGTAAGGGTTCCTACCTAGTCTGATTATATTCCGATCGAAACAATGAAAATCAAATTTTAAATTAACATTCTAGTATTTTTTTTTTTTAATTTATTTTTATTTTTTTTTTTAATTTATTTATTTTTTTTAGGAATTTTTAATTAAACAATGTTCTCTCTCTCACTCACTCACTCACACACACACACACACACACACACACGCACATATGGTTACATTTGATATAACTATATGGGACAAGAGGGAGACAGTAGCAACCTTAGTTGAAGTCAGTGTCCCTAATGATGCTGGCTTAAACAGAGGGAGAATATAATGAAATACTAAGGGCTTTTACATCTGGTCGACATGAAAAGAAACTGGAAACTTAGGAAGATCGTCATTATGCCAATAATTATAGGAGTAACCGAACACGTGAAAAAGAATTTACAAATAAACCTGGTGAATATACCCGGTGAATGAAGTGCAAGACAGACCCAAACAATTGCGCTTAAATGGATGGTTATAATCATAAAACAATCTTTCCTGTATCAACCACGATTTTCTATCCTCAGCAAAAAAAAAACACAGAAAAAAATTGAAAAAATAAATAAAAAAAATTGAAAAAAAAAATAAAAAGGAGAAAGTCAGACTAATTCGATGAACCAATCCAAATTAATCGATCGGTTTAAACAAATTAATCTGACAAAAAGTGGTTTCCAATTTATTTAACGTAATAAGCGCCAATTACTAACATGCAGACCTGAGGCAACAAATGTATAAAGAAAACTCCAACACTTTTGGTAATGATGAGATACGAGTTCAACGGGATATGAATTAATTCGTTATATATAAAATTTTCAGAATATGAGAGATTATATATAATAAATTCCACAGCCAAACAACGTCGCAGCCCACAAGAGTCATGACTTCTGGTTCATTGACAGTCATGGTCCTTGTGGGCTGCGACGTTGTTTGGCTGTGGAATTTATATATATATATATATATATATATATATATATTACAATTAAATTTACCAAAATGATCCAAGATGGTAAAACTAAAGTATATTATAAATATTAAAGAAATAATATTTATAAAGTAATCGCAACCAGATGTAAAAGCTCAATAGAACCAAATAGGAGATAAAGTTTATAATAAGAGCAAACAGTTAAAAAACAAAACATGTTAAACACTTTGAAAAAGAGTTTAAAAAAACATTTAATTTGAAAAGGAAACACTTAATAAGTGGATAGTCTTTAATCCGCGGAGTTTCAAAGAAATACTTTCCTTCTCATCAGAGGATAGGAATTAGCAAAATGCGGGATCGGATTTTGCATACAAAAGTATTTGATGAAACTGCAAGTAAGTTAAAGATCTTACTTGATAACAAAAAGTGAAGCAGAGAGAATATGGTGAAGAAAAAGGTGATTTCACAGGAATGGATAGTCTGGTGAAAAGTAAATTATCCAATGACGGTAAAATCCAAAAATATAAATCCAAGAAAGTTAGCACTTATCAATTTTAAAAGAAAATAAATGCATTTGGGCATGATTCCAAAATCCAAAAAATAATTTTGCGTTACGAAATAGGGTGCTTTCAAGAATTGTACATACTTAAAGGAATAAATGGTAAGATGATTAACATCTTGAAATTTGGAATATAGACTTTTGTCATTTATTTGTTATATACTGTTATTACATTGAGCTTCAACAGTTGAAGGATTGGTATGAATAAGAGATGAAATACAATTGAACAAACATATTTCCGCGCACGCACGCACACGCATATATATATTTATTAATTAATAATTATTACGTGCATAAAAGTAAGTCATCTTATGCACGTAATAAATAATATTTAAATAAAATAATAAAAAAGTAAACGTCCTAAAAATGTGGACGGAAAAATGTAAAAAAAAGGGGCAAATAACTCCTTTCTTATAATAAACACTCAGGAATCGAAAAAGAAATTAGGTCGGAATCGCTAATAAAAGAAATAAATTAAAAAAAAAAATAAAAATTCAACAATCCTATATATATATATATATATTTAAAAAAATTTATATTTAAATTTAATTCAGAAAAATATTTTTGGAGACAAAAATTTATTATTTGAACAAAGAATACAATATTCAAAGTAATTTCCTTTATCCATGGATTTTCGAAGTAGGTTCATCTCCTCAGATGTATTAAATATAATTTTTCTATTCAGATTCTAATTCATTTCATTATTCTGATACATTATATATATATATATATATATATATATATATAATGTGGTAGAGATTTAGAAGGCTATCACAATGCGAGGAATGAAATATAGTCGTTGTTGGTGAAAGGAGACGAGAACAAGTGGCAATTTACAAATCAATAAGTATATATATATATATATATATATATTTTATTCAGTTGTATTATGTACAAATGTCTTACTTGTTATGTCTGCGACAATATCCATTATTAATTTCGGAAAAAACTTCCCTTTTCAAAATCCTTCAAAAGCTAACTGGACACAACCTACTAACGACTTACGTGACCTAGATACAGTCATCCCACCTAATACATGCCAGCAGGAAGAAAAAAATAAAATAAATAATAGTAATAATAATAATAATAAAGACAACAAAATAGACAGAACATCAAAATTTAAAAAAGCTCATGCTAAAGCAACAAGTTATAAACTAAAAAAAAAAAAAAATATATAAACATGTTAATTATCTAATCAGACCATACATAAATCCCCTCCTCACATTTGCTCCGAGGCCCCACACAGCTATCCAACTTCCGCTCCATCATCTAGCATGCTTTGAATCGATCTGTCACGTCTACCATTTGAAAAGGGAATTTTTTCCGAAATTAATAGTGGTTATTGTCGCAGCCATAACAAGTCAGACATTTGTACCTAATACAACTGAATTAACATATGTATATATAAACATGTATGTATGTACTTATTGATTTGTAAATTGCCACTTATTCTCGTCTCCTTTCACCAACAACGACTATATTTCATTCCTCACATTGTGTGATAGCCTTCTAAATCTCTACTACATACCTATCCCACACAATGCTTCAAGCAAACTACATATATATATATGTGTGTGTGAGAGCGTATCTGTGTACATTTCCCTACGCAATAACTCTTTCAATTTTCAGCCTACAGACTCGAAATTTGATATACAGGGTACTGAGATTTAGAAAAATCTTTGATCGGTTTTCGGCCAGAAATTTGGCTGCTAAGCAAAGTTCAACGATTTGACCTTTGAGAACTCTACCAAACTCCTCCGACAACTTTGGGTCTAAACACTTGAAATTTTAGATATAGGTTCCTTGGACATGGATCTAATTTAATAAGTTGATTTGAGCCCAAAACAAATGTTAAGGGGTCATAATAGGGGTCAAAGTTAAAAAATTGACCGCTTTTTATTTTTTTATTTTATTTATTTATTTATTTTTTTTGTTTTACTCAACATACATCTCCAAACACCCGGGCAACGCTGGGTTGAAATACTAGTGTGTGTGTGTGTGTGTGTGTGTGTGTGTGTGTGTCATTTCGCCCCTTTAAGAAGTAAGTTCTTAAAATTTGAGCATTGTCTGGAAAATAAAACGTGGTTATCTGGCCTTGTATGCAAGATTGTGATTTCAGGTCCTTCGATCACCTTAGATCGTCTTAATAACGTTATGCCTGAATTTGCCTTAAATTCTCCTTGATTCTCGTGGTGGTCCACGGTGGCCCAGGGTTAATGTTGCTCGCTAATGGAATTTAACGTGGCTTCATGGTAGGGTTCGAATTCTTTGACCATCAGCAATCGTCTCTTCCTGCACTGATGATTGCAAAAGCATGAAACACTATTGTCTGTAGAGACCAAAAAAAAATTATAATTTATAATTATATACATAATTACAATTAGACCGATTGTTATATTTTTAATCTTATTTGTCGGAAATAAGCATGTTTAATCTTTCATCTATATATCTAAAGGGTAAAATGGGGGGGGGGTTGTATGTCTATGAAAGGCTTTTTGGGTGGGGCTTCTTGCGTCGGTTACATTCCATGAGAAGCTTTCGCATACTTCCTAGATTGTAATATCTCAGATTCACAAACAGGCATCGTCTCTATCTTTTTTTTTGATCGAGTTAAACAAAATTCATACAGTGCCATCGTTTCGGGTGTTTGTTTGGCTTTTTTGTACAAAACGAAACTATTCAAACGCCAACGACAGCTCGACGGCCTGGTGGCCGGCACTGCACCAAAATGAGATTAGTTCTTGGTCAATGGAAAGGGGAAAACCTTTCTATACTGAGAAAATTTCATTTTTAAGCAAATTGTGTCACGTTTTGTTTTTGTGGGGAAACAAATAAATACCGATAGAAAGCGTCAGGCTTATCTGGCTTTTGGCCAGTTTTAAAAGCTGCATTGCGACCCATATAATTCTTAACTTAATTACCAACTCATTGAAGCCTAATGGTTAGTAAGGAAGACTAATTAACCTACGTTTTCGAGTCCGATCCCACTTCTCTCTATATCTTAAAAAAAAAAAAAATGTTTTATTTCAATTCATTATCCTTTATTACCGACCTGCTCTCTACCTTTTTTATTTTAATCACGTGGAAGCTTCTTAAGAAGCTTCCACGTGATTAAAATCACTTCGTCCTTGTGCCAATATTCTCCACCCGGGCAACACCTGGTACCCCCGCTAGTTCAAAAATAAAACGAACAATTAAGCTTGAATATATCTATTTGACCAAACAATAAAGTTTAGATTTTACCACAAAAATATACTTGATCTCTCGAAATGTCGTAGAAATTTTCTGTTAATAATTATTGCTGTTTTCTTCGCATCTAAGAAACTTAAATTTGTTATTTTTTTAATGGTTTGTCATTTAAAATTTTATTCTCATTCAACTTTGGTGGCATTTTATATTATTGTATCATAAAAATTTCTCACAGAAATGTCTCCTCAACATGCGCATTAGATAATACCCAGGAATGGCTGAATGAAACTGTAAATAAAAAAAAAAATTTTTAATAATAAATATTCGTCCAAGCTCCTTCTTACCAACTCCCAAATTCAACTGTAATCTTCACCGACCTCTGTCTGTCTGTGTGTCTCTCTTGTTCAAAATGAAAAGACTGCCCTGTGCTTTCCACTTCATTCTTTTTCACAGCAGTCATTGTCCTCGTATGCAAATTAATGCCATATGTATATTAATAAACCATCTATCGATGAAAGTTTTTCTTTTCTCTTTCCTTGCTTGATTCCGTCACCCGACAGAATAGACAAAGGCGCCGTCGTTGTGTAAGTCACGTTCTGCATTACTTTCGTCACAGCAACATAACCGATTAACGTAGTCGACATCTAAATGTTATGAAAAGCTTAAAATTTAACTTACCTTTAAAATGGCTGGATGGGATCCAGTTTAATATTGCTTGTATGCTGGTATGGCTCCCAAGCCAACAGAGTATATGCCATTTTTGAAATGTTCTTTCTCCTATTGACTGAAAAACAGCTGATGTCCTGTGCAGTTCTAAGGGGATCTACCACACCAGGCTTTTGTCCTCCGTCTTCCATGTGAAATAAGTTTGTTTGTTTATTTTTTTTTATTATTTATTTTTTGTTTTTTTTGCTTACTGCCTTAGACCACCGTGGAATGCTGATTAGGTTGTTTAGGCAATTTTTAATAGTCCAGAGTGCTCCTCCTTTAGGATCGCTGGCTTTACTCTCTCTCACATTCTACCTTGTTATATCTCTCTACGGTGAGAAGGAAGTTAATAACACCTTTGTTTTACAATTGTGCCGTACGCTATCCCAATATATTCAATGCGCGCACAGACACACATACATACATACATATATATATATATATATATATATATATATATACACACATACATACATATATATATATATATATATACACATAGAATTTTTTTTTTTTTTTTTTTTTTATGTGATAAAAAATTAGTTTGAGGTTATTGCTCCTTGGCAACGCCGGGTCTCTTCACTAATATTTTAATAACAAACAAAAATTATTTAAACAATATTTAATTACTTGCTTATTCAAATGTCTCTGTGTATATAAAATATAATTTACAAAGAATATCGGAGCAAATAAATGTTGAAATCCATGACAAAACAATTTCTGCCTTGAAACTTCAAATAAACTAAAAAAAATATTCGGCTGTACAAATTTCACTAATAAATTTTATACAAAAACTAAATATTGGCTTGATTTTAATTCAGACAAATGATGCATGATATTTAATTTGTTGCGGATTTTTTTTTTCTATGGGAAATGATGTAAGTGATCCATACAGGAAGTGATTAATTTTCATTCTTACACTAAGATGTACTCTGCCACCATGTGCATCCCTGCTCAACAACTGTCGACCTCAACGCCTATGATCTTCTTCTTTATCTTCTCTTCTCGTTATGCCGTTATCTATTACATTGTGTGCCGTGGGTCCATAAGTATATTAAAAAAAAAAAACGAAAATAGACAACACAAACTCTGAAACATTCGACACATACGAGTTGTATTTTGGGTTTGTGTGTGACACCATCAATCCTCTAAACGATAATGTCCATATTTTAGTTTTCTATCGACGCCATGTTCATCATTTGACGTCAGCTCAACTCTATCTGTTCCAAGCTACAACATTCGTTTAACTGTCTTCATATATCATAAACTCAAGATGATCTGTAAACCTATTCCTAACTATCGTAAACTGCTGCAAAATTCACTGTCACTCCTAAAACTGTCCTTAAACTAACTCTAAATATATCAACCTCTATGTCCGATCTTTTCTCTCAGTTATTGCCACACTTTGATAAACAATCCTATTTTTGAATGCCTTTGTGTGCCTTAGTAGAAAGACAATAAGGATGGAATTGTTCACTAACTTCACTTCGTACGACCTTTGTTTTTCTTATCAACTTATTCTCTCTTTTTCAACAAACAAAAATTATTTAAACAACTACCGACGTCCCCATGGGAAAATGTTAGATAGTAATGTCTAACATTTTCCCATTTTGCCAGGGGGACGTCGGTAGTATCACATCTATACATAAAAACCCAATGTGATATTTGTGTTTTCTATAGAAAGAAAAGTTAAAGAATCTACATAAAATCTAAAAATGTGTTCTTATGTAAAGTTTACCAGGGAAGACAATGGAAGTGTTCTTAAATCTCTAAATGCACTCCAAATATATCGACCTGTATTTTTCGATTCTTTGTACCAGTCACCTGCCACACCTTGATTAACAATCATATTTCAGTTACCTTTTGTGTGCATTGATGAAAAAGTTCTTCATTGTCTTTCTAAAAATGTTACGTTGGTGTTGTATATAAATATATTCCAAAACGACTAACATGTTGAATAGTGGGTTTTATATTTTATCTGTATATTCATGTACGTGTAAATGCGTGTATGTATATACGTCGTATTATTTAGTTGATAGTCTAGTGTGTATATTTTAACATTTATGCAACAGTTCTAACAGGAAACGATTGATGTGAACGTATCAAAACAGTTGTAGACAATCAGTTCTTTTTAACAGATGTAAATAACACAACACATACCTGAATTATTTACGAACATTTATTTTCATGATTTCGGCTGACATCTTCAAAGATTACAACGTCTTTGGATCTTGGCTGCTTGAGGAAACGCCGTTCCCTGCATCATGGAGAGACCAACTTCCTCCTTGGATCATTCGTTCTCTCTGATATCCAGCTGACGACTGACTAGAATTTCCCATATCTACATGTCATTACGTGTCTCAGACCAACAGCTGCTGTAACCTCAATCTAGTTATTTGTTTATGCAAACCAAAATCATGTTTATATCTATTTTCTATTTTCACATTCATTTGTAGCGCTATTGTTATTTCAACTGTCAATCACTTTTTCCCAGTCTGATTGTTTATTTTTCTAGTCATAATAATTGATCCAGCAACCCGCTGTCACTTGAATCAATAATAATAATAATGTTTTGACACTTGGCCTTGCTTGCCACAGTTAACACAGATACTACGCTATGATCACAGCCAAAGGGTCACAGCATTACACTAACATCACTTCCTATAACCTTTGTTCTACCGATCAACTTATTGGCCCCCTGACAAAGGAAAGATTGGACCTAGTAATTGACTCCCGTTCATCCATTCGTCTGTTTGCACTTTTCTCAATAACCATGCCTTGGATTTTTTTTTTAATTTTGCACAAACATTAGTCATTTTAAAAGTAAATTTTAGTCAGAACTGATTTTCCAGGATAACTCTGGTTGCCTCTCTAGGGGCCATTATAAAGGTAAAATTGCCCCCAAATCGTTCGTCCGTAATTTTCTCAGTAACCACTCCTTGAATTGAGAAAAAAAAAAAAAATGCACAAACAGTGAAAATAAATTATTCACTCGTGGGGGGGGGGGGTGATTTTTCTGTTTGTTGCATCCTAACACTTTGAGGGCAGCAGTGTCAATAGTATCACACTACAACAACTATCACTCACGTACACCGGATGTCTTGTGTTAACTATTTCTTTCTTTTATATTTCATTTGTCATTCATCATGAATGCTGTATTTTTTCGTACGTGATGGCATGATGTGATGTGTGTTTATAGAAATTATAAATATTAACATTTTTTATTGTGAAGGACAACACATTCGAGGTGATTTGTTCATGAGAACCAAGCGTATTAATTTCAACCGGAAATTTGAAGGACTACTTCCGACACCTTGGAAATTACAGAGAAATGACAGAAAGCTCTTTGACACCACTGAAGAAAGACACTCTCTATCCTATCCGTTTCTACCAAATAAAAATTAATAGGAAATAGTTTGAAGAAAAGCAGAAGACGACTAACTTTATATATATACTAGCGGGGGTACCCGGCGTTGCCCGAGTGTTTGTTTCCGGGACGGGGGGAGGGGAGTTTTAAAAAATGTTATGGTAGGTAAGTAGGAAGGATCAAACCCGGAGTCATGAGTAAAAGTAGGAAAATAAAGTGTGAAAAAAAAAAAAAAAAAAAAACATCTGCAACGTTAACAGTTCGGCCACCAAGAAAAGTCAATTCCAGTTGTTTAGAAAAAAAAACAAAAAAAAAAACACTATGGTAGGTCGGCGCGAACGTGAAAATATAATGTGAATTGTCCAGCACCCTAACCACTACGCCACAGAGCACTGCAGCTTAGTTTAGTGATTTTAAATAACTTAACATGATAGAACTACGAAGCCAAACCGGTGTTCTCTTCTCAACTGTTCCTTGTGAACGATCTCCAAACGGTGTTAAGTGGTGGCAGGGGGAGGAGGAATTTTTAAGAGAGAAAATATTTTACCACTTCCATTGATCTTAACCGATTTTGGCCGTGACTTCTCAGCAGAAAAAGTATAGAAATCTAAGATTATGGAGGAATTTGAGAACTAATAAGCCTATAACAAACCTCAGATATTGTTCTGCCGTTTGTGCATAATGTATTTGCATGAAATATCTTGATTTTTAATCCTATTAAGGTCAAAATCCCACGGGAAAAAATGAGTTCATTTTATTTATATAGAGATTATTCCTTAATTGGAATTTATTTTTTTTAGATGAGCATTATATAGATAGAGACGTTGAATCTCTACAGTTCCAGATGAACATTGTCTGAAGATAGCAGTTTCAATCCCACCCAAAGCGTGCCAGAGGTTTACTTGGCCAAAATGTGTTGAGACGACAACAACTATGGATAGCAGTGATGGCTGAGAATGCAGTTAGGAGATTCGAAGTTCCTATCCGTCGCGGTTACCACCTGACGAAGGCCAGAGGAATAGTTGGCCGAAACGTTGTGAATAAACAAACCAATAAAAGATGAAAAACAACTAATAAAGATGAGACTAATAGTCCGAAATAAAAATAAATGAATAAAATTAATACGACTAACTTTCTTACTTAATTCGCTCTGACACTGTCTTAACTTTCTGTAACCTACATTTACTCAGTTTTTCATCAATGCACACAAAAGTAACAGCGTAAGTCACTCAAATATCTTTAACGTCTTTCTTAGAATCTCACACTGGTAATATCTGCAACAGAGAGATGAAACTTTCAGATCCTGAATATATAAGTAAAGTCATCATAACAATTTAATTTGCAATCCCTCTGATCCATTCGGGCGGAATAAAAAATAGGAGGCATTAATTTGGGAACGCCTCCTGTATATCTTGTTTTTGAATAAATCGACTCTGTAATAATTTGTAATGCAAAAACTGAACACAAGGATTTTTTTAATTGCTCCAACCAAGGCATGAAACCATCTAATATAAGGAACTTAAAACCCTGTTTCAAGGCCAAAAACGGATGCTACACACGTGTTGTTTCCCTACACAACTACTCAATATTATGCAGAAATTTGTCTGTAAATAAACAACATCGAATTGACCAGAACATAAGTCAAATCTTGACTTCATAGAAATTTTTTGTATCAGGTTGGAAAGAAAGTAATGTCGTTTTTGTCAAACACATTTATTCCATCTGAAATATTCACGTTATCGCATTCTTAATCTTTACAATAATTCCCCTAATTTTCTATGATTTCTGTCCAACGATTAACTAGTTTCTTGATGCATTTCTGAAAGAATTTTTGGGATTTTTTAGAGAAAAACAAATTCAGGTCATTTTCTTAAATGTTAATATTTAAGTGATTCTGCAAGGACCGAAAAAGAAGGATGTTGGGTGAAGCAATATCAAGTAAATGAAGCTAAACTTCCCCATTAAAACTTGTGACCTTTTTCTCAGTGACTTTTGCTGTGTGAGGTTTCACGTTATCATGCTGAAGCACTACACCATTGCTATTAAATAATGCTGACCGTTTTTTTTTTTTTTTTTTTTTGTTTTTTTTTATGATAGAGCAGTTCTTAGATCATACAGTTAGAAACAATATTTTACTGCTGTGATTATTTGGTTACTCTAGTAACTCATAACGAATCAGTCCTCTCATGTCCCACCATAAGGAGAGCATAACCTTCTTTGAGTGTAGTCTTTGTTTTTGAACATGTTGAGGACTTTGGTTTCAGTTTAACCATTGCCTTTTGTGTTGGGTATTCTTGTAAAGAACCCATTTTTCATCTTCAGTCACAATTCTTTGCAAAAATTGTTCTCGACAATTCCTAGAAAGCAAAGACATGCAAACGGTCAATCTGATTCCATTGAGCGTCAGTCAAACAGTGGAAAACCCAATGTCAAAGTTTTGAACTTTTTCTTAACTTGTGAAAACATAAAATGATTATGGATGGGTTGTATTGAATTGTTGAGCTAATTTTCTGCTGGTTAACTTTGGATTGGCTCCTACAGTGTCTTTAATGTCTTCATCAATTGAATTTTGGCCTTCCCAAACACCGCCAATCTGACAGGTTAAAGTCTCCAGAAGAAAATTTTGCAAAGCATTGTTGACATTTTCGATCATTCAGAGCATTCATCTCATAGACAGTTCCAATAATCTGCAGCTGAGTTTGCTTTTTTTTAATTGATAGAGCATGCAATGTCTCAGCTAATCCTCACAAATATCCATTTTTTGCCGGCTGAAATGATTAAAATTAATATTTTCACACTAATTGTTACACCTAAAAGGCAAAACAAGATATTAAGACGCCAATTTATAGACACTGACAATAAGAACTGACCAATCAAATGGAGCCACGTTCTGCTAGCAACCAATCAGAAACCAAAATTGCTCCATAAATATAAAAATATTGAACCTTTTAGCATTCCCACATATAATTTTCTATGTCCAAAAGATCTTTTGCTTTTTGCCTGTAAAATTTTAAAGTCTGAGACTTATACGGAACAGTTACCCACTGAAAATTCTTCATCTCCAGGACTTGTACAGAATAGCTACCCACCAGAAAACTCTTCTGAAATTAAACATGGCTTTCAATTCAAAAACTTAGGAAGCTGCAAAATGACGAAATAAAAATCATTACTTTCTTTCCAATCTGATAGAAAAGCAAAATTCAGCTGTTGGATTTTTGAGATATGCAACTCATCACAAGTATGAATAGAAAACATCTATGCTGACTTTTGCAATAATTTGATTTCTACATGCATGAAATTAAATATAAACTATTAAGATATAATTGTATCCTAATAGTTTATATTTAATTTTTGATTTCAGAGATATTTTAACTATAAGATAGTAACATTGTGTATGAGGGAAAAGAAAAGGACTGAAAAGTCTGTTAATAGTAAAAAAAATTTTATGAATAAAAAAGTAACGATAAAAAAGAAAGAGTAAAGATACAATGTAAAAGGAAAAAATTAAATACAATAGAATAAAAAATAAATATAAGAAAAAAGAAAACTAAGGAATTAAAATAAAGTCAAAAAATAAAAAAGTAAAACAAAATAGAAAAGATAAGAAAAGAAAAAGAACAATTTAAAAAGAAAAAGAAAATATGCAAAAAAAATTAAAACTTAAAGACAAGAAAATAAAAACAAAAGCTAATAAAATAAAAGTAAAAAGAAAAATGAAACGATAAGGAAATAAAAAATGTAAAAATTAAAATTAATGACAAGAAATAAAAAAGCAAATAAAATTCAAAAGATAAGAAAAAAAACAAGTCCTATGTACTTGTAAATCGTTTATTTCCATAACAAAAATGACACTGGTAAAAAAATAAATCACAAAACTAATAAATGTAATAAATTCTCCAATGAAGAATAAAAAGTGTTTCATTGTCAAAGTTTCCAAAATAATTTTATTTAACTTGACTAATTCTAAATATAAAAAAAATAATTTGTTAAAACTGTTATGGTCACAAACCAACCAGAAATTTAACAATGTTAAAAATGAAACGTTTTTTTACTGTTTTATTTAAAAGTTTTCATCAAACTCTTTTTTATACTCTCATTAAAATTGTTGAGCTGAATAATAAAGAAAACTTTTAGAATTGGATTAATCTCATTTTTTAATAAAAAAACAATTTTAGTAATTACGTAAAAATGTTCAACCGATTTAAATGAAGATGGAATATAAACTGTGTTCTTGCAATTGATGGCAGTTGTAGAAAGAAAAAGTTGCCCAATTAAATGCATTAAAGAACGTTGGAATTTTTTTTTTTTTTTTATATATACTTTGGTCAAACAAAAAAAAAAAAAGCACACTTCTCCAAATTGACTATTATTGTACAATTCTTAATGAATAGCAAAATATGAGTTTAATATATACACATATTAGTGATGGGACGATTTCAATATTTTCCCAGATTCCAATTCAATTACCGATCCTTACTAAATTTCAGATTTCGATACAATTACCAACTCTGATTCTTTATAAATCTCCAAATATTTAACTTTATAGTTGTTACTTTTCCTCCGATTACCGTAAAAACACATGTTAAATGTGCAGATATATTTTCAAGCGTATGAATACACTTGTGGGGAATGCTCTATAGATTTTAGTTTTAGTGAGAGTTTAAAAAGTGGAAGATTTTGCTTTAAACAAAATCAAATAAAAAGGACAATTAAAAGAATCGTTTTTGGCATTGGAAAATCAGCTAAGTTTTTTTTTCCAATTCCAATATCTCCAAAAGTTCTGATTTTTCTGATTTTCAATTCTGATTAATCGTCTCAACAGTAATATATATATATATATATATATATATATATATATATATATATATATATATATATATTAGTTTTGTAAAAATTTATATATATCATAGATTATACATTTTTAATGTATCATATACTACATATATAATGACTATATATTATATATAAATATATTAAAAAATGTTTTAGTTTACTTGAAACATTGTGTCTGGTGTCTAGAAAGTCTGATTATTAAAGGCAATAACAATGAAATATCAGGTTGAAAGCACTGATAAAATCATATGAAGCAAAGGTAGATAAAACAACTATATTGATTAATTCGATCATTTTCAATTAAATAACATATTGCATCAAATCAAACATAGTATGATGCCGGATTATTTTGTATTTCAATATAAAACCTCATTCTTAAAGTACGAATAAAGCCTATAATATAAACCGCAAGTTGAAGTGCTATATTTATAGCAATATAGCAGAAAATTACTTATTATACATATATATATATATATATATATATATATATATATATATATATATATATATATAATGCTGGTCTGTTGAGTTAGAAAAATTTCCTAGTTTCAAATATATTTATTGGGAAATACATAATAAATCGTATTTTGGATTAGTTGGCTTATTCATGGTATTTGAATTATCTCCCTTTAGTAGAATGACTGTTTGCAGGCAGATTAGATTGTTCTAGCAGTCAATATTTGTTAATTGAATGATCTCCCATTTGTAGATTACCTGTTTGGAGTTTCTATAACTAGATAACTCTGACTTGGCAGTCAATTTGCATACGAGGTAGTGCCATTAATATCTATAAACTTTAAATTTTTGATTATATGAGCTGCAATAGAAAGAACTGACAAGTCAGATAACTCTTCTCATCTTTGTTGTCATTCTCACAATGTTTGGCGAATGTAACCTTAGATCATCTTCAAGTAAATCTGGTCAAACTCGGGAATCTTTATGCTGTACTCAGGAATTCATATGGAATATCAAACACTGAATTCTTTATTACTGGAATTCTTTTGAGATGAGTAATTTATATATTTTACTTATTTGCAGACTATTATCCTCATCTTTTTTATAGTTGTTGCTTAACAAGGGCCCGTGGCACAGTGGATAGAGCCATTGAATCTGTACAGTTCCAGGTGAGTATTGTCTGAGGATAGCAGCTTCAATCCTACCCAAAGCTGGCCAGAGAATTAGTTGAGACGACAACAACTATGGAAGACAGTAATTATTGAATATACAGTTGAAGATTCAGCATTCCTATCCTGTTGCGGTTAACAACCTGACAAAGGCCAGTGGAATAGTTGGCCGAAACGTCGTTAAAACAATAACTATAAAAAAAGAGGATAATAGTCCGCAAATAAATAAATAAAAAAAAACTGAATTCTTTATTTACTTAAAAGGGGTGAATTGTTCTCATTCTGTCAGCCATCATCAGTAGAAGTCTTAAATGATTCTTAATTATAATCTTAGTATTAGCTGTACTGAGGCTTGGACCATTAACTTCCAGAAAATCACTAAGAACTGATTATTTCTTACTTTTCTGTCGTGCCAGAAGTTGAAGTTCTAAATAATAATTAGTTTTAAGCGATTATTTTCTGGAAGTTAAAGATTCAAGCCTCAGTGCAACCAATACTAAAATTATAATGAAGAATTACTTAAAACTTCATGGATGATAGAACAAAAACAATCTATTGTCATAGATTAAGAAAAAGGCTTGGTTTAAAATATTGTAAAAGTTCCTAAGTTTAATAAGATTTACCTGAAGAAGGTCTGAGGTTACATCAGCCGAAACGTTGTGAGAATAACACTCAAGATGAGCACAGTACTTCAACAAAGCTAAATAATTTAAAATACATGCAATTTCTTTTTAGCTCTACTTTTAATGGATGGCATGTCTCACCTTTGTCAATTTTTCTGCACTTACAAAGAATGGCATGTGTTGGCATGTACACTCTATTTAGTCAAGATGTTTTTGTAATGTTGAAAGTTTAGAGTTGGAGGAATGTTTAGCATTGCAAGAGAGTCACGGGTGCATGTGCTCATATTTTTAGAGAGCTAAGGGGAGATAACTCTTGCCTTCTTCCAGTTAGTTCAAGGGGCATAATCGTCACCTCTACAGAAGGTAGCATGAAATATATTGTCATTAGTGATGGGACGATTCCAATATTTTTATCGATTCCAATACAATTACCGATTCTGTTCTAAATTGGCAATTCTGATATAATTACCAATTCTGTTCTAAATTGGCAATTCTGATATAATTACCAATTCTGTTCTAAATTGGCAATTCTGATATAATTACCAATTCTGTTCTAAATTGGCAATTCTGATATAATACCAATTCTGTTCTAAATTGCCAATTCTGATATAATACCAATTCTGTTCTAAATTGGCAATTCTGATATAATTACCGATTCTGTTCTAAATTGGCAATTCTGATATAATTACCAATTCTGTTCTAAATTGGCAATTCTGATATAATTACCAATTCTGTTCTAAATTGGCAATTCTGATACAATTACCAATTCTGTTCTAAATTGGCAATTCTGATATAATTACCAATTCTGTTCTAAATTGGCAATTCTGATATAATTACCAATTCTGTTCTAAATTCCTGATTCTGATACAATTACTAATTCCGCTGTTATTTTGAATATTTATTCAGGGAGAAATCTTGAGCACCCAATGACAGTATCTAGTCGGCATTCAAATTGTCTCATATATGGTAGACAAACTGTTGTGAGCTTTTGGGTGTTTGATCCAGATTTCTTGAAATTAATGCCATATTCTCTGGACAGTTATTTTGGTCGAAGGTTATGTCCTCTTGATATTGATATTGATGTGATTGCACATTGCTTTGCTCCATGTTGTCAGCAATAGACAATTCCTTTCTTTACTTCATATGGATGGTGAGAGTTGAAATTGAGATACTCATATTATCCAATGAAAGTTGAAAGTTGACGACCTGAACCTCTGATCAGTGTGAGTTATCAACACGTCTAGGAAGAAAAACTCATGTTCCTTTTCCATGGTGAACTGCGATAGATGGACGGATGTAGTTCACATGGTCAGCGATGCTTGAACATCTTCTTGGGAGGCTAGAATATGAAGACATCATCTGATATCGCAACCATATTGATGATTTCAGTGATGTGGATGCTGATGTCATTTCCTTGAAACATTCGAAGTATCCATTTACCAGCATTTATGAAACTCATTTCTTTGTATTTTCTTATATATTTTTTTGCACTCAAAAATACACATTGCTGTTTATTATAGAGATTTTTTTTGTTTTGCTTATTTGCCAATGCTTTGCTCTTTTCTTTTTGTTTCTATCTCACATTTAACAAATATTGTTCTTTAATTTAGAAAAGCTTTATTTAATTCTAAGAATTTCGACAACTAAATAGTTGTGAAATAAACCTGCTGAGCAAAGCCATTGAATGTTGTCTTTTCTGACCTCCATTTTGTAACAAATCATTGCTGACCATCATATTTCATTCTACACATAGTTGTTACAAAAAAACTGAATTTGCATTACTTATTTATGTAGGCGAAGCAGGGGATATATTCTTGCTAAAATAAAGATAGCACTTGGTAGGGGTGCAATAGTTAGGTTATCAAATTTTGTATTGTTAGTTAAGACATTTCTAATGTCGGACGATCGTAGGTTTTTATCATGAAATGTTAGGCTTTGTTTTATGACGCTATTGTTTGCTAAATGGTAGATTAGTCATCAAGAGAGTGTTGTTGTTGTGTGGCCTATGTATGCATTGTAAGAGTTTTTAGAATGGGTTCAGAGACATTCTTTGAAGGGGTAAATAAATTCATGCACTACATTAGTTTGGTTTAGTGTGGTGTTAGTATTGTTTTTAATTATTAGATTAGAAGTTTTAAATTTAGTATATTTTATTATTAGTTTAATCTTTTTGTTCTGGTCAATAGGTCTAAGGTTTGTTATTTTTTCGTCTGTTTTGTAGTTAATGTGTAGTTGGTTTTTATAGTATACTTTGATGGCGTCATTTTTGTTAGGGTCTGTGTTTTTATTATGGATTGAATTGAAATAGTTTTATGTGCTTATCAACGATTTTATTGGGAAAATTATTGTTTATTAGGATTTGTTTTATGTTTGTTAGTTTGTGTATATACACGCAAATATGCATTGTTTTTTATTATAGTGGAATTTTTTGTTTTTGTTTTTGTTTTGCTTATTTGTCAATGCTTTGCTCTTTCCTTTATGTAGGCGAAGCAGGGGATATATTCTTGCTAAAATGAAGATAGCACTTAACGGTTGACTGAAATAAAAATATTTTTAAGTGGAACATACGATTTTCCAGAGAAAAAATTGTTAAAAACTATTTCAGTCAGTTTTAAAATTCACAATTGTAGACAAATAAGGTTGAAATAATCTCAAGTTTTACAGAGCAGGAATACATCAGCACCCAAAATTGATATAAACTTCATTTGAACAAATATGACAAATAAACAAATAAAAATTGAAATTAAAATTTCTAATATGAGAAACGAAAATAAAATAAAAAAAACTGTATGAATTTTATAATTTATAATAATGCATTCCATTTTATGTTAACAGTGATTAATCTGATCTCGATATTTTGCAGAACATGATTGAGTTTGAGTTCATATAAAAAAAACATTATGTGTAGATACAGTAACCCCCGCAGGAAAAAAATGGTCGCTGAGTTTGAGTTTTATATAAAAATTGAAACTGAAAGAAATCCTTGCTCCACAAATAAATTATAAAAATAATTGTTTGTGGGAAAATTTGCTTTGATGAAAACCTATTTTTGAACACTTCCATCTCCAACTATTGATTGACTGCAAATAACAGTTCAATATGCATAGTAAATTACTGATTTCACACCTCCAAGAATTGGCTATTAAACAATACTTGGTATTTTGAAATCGTCAGCCAGTTTCATGACAAGTTCGAATATTGTTATTTCTTAAGTCTGCATGAAATCGTTGTCATAAACATTAATTAACAAGATTTGTTCGACACATTCTAACAACACAACAGCCATTTTCTTTTTAGGCTGCTGAGTGTACTCATTGCCCAAAAATATATAAAATAAATTTCACATCTATTAAAAAATATAAAAACAAATTAAAACACATATTGGAAAACAAGCGCTGATATCAAATGAAATACTTAATAGACATTTTAATTGTGAAAGAACAGAATATAAAAAATAAATTTGCAAAGGATCTTATAATTATTGCTGTCAAGCGAAGGGGGTCATAGCTTCTAAAAATGTCGGCTTGCAAGAGATATTAAGAAAACATTGCTTTCCCTGAATTAAATACAGAAAACTACTGTAATGTTTTAATATTATTTTGACCAAACACACGCTGTTGTTGGGGTTGTCTTATCAGCAATGTTTATCAGAAAACATTCCTTGCCATTTCATCCGCTTAAAGCTTTTTATTTCACTAGTTTGATAAAAGTTAACCAATCTTGGAGCTGCCATACGATTATAATATTTTTTTTTTACACCATGTACAAAAAATAGTAAATAAACTATTTCCAAAAGATTTACCTCTATCCCCATTCCCAGAAAACATTTCAATTATAAAAGTATAAAAAATAGTAAATAAACTATTTTAAAAATAATTTCAAATCCAAATGAAAAACACTCAAATTCTTACAAATAATTGATTTGATTATTTGTACTAAATAAAAAATAAATTTTCAAATTACAAAAATCAATTTGATTTTTTCATTTATTCGTAATTAAAAAGAAAAATTGTGAAAACAAATTATTAATTACTCCCTCCAAAAAAAACATCCAACCTCGCATATAACCAGTAACAGTTTTATGATAAACAATGCTCGTCGATTTCAAAATTCAAATGAAAATCACCATCAAACAGACTATTTCTCTTTTACATAGGAAGCGTATGTGAGCATAATTTTGTGCATTACTTGTGAACATGAATAAATCACGTTTTTTTTTGGGGGGGGGGAGTATCTCTTTTGTTTAAGTTAAAGGACAATTAAGAAAGACATAAAACTTTTTCTTTTTTTTCGTTTTCTTTTCATTGTTTTGAGTGTATTTCAAATTTGTCACTACAAATGCTATGAATATTTGGTCTTTTATGATAATTACCAAGTTGATAAAAGTTTACCCATTTTGGAGTTGCCATACGATTATAATTTTATTTTTGTACACCATGTACATCTTGTTAGCACAATCAAATTGACAAAATTAAAATTTGATTGGCCTCAAAACTACACATGGTGTGAGACCCCTAATAATATTGCTGAAAGAAAAAATAAATTTAAGAAAATTTTTATAGTGAGCACAAGTCGACGACATCACACACAACAGTTATAGATTTTAGAAAAAGCTTTGTAGTGCAATAAAATTCTTTAATATGAATAGCCTTCAATTTCATTTCAGTTGAAAGATAACTCATCTATTTGTATTTGATCGAACAATCCTGTTTGATTGAACTATGCTATTTAAGTAAACTCTCTTATTTGAGTAAACTATCTTATTTGAGTGAACTATCTTATTTGAGTGAACTATCTTATTTGAGTAAACTATCTTATTTGAGTAAACTATCTTATTTGAGTAAACTATCTTATTTGAGTAAACTATCTTATTTGAGTAAACTATCTTATTTGAGTAAACTATCTTATTTGAGTGAAACATCTGAATTTCTATAACTATTAATATGCTATTTGATTGAACTATTCTATTTGATTGAACAATCTTATTTGATTGGAGTCTATTATTCTATTGAACTATGCACAAAAAATGAAACATTTTGTAAATAGGCTTCTGGTTTTGAATCCAGAAATTGACAAGCAATGTTTATCAAAAAACATCCCTTTATCATTTTCATTTGCTTGAAGTTTAGCAGAATTGTTTTTATTTCACTAGTATAATTTCACGAATAAAACATAGAAAATAAACTATTTAAGAAAAAGATTTTCAACCCCTGCAAAAAAAAAAAAAAATTCTACCTTATAGATAACAAAAACACTGCTTGTAAGTTTTTGAATTCAAAACCGGAAACCATTATCAAGTAGTTTGTTTCTCTTTTACATAGGAAGCTGATTTGAACATTGTTATTATTTGGTGTATTACTTGTAAGCATTAATAAATCATCATCATCATCATCATCATCATCATCATCATCATACTATTATTATTATTATTATTATCATTATTATTATTATTTTACTTATCTTTTTTATATGTAAGAACAAATAAAAAAAACAGAATTTTTTTCTCTTCACATAATTTGAAGCTGCCATCTGATTATGATTTTTTTTTTACATTATGTACATCTTATCATAAGAAATTTGATGCAATTACAATTTGATAGACCCAAAAACAGTTACAAGTACTACGAGACCCATAATGATATCATTGAAACAAAAGAATAAATTATATAAAAATGTAACATTTTTGAGACCATTGTTTTCGTTCATAGTGAGCACAAGTCAACCACATCACACATAACAATTATAAATTTTTAGAAAAGCTCTGTAGTGCAATAGCAATGTATAATATGTAGCCTTCAGCTTCATTTAAATTGAAAGTTTTTTCATGTCTTTGTGTGACCTATCGTATTTAATTGAACTATTCTTTTTTATTGAACATTCCTATTTGATTAAACTATCCCATTTTATTAAACTATACAATTTGATTAAACAATCCTATTTGATTGAACTACCCTATTTGATTGAACTATCCTATTTAATTGAACTATCCTATTTGATTGAACTATCCTATTTGATTAAACAATCCTATTTGATTGAACTATCTTATTTAATTGAACAATCCTATTTGATTGAACTATTGTATTTGATTGGACTATTCTATTTGGTTGTAACTATTTAATTGAACTATCCTATTTGACTTAACTACCTTATTTGGTTGAATGTTTTTGATTGAACTATACTATTCGATTAAACTATGCACGAAGACGAAACTAACATTTTATAAATATGCTTAAATGGACAAAAACAAATGATGAGTCAAATCTCAACAGTAAAACCTTCAACTTTTTGCTTTGGACGGTAAGTATAAAAAATCGAATCTATTTTAATAAGGCAAGCAACAATAAAATTTCTGTTTCATTCAAAGACAATAAATGAAAATTGGCCAAACATCTGAGCTAAAATTGTTTAAATTTTGACTAAAACTAACCTGAATAATATGTAAAATTCTCAAATATATTTCCATTTGAATGTTCCATTCTTAACAACATATTTCATTTGAACAACGTTGTATTGAAAGTATATGAAATGATAAAAAAGTAAAAAACAGTCAAAAGTTAAATGATGTCAGCAATATCTGTCTATGAAATGTTTGAATGCAAAATGCGATAAACGCCATTTTCAAAATTGCCAAACTAACACTATGAAAACATTTCAACAAGCAACAAGATCTCAAAATCATGTTTCACATAATGCGATGATATCAACATAATCTTTTCTTTGCTATAAACCAAAAACAAGCATTTAGTCAATGTTTTAAATTGATGTGTTCATCTTTACATTGTTTAATTTTTCAATTTAAACAAATTGGATTTATTGCATTTTGCATTCATATTCTTCCCATATTCGAATTTAATTTAACAAATGTAAAAGATTATTTTCTTTTGCGTAATCTCTGGGAGTTTTGCCACTTTGGTCACTGGCATCGGGATTCGCACCATTATTTAAGAGGTATTTTATAGATTTTTCTCTTTTAGACGCCATTGCCTTTAAAAGAAGAAAGAAAGAAAAAATTAATTGAAGAGACTTTTAATACATTTAAACAATAGGAATTATAAAGAATGTTAATTTTATTTACAGCAGAATGAATAAAAAAAATTTTTTAAGTTTGGTTCTTAGATTAATGCGTACATGAAATATAACACTTTAAAATAAAATAACAGGAAAACACACTCTCTCTCTCTCTCTCTCTCTCTCTCTCTCTCTCTCTCTCTCTCTCTCTCTCTCTCTCTTCCAGTGGCAATACTATTTTCAATGTTTTAAGCCGCCTATGCATATTTCTTGTAGGCAGCCTGTGATTGGTCAATTTGTATGAACCAAGATAATTACTTGGCGCTTTTTTTGTAAATATCCATTTTTTTTCAGTCTACGAAAACCTCTGGCAAGAGAGAGACTCATAAAAGTTGGTCCAAGTTGAATTCCTTATTGCGAATGGAGCCGCAACAATTTCATCATGTTTATATCACCTAAATGTTTGGTGAAAAAGGAATTGAAATCTCTACAGGCAGAGACACTTTTATATTGTGCCGAATATATCCCAATTAGAGGATGGCATCATTTCAACACTTTGCAAACTTTTCTCAATTCAATTGGGGTCCCAAGGGACTCGATTTATGCCTAATTAAAGGCACCAGAACTCTTGCCGAGAACACCATGAATTATCATGGACATTTTCGAAGGAAAACCATGTTACCATTCCAACAAAAGGAGTTAATTACTGGCTCCCAATTGGGAGGCAAAACTGACCCACCGTTTTTACAAGGACTGTACCCGGACCAATAACCTTTCTTTGATGTTAAAATTTGAGTTTAAAGGTATGGTTTTGTAATTGCGGAATTATTTTTTGCCTCAGCCAAGAAGTATTGAGTTTGTGAGATTAATTTCTCTCACACTCTCTCTCTCTCTCTCTCTCTCTCTCTCTCTCTCTCTCTCTCTCTCTCTCTCTCTCTCTTTACTCGTCCTCTCTCTCTCCTTCTCTCTCTCTTTCTCTCCCTACTCGTCCTCTCTCTCTCTCTCTCTTTTTACTCATCCTCTATCTTTCTCTCTTTCTAACCATCCTCTCTCTCTCCTTCTCTCTCTCTTTCTCTCCCTACTCGTCCTCTCTCTCTCTTTATTCATCCTCTATCTTAATCTCTTTCTAACAATCCTCTCTCTCTCCTTCTCTCTCTCTTTCTCTCCCTATTCGTCCTCTCTCTCTCTCTCTCTTTACTCATCCTCTATCTTTCTCTCTTTCTAACCATCCTCTCTCTCTCCTTCTCTCTCTCTTTCTCTCCCTACTCGTCCTCTCTCTCTCTCTCTATATATATATATATATATATATATATTTTTTTTATCACTTCTTTATGAGGACAAATTAATTATGGCTAGCTCAGCACGTTCTGATGAATTGAAGCAAAAAAAAAACTTCAATTCTTCCATAAAATAATTTTGTTTTTAATTTTTACCTTCAAGATTTAAATTGTTTTTTTTTTATTTTAATCTTAAATCTTGGAGATATTTTATTTCATTTCATTTCATTTCATTTTATTTTATTTTATTTCATTTTTTTTTTATTTTATTTTATTTTATTTCATTTTTTTTTTATTGTATTTTATTTTATTTTATTTTATTTCATTTTATTTTATTTTATTTTATTTCATTTTATTTTATTTCATTTTTTTTTATTTTATTTTATTTTATTTTATTTCATTTTTTTTTATTTTATTTTATTTTATTTTATTTTATTTCATTTTATTTCATTTTATTTTATTTTATTTTATTTTATTTCATTTCATTTTTTTTTTATTTCATTTCATTTTATTTTATTTCATTTTATTTTATTTTATTTTATTTTATTTTATTTTATTTCATTTTATTTTATTTTATTTTATTTTATTTCATTTTATTTTATTTTATTTTATTTTATTTTATTTCATTTTTTTTTATTTTATTTTATTTCATTTTATTTTATTTTATTTTATTTTATTTTATTTCATTTCATTTTATTTTTTTTTTATTTTATTTCAGTTCATTTTTTTTTTATTTCATTTCATTTTATTTTATTTTATTTTATTTTATTTCATTTTATTTTATTTCATTTTTTTTTTTTTATTTTATTTCATTTTATTTCATTTCATTTTATTTTATTTTTTTTTTTTTTATTTTATTTTATTTCATTTTATTTCATTTTTTTTATTTTATTTTATTTTATTTTATTTCATTTTTTTTATTTTATTTTATTTTATTTTATTTTATTTCATTTTATTTTATTTCATTTTATTTTATTCTATTTCATTTCATTTTATTTCATTTTTTTTATTTTATTTTATTTTATTTTATTTTATTTCATTTTATTTTATTTCATTTTATTTTATTTCATTTCATTTTATTTCATTTTATTTTATTTCAATCATTGATTTGGTTTGGTTGTTTTGTTTTACAGCATATCCTTTTCACTTATTTCATGCCGAATCCAATCATTTTGGTAAAAAAAAAATTTATACTTCAAGTTCTTTATATCTTCAAAAATTTATTCATAGTGTTTGGTTTGATTGTTTTGTAGCACAAAATTGTTGTTTTTTTTTCTTGGCTTTGCAGAACATGATTGAGTTTTGTAAAGGAAAAAAAAACAATAACATCAATGGTTGATGCAGGAGACCAGTATCTTCAGACATCCTGATCTGGTAGCATCAAATTAATCATTGAATATTTGTTTTATTTTTATTTTAATCACATGAACATTTAAGCTGTTTTTTTTAAACCTTGCAGATACAAATTATTACGTTGTTAAATTTTTTATTGAAATTTTGTTACGGAAATAGCTTTAGACAAGGCATGAAGCCACTTGAAGTAAGAAGCTAAAAAATACTACTTCAAGGTCAAAAACTAGACCATAATAAGTGTTAGATGAATAGATTGTAATACAGAAAACAGCAATTCTTTCCCCTTTACCAGAAACATTGTTTATGGCACATGAGGATTAAGAAGCAAAATAAGGGAGAGTTACGAAGCTATCAAAAATAAACTTAAGATCCACTTTAAACTGACCTAATTTTAATCATTTACTAAACCTTGGGAATTCAGAATTTGTTCCTTCAAAAATGATGATGATAAAAATGAATTTATTTAATTTTGCGGACTGTTATCCTCACCTTCATAGTTGTTGTTGTTTCACCACGTTTCGGCTAACTCATCCTCTGGCCTTCTTCAGGTGATTAACTGTGACGGAATAGGAATGCTAAGTTTTGTAATTGTATCTCCATTAATTTACTTCCTTCCATAGTTGTTGCCTCACCACGTTTTTGGCTAACAATTATGAAGACGAGGATAACAGTTCACAAATAAATAAATAAATACACAAATTACTCATATCAAAGGATTAAAAAAATTTAGATATGATAAAAATGAACTTCTGCACAAATTTAAGTTGCTTTTTGACTTTTTTCTGCAAGAATTTTAGTCGGCATAAAAATAAAAATAACAATTCGACACAAATTTCCCAAATCACAACACTTACCACATGTAAGGCAGTTCGTTTATCGTAATCTCCATAATTGAAATCAGCTCCAGCAATTTTCCATGATCGCAGGGTGTCGACATCATCAAGATTTGCCGCACTGTAATTACAAAAAAGTGTAAATTCAACAAATATTTTCATACACACAATTATTACGCATGCAATATCTCAGGAAACTTGTTGTCAATCGTACAAAATTTTGACCCAATATTTTATAACAAAACCTTAAAAATATGCATCAATTTTAACACTTGAAATAAAAACATTAATTTCTTAGATCTGCAGATTTTACATTTAATTCATCAAAATTTGTTACAATCAGACATAAATAGTATTACACTTCCCAAATCGATATTTCATTCAACCTAGACAGTGAATTGTAGGATTTTCCAATCCATGATATTGACATAACAGAGATGGAATTCCAATCGATTTCATTAATTACATATTATATCCACTCATTACATATATATGAAGTGAAAATATAAGAAAGTTCATCGAAACGTCAATTAATCCATGTAGGGTTTTTTTTTATGTTTATATGTTCACTTGTTTTAATAACATTATGCACAGCAATTACGCACAGCATCCGAAATAAGATATGTATCATCTAAACTGCATTCATTTGTATTTCTACAATTACAAAGTGGTTCTCCATCATCTGATATCCCATCCATTCCTCCTAATTCACTAATTTATTTTGCATTATTTGAATCTGGTACAGTTGAAGCTAAGTTAATAGAATTTGATAATGACAATTCCACTGTGTTTTTGTTGATAATTTTTTTCTATATTACTACCTGAAGGGAAGTTCTTTTCGAGTATATAGTAAAATTCTTTAGGTATGTTGCTTTAAGGCAGATTGAACCATATTGAATTTTTACCCTTGTTTTTTCTTTCCTCCAGAAGGCTAGTGTGGAGTCCTTTTAGTATTTGGGTTGGTTTTATTTGTGTCTGTTGTATTCCTTTATCACGTCTTTCTTTAGGATTACTTATAGCCATGTTTTTGTTTGCGATACTTATTAGATGAATTCAATTGTTTATATGTAAGTATAAGTATCACGTATAACAAACAAAAATTAATGTGTACGTATGCATGCATATGAATGATAAAGCATTCAGTAATTCTAGCGAGATTTCACACTGCCAAAAGATTGCCAAATTGGAGTAATTGTAGTTGCCGTTTTGAATCTTGCCAAAATTCAGCCATACTGAAGAGCAGTTTATACATCCATCGATAATTATTTTATAAATGCTATATATATATATATATATATATATATATATATATATATATATATATATGTGTGTGTGTGTGTGTGTGTGTGTGTGTGTAGATGTTATTTATTTGCGATACTTTTTGAATAAATTCAATTATCTATATGAAAGTGCATTTTTACCTAAATGCGAGTTGAAAATAATTTTTCCTTTTACCAATTTGGCACCCCCAAATGAGGAGCGGCATATATATATTGTTTTCAAAATAAAATTATCCACTGACACGTGTTTTGTTGTCTATGACTCATCAGAGTGGCTGAATCTAGCGAGATTCGAAATTGGGACCCCATGGAAAGAAACCTAAACCTTTACCACTGTCCCATTTTGCGCAACTGCTGGATATCGCGATTTTTTATGTAGATGTTATTTATTTAATTTTGTTTGTGATACTTTTTGAATGAATCCAATTATTTATATGTAAGTATAGGTATCACAAACAAAATTAAATAAATAACATCTACATAAAAAAAAAATCACAATATCCACCAGTCATACGAGATAGGAAAGTGGTTTAGGCTTCTTTCCATGGGGTCCCAATTTCGAATATCACTAGATTCAGCCACACTGAGGAGTAGTATACGACAAAACATGTGTCAGTGGATAATTATATTTTAAAAACAATATATATATGCCGCTCCTTATTTGGAGGTACCAAATTGGTAAAAGGGAAAATCATTCCCAACTCATATTTAGGTAAAAATGCACTTTTGTATAAATAATTGAATTCAGTCAAAAAGTATCACAAACATAAACAAATAATTAACATCTGCATATATATATATATATATATATATATATATATATATATATATATATATAACTACTTCATTTACTCACATAAATTTAATATACGAAAGTATAGATTTATGCGTAAACTTTAAGTATTTACTTCAAAAGTGCTCAATACATAGGTAGAGCTAGTTAGTAATTTATAAAATATATATGGCGATTAAGCTACACTGAATATTCTGCGTTTCATCCCCTATAGGATTCGTCAGGCTTATGCGCGAATTCTGTGGTTGTTTCTTGTTTTTATATATGTTGAGGATTTTTAGTTAGCCAATCAGCTTTCTAGTATCCTCCGCGCCCCTTCCTATCAGCCAATGGGCATGCATTTTATCGAACGAAGGATCTGTTTTAGAACTAGGTTAGTGGTTTAAGGTAGACGTTTTCCTTTTCTTTTTTTTTATATATATAAAAATATACCTATGTGTACACACATACATGCACATATATATACATATATATATATATATATATATATATATATATATATGTGTGTGATCGTTTATGTATATTCATGTTTATTTAATTTATTTATTTGTTTTTTTTCTATTGTTATAGATGGATGTATAAACTGCTCTTCAGTATGGCTGAATTTTGGAAAGATTCAAACCTGCAACTACAATTACTGCAATTTGCCAATCTTTTAGCAGTGTGAAATCTCACTTAGAATTGCTGAATGCTTTCTCATTTATATACATGCATGCGTACACATTAATTTTTGTTTGCTATTGTTTTGGGTAATAGAGACAATTCGAACACGTTCAATTATCTATGGTAACACGTTTTAGTAAAACGCTACGAGGGAGTTACCTCCCTTTAATTCTCTGTCATACCGATATATTTGGAGACGTTATTTGTAAAATAATTATTCACGAACGCATGCTTTGACATCTACAGCTATTCAGCACAACTGAATTTTTGCAAGATGCACTGAAGAATCATAGAATGATTATTATCAAAAAAGAAATTACATATTTAACTACAAGTATGCACATCCAAAGGACGGGTAAAATTATTTCTGCAAACAGAACAGTCTTGCATAACTAATAAGCCCTCCTTTCGGAGATTAAAATCAAGATATTATATTTTTGATCAAAATTAATTACATAATTTTGACTCTGGAAAATGTCTAAAATTTTAGGTTTAAGCTTAAGTGGTTTTAATAAGAAATTCAAATTCAGGAACTTTTGTTTAATTGATGTTTGATGAATATACATTAAATTTAATGCAAATCTGAAATATTTGAATTCTCAAATGGGAGTTGTGCCTAAATTTATACTGTCGGTTGCAAAGTAGTATCTATGAGGTGGGGGAACTAATGCTTGATTGATTAAGGACCCAAAGATTTTGTGAAGAAAAGAAGGAGGCTAATGAGGTGATAATTGAGTGGATCGGTTCTTTCACTAGAATTCTTAAAAACTGATACAACAGAAGCAATTTTCCAGCAGTCAGGGAAGCATGATTTGATAAGGCATTTGTTGAAGAGTTTGGAGAGAACTGGGGAGCCAACCTCAGCAGAGCATTTTTTAAAAGTATAGCAAAGATAAGATCAGGTCCACATGCCTTGAAAGTGTCTTGTTTTTTTCATGACATCATGAACATGAGAAAAAGTGATTTTCAGATCATCGTATGTGACTTCTGTCCACCAAAGAAAATTTGCAAGGAAATGATTTGTTGGATCGAAATTTGAGTTGGAGTCGTACCACTGAGCAAGATGTACCACTTCTTGGTTACTATGCAAACAACCTCATGTTTAAATATTTAAATGTATTTTATATAGAAATCAAGTGTTAGCTGAAGGTGTGTGTGTGGGGGGGGGACTTAATTTCTGAGAACTTTGACTGAAGTAAAATAAAACAAAACAGAGTATTTAATAGTAGAGTATCAAAGTTAGAGATGAGAAAAAGTCTCAAAATTTGTAGGTTAGTTTCATCTAGCCGGGAATTTGCTAGGAGATTATTAAAACAAAGATCTTACCAGCATAATTCTGTTGCTATCCTTACAGTGTTGCGGATGTGAATGGTGGCCCCAGTGCGGATGAGTAACGGAATAACATCAAATTTGTTTCCATAAATTGCATCCATCAGTGGAGTGTTGTTGTTGCTGTCACTCTGATGAACGCTGCCACCTTCATGGAGGATATATTTAACAACAGGTACTAAACCTTCCCGACATGCAACGTGGAGTGGAGTTCGACCATCTTGGTTTGGGGACGATAAGTCACCACCCTGCAATAGACAGTAGTGTGTCAAGTCATGTACTCATATTTTTGTTTTCACAAATTTTTCGAAACTATCGGATGAAATATTTAACGGAAATTGAGCCACATTTTGACGTTGTATAAATAGTGAAAATGAGTGTGAAAAAAAAAAATGTTGAATTAAAAAAAAGTAAAAAAATAATTTGGATTATTTGAATTATTCGGTTAACTGTTCTCATGTTTCAGTCGATGTAACCTCAGATCTTCTCCAAGTACATCTTGTTGAATTCAGGAATCTGTACAGAAATTTGGAGTGAAACCCTTTATTTAATCTACAGGGATAGCTTGCTATTGTTTCATCAGCCATGACTGAGTAAAAGTCATAAGTAATTCATAATTATATTTGTAATATTGCCTACACTAAGGATTGAACCTTCAACTTCCAGAAGAACACAAAAAAAATAATAACTAGCAGGACCTGTGGAAATTCCACAGGGGACTCATTCGTATATATTGATGTTGGCATTCAGCATAAATGGAGATGCTCTGATATTATTGTAGCTCTTTTGTTAAACCTGCAAAAGCATTTATCTAAGCTAGCAGGGATGCCCAGCATAGCCTGGTTGTAAAATACACTTAAATATATTTTCATTCTTGCAGATTGCTCATGACCAGTCCAGTGGTGGCTGTGAGAGAGTTGTACACACAGACACACATGAACGCTACTACTTTTTATATATATATACATATATATATATATATATATATATATATATATATATATATATATATATACTGGCATTTAGATGTTCTGTATATAACAAGATGGCTTTGCAACGTTTATTAAAATGTTAAATAATAACCACTCCATTCATAAGTTTATTGTAAACACAGATTAAAAACTTTCATTAATTTATTCATATGAATAAACATTAACATTTGTTTAATTAGATGTTAACATTTTCATAGATTTTATGCATATTTATGTATCTTTAATAAGACAATATCAAGAAATAAAAAGAAAGAGGAAATTAATTCATCTGAGTGATGGTATATTTGTTGTTTTTTTAATTTGCAATTTTTCATTGAATTTATAAACAATAAAAAAGTATTATTTGGATTCATCAGACTACTGTTCTTATCTTGAGTCTGATTCTTTTTTTTTTTTTTACATGGAGGTCACCACTCATCAAAGCCCGGAAGCCACTCGAGGATAAGGGTTATCACAACGTTTCGGCCGATGTAACCTCCAACCTTCTTCCGAGTTCAACAGAAACATTCCTGAGTTCGACAAGATACACCTGAAGAAGGTCGACGGTTACATCAACCGAACGGTTGTGAAAATCGCACTCAAGATGAGAACAATAATTCTAAAGATTCATTTACTTGGAATTTTTTAAAAAATAGTTACGTAAATAAGCTGTAGAATAAGTGACGATGATCATCCATTCTAACTTTTAAAAACAACTTTCTTATCTTCGTAGAAAAAGAGAAGTGGGTTAGTTGTGAAATGAGTCCATGTCTGTGGACAGAGATGAAAAGTTATGTGGGAAGATAAATGAGTTCATGTACAGTGTATCACAAAAGTGAGGACATCCCTCACATTTCTTCAAATATTTAAGCATATCTTTTCATGGGACAACACTGAAAAAGTGATTTTTTGACACAATGAAAAGTAGTCTGCCTGCAGCATATATAACAAAGTTAATTTTGAGAGGTGTACTCACTTTTGTGCTACACTGTGTTTTGCAGTTATACAAGGTAGAACAATAAAATTGTCAGCCTAGAAAAGATGACATGGTTCAATTTTTGTTCGATGACCATCTTTTTTTGTTGAAGATCAACTACTAGTTGGCCAGTTGTGTACAAATGTGGTGATCCCCTGGTGCAATCAGGTGGGCGCTATTAGACTCTGAATGTAGCAGCAGAACTCGGTGTCAAACCACAAGTCGAAAGAGACCCATGCTTGGCTTCAGGAGTGCTACAACTTTGTACCCTTCTATCACTGGCCCCTCCCCCTCCCCCAATCTGAATCTGCTGGAATACTTTGTTTGGTCATATGTCAAAACTTCACCAATATGACCTCCCATAACACGAAAGCCAACCTATTCACCACCATCCACTATATATTCGCCAAGCTCCCGCTGGTGCTTGTGGAAAAGGCATGCTCCCAGTAACGAACCCATATCGAGACAGTGACTGAGGCTGAAGTTGGCTACATTGACTAGATGTGACCTCTACTACATAATCAAGTTACCTGAATTGATTTTGTCAATAAAAGTTTTAAAATAAAGTTGTAGTGTTTTCTTTAGGGCGACACTTTTATTGTTCCACCCTTTAGTCTGGCGATAACCATGTTGGATTTTTTGTCTCCTCATCAATACAGGGCGAAAGGCCCAGGCTGATCTTGTTGCGCCCCAAGAGAGAAATGAGTTGTCTTTAGCAAGAGCTAGAAATAGAGTTGTTGTCAATATAGTGTGCTGACTAAGAAAGAGCCAGTTGCCGTTCAGATAATCTTTATATAAACTTTGTCATATGCTCAGATCAACAGAGAGATGAACTCTGATTGGGCAAGCCTGAAGAGAAATTGATTGTTAGAATCAATCAACACAAAGTTTACAAACCAAAGGTTTTCAAAATCTCAAACCACAAAATGCCGCTGCTGCTATTACAGAACCATCGAAAATTGTATCTTTGTGCCGTTTGTCTCTACGATATATCAAGTATTTCAAAATGCTATGTTGTATTATTGATTTTAAAATAGGACAATAAAATTACAAATAAATAACGCCAAATATTATTTTTTTATGAACTGTTTAAAAAAAGTTATGAAAATTAGACATTCATATATCTCTTCTAAAGGTCTTTCCTCTGTACTATGTATACAGCATTTCAAAATAATCTGTTGTATTATTAATTTGAACTAGCGGGACCTGTGGAAATTCCACAGCAACATTTTTCATATGTAATATATTGTTGTTGGGCATGCTGTGAGCGTTCTGTTCAGCATGAATGAA
Source organism: Euprymna scolopes (assembly GCF_053919585.1). Lineage (NCBI taxonomy): Eukaryota > Metazoa > Mollusca > Cephalopoda > Sepiida > Sepiolidae > Euprymna > Euprymna scolopes. The sequence goes on along the minus strand of NC_136517.1, from coordinate 74,741,864 downwards.
GGCACAATCATATTATTCTATTTTTTATTAAAACTGTATCGCCCCCTTATTAAAATAATAACTTTGATATATTTCCTGGGTTGATCATTTCATTACAAACACACTGGTCAGTTAACTCACATTTTATCAATTTTCATAATTATTGAATATGTTACTATGTTTGACAATAATTTTTCATAATCTCACCCCACATTATCGCCCCTCCCTTTACTAAAATATTAAATTTGATATATTGTATTAGCTGATTATTTTATAAAAAAAAAACACAACTATCAATTAACTCACATTTCATCATTTTTAATAATTCTTGGATATGGTACTAATTTTGACAATTTTTCATCATTTAAACTCATCATATCGCACACCTTACTAAAATAACTTTGATATATTGTCTAGGCGGATTATTTCATTACAACTCATATTTCATTTTTCATAATTCTTGGATATGTTATAATTTTGACAATATTTTTTTATAATTTAAACCAACGTTGCGCCCAACCTTACTAAAATAATAACTTTGATACATTTGCTGGGCTGATTATTTCATTACAAACACTAATCAATTAACCTCCATTTCATCATTTTTCATAATTCTTGGGTATGTTACTAATTTTGACAATCATTTTTTATAATGTATACCAACATTATCGCCCCCTCCTAAATAAAATAATAACTTAAAAATATTGTCTGGGCTTATTGTTTTATTACAAACACACTAATGCATGAAATCACATTTAATCATTTTTCATAATTCTTGGATATGTTACTTTCGACAATCCTTTTTCATAATTTTAACCAACATTTTCACCCTTCTCTCTTTACTAAATAATAACTTTGATATATTGTCTAGGCTGATTATTTCCTTACAAACACACCAATCAATTATCTAATATTTCATCATTTTTCGTAATTCTTGGATATGTTAATAATTTCGACAAACCTTTTCCACAATTTAAGCCCTCCTTATCTCCTTCCCCTTTACATATATAATAAATTTTATATATTGTCTAGGCTGATGATTTTATTATACACACACACCAATCAATTAAATCACATTTCGTCATTTTTCGTAATTCTTGAATATGTTACTAATGTCGACAATAATTTTTAATAATTTACACCATACTCGTCGCCCTCTCTTACTAAAAAAATACTTTGATATATTGTCTGGGCTGATTATTTCATAATTTATGTTTTACTGTTTATGTCTCACTTTTATCGACTTTTTCTTTTTTAATAGCATTTTCTTAAAATGAATATTAAAATAATTCCCCAACTTTTTTTTTGTTTTTAGTTTTGTGTGTTGAATTAAACTTTTCTTTTTTTTTTTTCTTTTTTCATTATAATTTTTCATTACAACAATAGTTATCGACCCCGGTTCTTTGCCTGACAAACGACATCTGTCGGCGGTTCTTGAAACTAAATTACACGCATTAGCTCCATGTTACTGACATGCAGAAGTGCCAATGGTGCCATACCTGTTATTGTAAATTAACACTCTTAGCTAATTCCGTAAAATGTGATTCTACTTTTTTAGGCGCATTTGCACCCTCCCCATGTTCAGAATGGCTTCTTAAATAATAACGTTATTACAGCACGAAAAAAACATTAAACTTTAATCTTAGAAATACGATTTCAAATATAGCATGGATAATCAGTGCACTAGCACCCATTTTCTTACTAATAAATGTTTAGTAATTATTTTTCTTTTAATATTCAAATACAGTACAAACGTCGTCATTTAAATATAAAATGCTATTAAAAAAGAAAATAACATTATTTAAACGTAAGTATTACTGCAATATTCAATAAGATATTATTAATAAATGTGTAGTAATGTCTGTTATTTCAATATTCAATATAAGAATAATTTCAATATTTCATATATATAATATTTCAATATCAGACAAGAAAAAATCGATAACATTGACACATAAACAGTAAAAAAAAAGATATTAATAAATGTTTACTAATGTATTTTATTTCAATATTCATAAACGTTAACGTTGTAATTTAAAAAGAGTAAAAAAAGTTATCAAAAGTCGATAAAACTGATTAAAAGTGATTAAAAGTGACATATTATTAATGTGTAGTAATGTATTTTATTTCAATATTCATAAACAGTGAAACAATGTCGATAAAAAGTTGTTAGAAAAAGAAGTCGACAATGGGAACATTATGAACAGTCTCAGGAAGACACTTCTGGTACTTTATTCTTTTGTTTGGATTTACTCAAAACCGCACACACCTCGAAACATCCGAGCAACGCCGGGTACCCCTGCTAGTTTTTAATATTTTTAACCCACATTATCAACCTCCTACTACTAAAATAATAACTTTGATATATTATCTGGGATGGTTATTTCATTTCAAACACACCAATCAATTAACTCACATTTTGCCATTTTTCATAATTCTTGGATATCTTACTAATGTTGACAATCATTTTTCATCATTTTAACCCACATCATCACCCCACTTACTAAAATAATAACTTTGAGTATTGTCTGGTCTGATTATTTCATTGCAAACACACTAATGCATTAAATAACATATTACATTTTTTCATAATTCTTGCATATGTTACTAATTTGGGCGATTATTTTTCATAATTTAAACCATCCTTATCGCCCTCTCTTACTACCTTAATTACGTTGATATATTTCCTGGGCTGATTATTTTATTATAAACACACAATCGATTAACTCATATTTACTCGTTGTTGATAATCCTGGATATGTTACTAATTTCGACAATAATTTTTATAATTAAAAACCCCCATTATGCCTCTCCCTCCTACTTATATAATATATTTGCTATATTGTCTGGGCTTATTATATCATTACAAACACACCAATCAAGCAACTCACATTTCATCATTTTTCATAATTCTTGGATATGTTACTAATTTTGACAATAATTTTCATAACTTTAACCCACTATGTCACTTCCCCTAACTTAAATAATAACTTTGATATATTGCCTGGGTTGGTTATTTCATTACAAACAAATCAATCAATTCTGGGTATTCTCATAGTATATATGTTTCACCTATCTTATCCAATCCCGGGTGACGCCGCATATTCTGCTAATATATATCATTCACCTATCTCATTCGATTCCAGGCGACACTGGGTATTTTGCTACTATATGTTTTCCACCTATCTCATTCAATACTGGGCGACGCTTTCTGATAGTATATATTTGCACATCTCATTCAATCCCGGGACTGACTTCATATCTGCCACCCCACTGTTGAAAATATACATTAAATAAAGTAATGTTTTAATTGTAAACTGTTTCAGCGATTTCCGGGACTGACTTTATATCCCCAACCCACTGCTAAAAATATGCATGAAATAATGTAATGTCTAAAGAGTACACTGTTTCAGCCATTTCCGGGACCGAATTTATATCCCAAACCCACTGCTAAAAATATAGATGAAATAATGTAATGTCTAAATTGTAAACTGTTTCAGCCATTTCTGGAACTGACTGATAATCCCCACCCCACTGTTGAAAATATACATGAAATAAAATAATGTATAAATCGTAAACATTTTCAGCCATTTCCGGGACCGACTTCTTATCTCCCATCCTACTGTTAAAAATATACATTAAATAAAGTAATGTCCAAAACGTAAATGGTTGCAGCCATTTCTGGAACCGACTTCATATTTCCAACCCCAATGTTAAAAATATACATTAAATAAAGTAATGTGAATTGCGTAAATGGTTTCACCCATTTTCGGGACTGATTTAATATCCCCCACCCCACTGTTAAAAATATACATGAAATAAAGTAATGTTTAAATCGTAAACGGTTTGAGTAATTTCCGGAACTGATTTATATCCCGTAACCCACTGCTTAAAATATAATTGAAATAAAGTAATGTTTAAATCATAAACTGTTTCAGCAGCTTTTCGAAAGTAATCCATAAAAACATTGACACGGTTAGAGATCACGCAATCATTGCTTCAACATGAATTTCTGAGTGTAGTATTAGTTTCAGCATTCCAGTGACTTAAATCCCTCCTTTTTTGGTCTTGGCGAAATCTTTCATTACTGATACAATTTTTACTTTTGTTATTGACCAGAGTGCCCCTTTTGGGGAGCTGGTTTCCCCCTAAATTTATAACCGACCTCATGTCCAATTCTGCCCTTGTGGGGAGGCAAGTAAACAAAAAAAATAATCAGAATGGACATTTTCCAAGGCATTTTGTAATTAAATCAGAAATAACTTTTTCCAGTTACTTTTTTAATATTAAAACTTTGTTACATTAAACATAGTATCAATCACAATGCCTCCCCACGGAACAGATTTAGACACCGGGGTCGTTTTTTAACGTGGAGAAAAAATTGTCTTAGCCGTAAAGGATGTCTCTTCCACTGAGAGAGAAGAAATTGAAATGTAGCACATGAAGAACAGATACTACACTTTGATCTTAGCCAAAAGACCAAGAAAGACAAATCATTTTTAATAGCTTTGCCTCAACAGCGACACCAATTTTTTTTTTATTACTTAGGATGATTTGGAATATTCCACTTTTTGGAATATTCCACTTTCCTTTTTTAGGGATGCACAGCATGATAACGGACGGAGCGATAAGTGTAATAATGATGATAGTAAGCCGTTTTGATGCTAACATAGGATGATAAATGAAAAACTTTTGAACTTCTTCATTTAGATTACAGTTCTATATCTTTCCATATCAACACACTAAACCTTTTCTATATTTGGATAAGTAGAAACATGATTCCAATACTGGTGCATTAACTGTTTCTTCTTTTTTATGTACTAACAAGTTACCGCTTATCAAGGTCTGTAGGCCATTCAAGGATGAGGCTGAATGATTTTGTCAAGAGGACAGTGGAAATTGGTAGCAGTGGGTGAGACTGGTCTAAATTAGATCATTTAAGAGGATGATTCAACAAGAATTTGTTAACATTGGACTTGAAAACGACCATGATGTAGTCATGGAAACAGCCTTATGGTATTGTGTTCCACAAGCGGATGGTTTTGGGAAAGAAACTTTGTTTATGGAAGTTCTGTTTAGTTTTAGGCACATAGAGAAAAGAAAATTATTTACAGTTGTTGTAAATGTTTTACAGGGTGAACAATAGATTGGAGTACAGTCGAGCACCTACCATGAAAATAAAAATAGAGTAGAGAAAAATGAGCACTGTCATTTCTGTGAGAAAGAGACTGTAGACCACATCACTTGCTAGATTTCAAAGTCGGTTTTGCATTCTTTCAAGGTAGGAATCGGTGCTGTGAGCAGCACCTCTTCAAATGTGGACACAGTACTCCATCCGATGACATATTTGACTTTTATCTTACTTGTAAAAAATAATTGTGTTATTTCGTTTTTTTAATGTTATATTTCTACATTATTGTGTTCAATTCTGATATATGATGTATAAGTTTTGAAAAAAAAAAAACAGCACAAGTTTAGAAATTCAAAATGAAATTTAATCAAATATGGAATCGTTAAACACAGATAATTACCATTTTTGTCAACTTTTCCAATGTTTCTATGTCACCAAGTTTGGCAGCGCCACACATCAAGTTTGGAAAAATAATATCCCGAAGTTTGGTAATTTCCTGGAATAAATATATAAGCATTAAATACATATATAAAAATTAAATAAATGTATATAAAAATTAAATACATATATAACATTAAATAAATACATAAAAATTAAATATATAAAAATTAAATAAATATATACACATTAAATAAATATATAAACATTAAATAAATATATAACATTAAATAAATATATAAAAATTAAATAAATATATAACATTAAATAAATATATAAACATTAAATAGATATATATACATTAAATGAATATATAAAAATTAAATAAATATATAAAAATTAAATAAATATATATACATTAAATAAATATATATACATTAAATAAATATATATACATTAAATAAATATATATATACATTAAATAAATATATAACATTAAATAAATATATATATGCATTAAATAAATATATAACATTAAATAAATATATATACATTAAATAAATATATATACATTAAATAAATATATAAGCATTTAATATGTGAATTCATATGAAATAACGGCAAACTGGAAAACATTTCGGTGGGGCTTCAGATTATTTTTCTCATCTTGAGTGTTATTTTCACAACTTTTCGTTTCTGACCTTCCGCAAGTGTATCTTATCAAGCTCAGAAATCTGTACAAGATTTCAAATAGAACCCTTTATTTAACCCACGGGGGTAGCATGCTTTCATTCAAAATTCCATAAAGATTCTTGAACTCCACAGAAAGATTCCAGAATTCAACAAGATACGCATGAAAAATGTCAGAAATTACATCGGTCAAAACATTGTGAAAATAACACTCAAGGTGAGAACAGTAGTCGGATTAATCCAAACTAAGTTTATTGCTTATAGCCTGAGGGGTTCTGACTGGGGAATGTTGACAGGGCAATTTTTAATAGGCCAGAGTAGTTCTCCTTTAGAAGCACTGGGTGAATTTCCACTCCCCCTTCTGACTTTGTGTTACATCTTCCTGTGATGGGAATGAAGTAAATACTGCAATTTGTAGCAGCTATAGCCTCAGAATCATGATGTGTACTCCTATTATATGATTTTGCTAACACACTTTTTGTTAATTATACCGTGTTTGTTTATCTATTATTAGCTTGTAAGGCTACAACAATCAATGAGTGCGATATCTACGAATGGTCCGTTTGATTTTCACGTGTGAATTCTATAAAAGATTTTCATTTATTCAATTTTTGTTGTCATAAATTAATTTCAATTTTGATTTACATTTTTTATGATGCATTAATAAATTAGTGTTAGAAAAAGGAGATAATATCGATTGCAATAATGTTGCAATATATTTGAGTTTAATAAAATGGGAGAAGAATTAAAGAGAAAGATAAAATCTATAATAAAAAATATTCATTAAATTATAATTTTTAAGCAAGAACATTAGAAAAATTATCTTTTAATTATTTCATAAAAAATGAAAACAAAAATAAAAATAAAAAAACTGGAATTATACCAAGCATGGAAAAAATTCAAGATGTTTTAAGTAAATATAACTGTAAGTAAATAAAAAATGAAAACAAAATTTAAAAAAAAAACTGGAATTATACCAAACATGGCAAGAATTCAAGATGTTTTAAGTAAATAAAATTGTAAGTAAATAAAAAATGAAAACAAAAATTAAAAATAAAACTGGAATTATACCAAACATGGCAAAAATTCAAGATGTTTTAAGTAAATAAAAAATGAAAACAAAAATTAAAAATAAAACTGGAATTATACCAAACATGGCAAAAATTCAAGATGTTTTAAGTAAATAAAAAATGAAAACATGAAAATGCGATTGTTATAAAATATTCAATAAAATTTAAATCATTGTTTAAATTTTATTTAATATTTTATAACAATCTAAATATATAAAATCAAAAACTAAAATTAACAAAAAAAATGTAAGTAGAATAAAAATAAATAACAAAGGAACTACTCTACTAACATCTATATATTTACATCTCCAACATGAAAAGTCTTTAAAAAACAAGTGCAAATCCAACATCTCAACTCACGTAACTGTTTCATATATTGATGACAACAGGTAGAAAAATTGTTATAAATTATAAATTTTGATTTGATCAATTATATTTGTTTTGTTTTTTTGCGAGACAAACACATTGTGGAATTCATTTTGCCTGCATTTTTAGTCGTCAGGAGCCTTTTCAGAGTTTAGTTCCAAAACAAATCAGATCAAGTGTGTAGAATTTCTGTAAAAAATCGTGTATGAAACGGTTAATGTGGACCCCTACTGCCACGTCTCCTTAGGAGTCTGCATTCAAACTTTTTAGAGCTTGAAATTCATTTATTTGGGATCAAATGTTTTATTGCATATCAAGCCTTTTTGGGATTATTTAATGGAGGATCCAGCAATTTTGGAAAAGAGTTTTTATGATGCAAGTTCTTTATAACTTTAAATATCATAGGATTTGATTTGATTGTTTTGGTTTACGGCATATCAACCCTTTTACATGTTATTTAAATCCGAATCAAATAATGTTAGAAAACGTTTTAATGTTTAAAGTTCTTTATATCTTCAAATATTTATTCATGGTGTTTGGTTTGATTGTTTTGTTTTGCAGCGTATCAACCCTTTTCGGTTTATTTAATACTGAATATCAGTTTTTGGGGAAAAATTATTTTTATTTCTGACTTTGTAGAACATGATTAAGTTTTGCAAAAAGAAAGGAAAAAATAACATCATTATTTGGTGCATTTTTGGTTAGAAAGATAGTATCTTAAGACAGATATATCTGGTAACAGCAGACTCTTTTAAGAGATTAAGTTATTTTTTTATACATGAGTTCAAGAAATGTCATTCTGTTAATGAAGGAATCAAACAAAAAAAAAACGTAAATCAGTGAAAACATCATGCAAATAATTTTTTGAAAATTACAAAAAAATCAAAACTTACTTCGGATGTACTAAGCTTTAATGTATCGGCTAACTTAACAATAATGTCCAAGTTGAGCGCCGTTTCCTCTTTAGGCATAAGAGTGACTTCTCCTCGAAGGTTTTCACCCATTAACTGAAGAAAGGAAAATGAAAACCTCAAATTAATGATGGATCCAAGAATACACAAAAGAAATGATACATTTTTTTATTATTTTTATTCAAGTGCAACTGAATTCTGGATATTTATGCAGAATAGGGATCACGTTGTGATCGGCATATTTCGGATAGTTTAAGTAAACCACTGGAAGGTGCCAAAATGCTAAGCCAATAAAATCATAGCAGCCAACAATTGACAAACTATCTTTTATCTATTAAATTTTTTTTTTACTTTATCTTATGTTTATTAAATTGTTAGGTGAATGTACAAAATAGTTAAAAACCTCTTCCTCCCCAGATAAAGATTGGCTTTCTAAATAACATTATTATTTCAGTATGGCATGTAAACTGCACAAGTACCTTTTCTTCATTGAAATTACCATACAATGACCGTTTTCCATTATAATTATGTTTTTTTTTTCTTTAATTTTTAAGTTTCCTAGCATTATAAACATTGCCCATCGTTTTCAATAAAAAAAAAACATGCAAAGTTTCCCTTGAGCATGTTCTGTGGATTTATTACATAACCTGTCCAGAATATGCCAACGAAAACATGATTCATATCGTGCATTTGTCATCTCGTTTCTCAATTTGCACATGATTAATTCTGAAAGTTAAATTAAAATTCTAATACTTATTAACACATACAATGTTCTCAAAACTCTCTAATATTGAAACCCAATTCACACACAACGGTACATACATACGCATACATACAGGCATATAACAAAACATAAAGAAAAATTAAAAAAAAAAAAATAGTGGCAGACCAGCACCCAAGATGAAAAGGGCCCCTCAACCTGTTTATACACCAGGCGAGAAGACACAAACAATGGTGTAAACCTTCCTGATTCTAGAAGTGGCACTCCAGTCTTAACAGAGGATAACCAGTGTTACCCATCAGACCTTCATAACAGAGGCCCTGGTCTCCTATCTCCACTTTTTCAGCAACAAAAAGTAAGAAAGTAAAGGATTTAAAAGCCTAGCCATTGACTGTTGTAAAAAAGAAAGTGTTGCTGTTTTGCTGCCACTACTCAAAGTTTGAAAAGTGGAATATATATATATATATATATATATATATATATATATATAATATACACTAGCAAAAGTACCCGTCATTGACTGGGTTCAAAAACAGCCTACTGATTTATGAAAGTATGGTAGGTAAGGGTTGTAAAGAGATAGCTTCGAATTTAGGGGTATCAAAACCAAAGCAAAATATGATGAAAGTAAAAATAAAATAGATAAACCCCATAATTTATTATACCATACCTGTTTACACTGAAACACTTATCACAATATTCTGTGGATCTATATTAAAAAACCTTGTTAAACTTTGTGACATCTTTCCATTCTATGGAGGTCAGGCGTGAACGAACACCCCATAATTTTATTATACCATATTTCTTCAAACTGAAACATAATTATCAAAGAATACTTACACAGATAGATATGAAAAGTCTTTATTAAAGTTTGTGCCTATTTCCATTCTATGGAGGCCATGCGCGAACGCAGACCCCACAATTCTATTATACCATCCCTATTTAAGTTAAAACATACTTATCAAAGTATTATTATGTACATCTATATCAAAAACAATTGTAAACGGTTTTTTTAATTTTTTATTTCCATACTTTGTGGACCAGACCCCACAATTTTAATGAATCATCATTATGCCAGATCAAACATACCCATTCCTGTGTATCGATACATCTTCTATCATTATATGTGATCAGTTTTCTATAATAGTCAACCATATAGGAGCCTATTTGTGACCAGAGACACACACAGACGTTCAGCTTTATATTATATATATATATATATATATATATATATATATATATATATATATATATATATAAACATGTTAGATTTTATTTAATTATTTGGACTATTATCCTCATTATCTAGTTGTTGTTTCAGCCAATTATTCCTCTGGTCTTCATCACAATAGTATAACAATTGGTATGGACCCGACAATTGGAAGAACAACAAGCTGTGCATGCGTGGTTCCCCTCTGGTGCTACAGGTGAGATGTCGCCACAAAAAATAGTGAAGAAATGATTAATATGAGAAGCGTGAAGGGCCAAAGTTGGCTTCACATTTTTGCCAAGTTTCAGAAAAATCTAATGGATGGGGCAAAAGTTATGGGGTAAAAAGTGTCATTTTTTGCAATTTGGGGGCATTTGTGACCTCTTTTGAGCTCCTGGAACACCGAATCCCAGTGAAAATGGACAAACGGTGTAGTTTCACGCCTTAAAACATGTATATTTGAATTCAGCACCATGGGAAACTACTATATTGACATACATATCAAGTTTTTGAGTAATATGAAAAAAGAGCTCCAAAAATGCATGATTTTTTTAGCCCTAAAAGTCTCAGACGGATGTGAACCAGAATTTTGCCAGGGTCACCCATACTGAATTTATATTAAGAACAATAGCCTCCACATTTTGCCCAAGTTTCAGGAAAATCTAATGGATGGATCAAACGCTATAAGGCAAAAAGTGTAGTTTTGGGGCCATTTTGGGGCATTTTTTACTTCTTTTGAGCCCGTGGGGACACCGAATTCCAGTGTAAATGGATAACAGTGCAATTTCAGGCCTTAACTCGCGTATATTTGAGTTGACCACCATAAAAACCACTATATAGTCAGACATATCAAGTTTTTGTTGAGAAATATGAAAAAAGAGCCACCAAAAGGGGCATTTTTAGAACTAAAATCCCCAGGGACACGAACCAGAATTTTGCCAGGGTCACCTATACTGGATTTATATTAAGAACAATGAGCTCCACATTTTGGCCAAGTTTCAGAAAAATCTAATGGATGGATAAAAAGTTATGGGACAAAACGTGTCATTTTTGGCCAGTTTGGGGCATTTTTACCTCTTTTGAGCTCCTGGGGACGCAACGGGAATTTTTGCAAAAAAAAAAAAAAATTTTTTTTTACTGTGCACATCTATTTAATGAAATACAGTTTGTGGTAAAATTTCAGGAAAAACTTCAGGAAAATGGACGGTTATCTGGCAATCGTCCGAAATAACAAATGCACGTATGCCACTGAAAACATAGGTCCCTCTCCGATAAATCGGGGGACCAAAATATATAAAAATGTGGATTTATAAAACCAAAAAATCTAATCTTGCTTGCCCTTTGGGGGCCGTGGCACAGTGGATAGAGATGCAGAATATCTATGATTCCAGCTGAGCATCATCTGGAGGTAGCAGTTTCAATCTCACCCAAGGTCAGAGGATTAGTTGGCCAAACCGTGATGAAATGACAACAACTATTGAAAGCAGTAATTGCTGTGGATGTAGTTAGAGGATTCAATGTTCCTACCCTGTCGCAGTTAACCAGACGAAGGCCAGAGGAATAATCAGCCGAAACGTTGTGAAAACAACTAGAAGATGAGGATAATAGTCCAAATAAATACAAATTACACATCTCAAAATAATTCCAAATTAATTCAATAATATATATGTGTGCATATATACATATATATATATATATATCCTAGAAGAATATCAAGCCTAAGATGTGTAAAATTAATTCACTATATAGAACAGTTTTATCCCACTTTTATATACCTTGACAAAGATTAAAATCAAAATATAATGAAACTTTTGTCTAGAATTCTTATTCAAACTCTAATCAAAATCCATTTTACGGCTTCGATTCTTGAAAGTGTCTAAAATTTAAGGCTTAAGCTTAAGGTGTCTAAAGAAGAAATTGAAATTCATGAAATCTTGTTTAATAGGTTTCTCATGACTTTGGACCAAATTCAATGGAACTGGGTTTCAAAATTAATAATGATCAGTTAATTAGTTTACGAGTGAATCTTGTGTATATAAACATACCTAACTTTATGTAGATAGAAATCTATAAAACTATTTCATTAAAATAATTTAAGCTTGGTTCATTTTTTAAATTTTGTTTTGAAAATATTATCTTCATTGGCAGAAAATAAAGGATTTTAAATGTGAACACTGAATATTGAATAAATTGTAAAATATTCTGTGTATCGACTTAGTATTATATATATATATATATATATATATATATATATATATATATATATATATACACACACACACACACAATAATTAGTTGTGTTTTTTTTTTTTTTTTGGAAAAAGAAATCCAGCAAAGTGCTCAATTAAAAGGAAAATCCGAAAACTAAGAGCGTATTTGTATTTTGTGTACAGAAAGGTGTTAGATGAGATAAGTCATTGGTACCGTCCCCTTCAAGCCCGATAATTAGTATTGGCTGAAGAGAGCTTGATATGGATATCTAAAACGGTCCTAATTATCGGGCTTGAAACCGACGGTACCAATGACTTATCTCATCTAAAAACTTCCTGTACACAAAATACAAAATTATATATATATATATATATAAGTATTCTTAACAGTTGACGGGAAAACATTAAAAAATAAAAGGATTCGATAACAAATTTCTTAGATGCAGTTCAGGGGAGATAACTAACGCTTTATTTAATTTAAACTATTTGGCAGGGGAGGTAAAGCTATCAGAGAAAATAAATTAAATTTATTAAAACTAGCAAAAGTATGCTTCTTCCTGTCACAAATTTTTCACTGAGCTAGGAGGATTATATAATTGTGAAAGAACTGCACACAATACGGAGTTAAAAGAAAATAAATTATTTTGGGACTATTTCAATAATTTCCAATGATTACCCATTTATTTTTTATCATCGCTTTTGTTTGAATTCATGTTTTCAAACATGATCATATATCCATGACGTCACAATAAATCTGTAATTTTTTTGTTAAGGTAATGTTTTACGCTGGAAGATCTGAAGGTTTTGATTTCGATTTCCAATCATGCCATACAATTTATTTGTTGAGAATGTAAGAGGTTGGTCGATATTCACCAATGTCTGGTAGCACAGCCGTGGCATGAGCATAGATATCCCCCAACCCTTAACAAAAAAATAAAATAAAAGGTGTCAGTAATTAGCAATATGGAGACCGGTTTCAACATTCAATATAAAAATTTATTAAAGGAAGCATCATTTTTTTTTTATGTATGTGTGCTGTCATCGCACGATAGAAGAAATGGTAAAGTTTGTTTTAGATTCCGGAATTAAAAGAGAGAGTCTTTCTGGACTGAAGAAATAATGTTCCTTAAAAATGAATAAGGCAAAAAAAAAAAAAATTAAATTTCCTTTTAGAATAAATCAAATCCAATTAAGGGTAAATCCTTTCCATGCAAATATGTCCGAGTCAATTGTCAGGTAAGTTATCTTGCTTAGTTCGAAAAAGTAAATTTGAGTGTCGAAAACATATTTTTCCTTTTAAACAAATCATACGTGTTTGCGCCATGTGGCTGGAACGACAGAAAAAGAAAAAAAGAGAAAAAAAGGCCGTTGGTTTTCGCGCGGTGCCTTGTATGGCTCAAGCGAGACTGTCAGAAAAGATTTGAGAAATGTGTTTTTCTTCGAGCGCTGATTAGACAGAAAGTGGATACCCTCTGTCATATGGTATGCTCTGTTTTACGTCTGCATAAAAAGACAAAGTTTTACTTTTTATCTCCGTGGATGCATACAGCAAATGTGCGTAGCTGAAATGTTATTTACTTTAATATCTCTGGCGTACCGCTACAAGAATACATTATTTACTATTGATGCAAAATTCTCCATATTTAAAAGTAATTCAGATATATGATATTTCGAAATGCAATAATTTCTACAACTTATGACATTTAATGCAAGATGTAAAAGAATTTTAGTCTTAGATTTGGTCAAAATTGAATATTTCATGAAGAACTCAGTACATGATTAAAGAAATTATTTTTACACAAAAGTTTTAAAATCTTTTCTTTTTTTTTTTCTTTTTGAAACAAACCTTTCTTTTGTCTTCAATAGATAAGTCTTCCTGACCAAGGACAAACATTAGTTTTGTAATGGCAGCCTCAAGAGTCATGTCACCACCGGAAATTACCTTGGCTTTCTGCAGACCCTGAAAGTAAAAGATGAAATTCGTTTCCAGTAAGAAATAACACAAATTGTCTAAATAATCCAAAAAGTTCAAAGAATTACAACAGTACAGGCAAACCCAAAAATAATATTGTGTTGTAATCAAAAGAAAAATGTTATTTTTTTATTTTGCTCTCTTATGAATACTAGGGTGTACTGGGCTATTTTTATGCCACAAGACACAATATCATACATCGTTCACTCTATGACAAATATGTTATTTACCTCCTTGCCAGAAAGCTAGACACAAAGTCAGGTGTAGTTTTGAGAAGCCAGCATACCAGGATAAATGCAAGCTGACCTACTAAAAATGCCTGAGCAGCCCTGGAAGTATTCCTTGTTAGGGGTGCCTTAGGGGATTATAAATAAACTAATCTCTTCTCAGAGAAAAGGTCGAACTTGGGAAGGTGGACCTCCTAGGACCAAACAGGACCATACCACAACCTGACAGCGACAAAGGCATTTTCAGATTTTGTATCAGAATTCTATACCAAATGTTACTAATACTACTACTACTACTACTACTACTACTACTACTATATCATCATCATCATCATCATCAGTTGACTTTCAAAGTATGTCTATATATTCTTTTTACCTCAAATATATTTTTTTCATTTCCTCCCATGCTTTCCCTAACCTTACCCCATAAACTGAACATGCTACCTCAACTGTTCTACATCTACTAACACAAAACTCTCATCAATTCTTTCAATGTGACCATACCATTGAAGCCTCCTGTTCTGCACACATTTCCCTGTCCAGATTTAATCTCTGTCTGAGGTTATCAGAAAAAAAGCATGTATTTAAGGTTCATATCTATGATATCATTTCTGTCCAGGCAACACATGTCCTCAGACCACACTGACCAGCTATTTCTATACATCATCACATCGTAAACATGCCTAATAGACTCTTCTCTTGGTTAACAATGATAACACTCTGCTTGTTGGTTAATAATGGCAGAGGTTCTTGAAAATGCTTTAAACTAGTCGTTCATGTTAAATTTGAAGGAAAAGAAATTGTTACAATAAAAAAAACCCAATCTAATTAAAATTGTACAACAAACCAAAACAAAAATGTTTTGCTATCACGACTCCATGGAAATTACATGATTGCTTACTTCTCTTTTTGTTATTGCAAAAAAAAATCAGCAAAATATTAAAAATAGCCTCTTTCTTACAGGAAAATAATTGTCAGCAAAATATTTTTAATAGTCTCTTTTTTACAGTAAAATAATTGTTAGCAAAATATTTTAAAATGTCTCTTTTTATAGTAAAATAATCGTCAGCAAAATATTTTAAAATAGTCTCTTTTTTACAGTAAAATAATTTTCAGTAAAATATTTTAAAATAGTCTATTTTTTACAGTAAAATAATTGTAAGCAAAATATTTTTAAAATAGCCACTGTCTTACAGTAAAATAATTGTCAGCAAAATGTTTTAAAATAGTCTCTTTTTACAGTAAAATAATTGTCAGCAAAATATTTTAAAATATTCTCTTTTTTACAATAAAATAATTTTTAGCAAAATATTTTAAGATAGTCTCTTTTTATAGTAAAATAATTGTTAGCAAAATATTTTAAATATAGCCTCTTTCTTACAATAAAATAATTTTCAGCAAAATATTTTTAAAATAGTCTGTTACTGACAGTAAAATAATTTTCAGTAAAATATTTTTAAATAGTCTCTTTTTAACAGTAAAATAATTGTCAGCAAAATATTTTTAAATAGTCTCTTTTTTACACTAAAATAATTGTCAGCAAAATATTTTAAAATAGTCTCTTTCTTTACAGTAAAATAATTGTCAACAAAATATTAAAAGTTGTCTCTTTTTTACAGTAAAAATAATTTTCAGCAAAATATTAAACAAATTTTCTTTCCTTAAGTAAAAATAATTTTCAGCAAAATATCCTGAAAAAAAACAAAAAACAATGTAACTTTTGTAAGTTGACATCAACAATAGAATTCTACTGATAATGTCTTATTCAATTTAAGTTTGAAACAATTCCTTTTAAAAAAATGTTAATGTTTTATAAAATCCTGTTCACCCCAAACAAGGTGTATGACCACTGAAGTGTAAGAGGCTATTATAATAGGTACCAGATTTATAGGGGGCAATCTGGGTGGGAAGTTGGGCAACCATTGCTACAGTCAGGGAAACAAAGTGCGAGGAGGAAATAAGCTTTTAGAGTATTTAAATTACCTCCTCTCCATGAGGTTACACATAAGGTCAGGTACGGGTTAGATAAAAGTGTTTCTGGTCTAGTCTGGATTCAAACCTGGCGCACATGGGTTTTCAGCCCATGTCGTTAACCACTTAGTCACCTTCAAAGAAGCTATTAGAGCTATTAGAAGTGAAGGGTTTGGATTTTGATACTAGTTGAATAAGCATAGACAAATTGTTGTTTATTGCTACAATGACACATAACTTTCTGGATAAACGAGGTGTATGCGCCCAAAGGGACGTAACTCTTACTCATTTACATTAATAATTTTTTTCATCCCATCTTTGGTGATCATATTATCTTATAGTTTTAATAAGTGCTGGTAGGTGATAACTAGGGCTATGACAAGATAATATTCTTATTGTTTTGACTCTCGAGTATATACGAATATATACACAGTTAGATACAATTAATCAATCGAGAACAACATTACACTATATTAAAAGATATAAGATATTAACTGATATATACTCGAGAGTCAAAATAATGAAAAGAATATTCTCTTGTCATAGCCCTAGTGATTACATACATAAAAACTAAGATACATATATATAATTATACAGATACAATGACAAAATTTTACACTTTAATTCTATGAGTGAAAACTTCCGGTTTGTAGTGTAGATAGGCTTGCCAAATTGCATTATAGGAATTTTGTTATAACAAGAAAATTCCCAAAATAAGGAAAAATTAGCTTTTTATTCAGCAGCACCTATTGCAGTAAGATTGGACTCTTTTTTGGATATATCTGCTGCAGTGAACCCAAATTATTTTATCTGATTTTATTAACTAGTAGAAGATTATATTTTCACACAACTGACGATATTTATTGGATGTAATTTGCTTAATTTTTGATTTTCAAGCGATTATCAAGAGTCAACATGGCTGTAACTAGATCACAGATTTATTTTTTCTAGGTCAATATACCTTTTTTTCAAGGTCAATATATCATTCCTTTTGTCAACATGTGCTGGGCTGCATGTTTTTGTGGTGCATCTGAATGCCACACGTAGCACATGATAGATGCTTAACCAAAGGATAAAGAATTAAGATTGAAAATATCTGTTGCTGGAGTCTGCTCACCTAAGAGGTGTTTTTTTTTTTTTGTTTAAAATAAAATGAGTACTTCATTAAACAGGGAATCATGCTGAGACCAAAATATGAGTCGTGTTTTTTATTTGGAGAATTTCTTTCTTGTAGCACTAACTAAATTAAACAACAACTTTGGAACTGACTCAACAAGTGGGACAATCCTGGCGTGTGCAGTGAATGCACATGTGTATGTACATACTTTTATGTATGCAGATGTGTTTTTATGTGTACGTGTTGTTCATATGACATGTTTTTAGTGAACAAAAAAACAAACACGAACTATTCACATGGCTACTCAACATAAGAAAGATAGATCAAAGATGTTTTCCAAATTAAAACAAAATTACATGCAAAAAAAAAATAAAATTTAACTCATTTTACTCTTGATTTGAAGGGAAAAGTTTAAATATTCAATTTTGGGTATTTATGCA
>NC_136517.1:74710971-74715971 GCF_053919585.1 Euprymna scolopes | reverse complement strand
AAATATATATACATATATACATATATAAATATATATAAATACATATATACATATATAAATATATATAAATACATATATAAATATATATAAATACATATATACATATATATATATATAAATATATATATACATATATAAATACATATATACATATATATATATAAATATATATATACATATATAAATATAAATATATAGATATATTAAAATATACATATATATAAAATATATATATACATATCAATAAATATATATATAAATATATATATATATACATATAAATAAATATATATATATACATATAAATAAATATATACATATAAATAAATATATATACAAATAAATAAATATATATATATACATATAAATAAATATATACATATAAATAAATATATATACAAATATATATATATATACAAATATATATATATATATATTTATATATATAAATATATATATACATATATATATATTTATATATATATATATACTAGCGGGGGTATCCGGCGTTGCCCGAGTGTTTGTTTCCGGGACGGGGGGGGGGAGTTTTAAAAAATGTTATGGTAGGTAAGTAGGAAGGATCAAACCCGGAGTCATGAGTAAAAGTAGGAAAATAAAGTGTGGAAAAAAAAACAAAAAAAAACATCTGCAACGTTAACAGTTCGGCCACCAAGAAAAGTCCATTCCAGTTGTTTAGGAAAAAAAAAAAATTTAGGAAAAAAAAAAAAAAAAAACGACTACGGTAGGTCGGCGCGAACGTGAAAATTTAATGTGAATTGTCCAGCACGCTAACCACTACGCCACAGAGCACTGCAGCTTAGTTTAGTGATTTTAAATAACTTCACATGAAAGAACTACGAAGCCAAACCGGTGTTCTCTTCTCAACTGTTCCTTGTGAACGATCCCCAAACGGTATTAAGTGGTGGCAGGAGGAGGACGAATTTATTAGAAAGAAAATATTTTACCACTTCCATTGATCTTAACCGATTTTGGCCGTGATTTCTCAGCAGAAAAAGTATAGAAATCTAAGATTATCGAGGAATTTGAGAAATAATAAGCCTATACCACACCTCAGATATTGTTCTGCCGTTTGTGCATATTATATTTGCATGAAATATCTTGATTTTTAATCCTATTAATGTCAAAATCAGCTGGAAAAAATGAGTTCATTTTATTTATATAGAATAGAAGATGTATATATATATTTATATATATATAAATATATATTTATGTATATTTATATATGTATATATATAAATATATATATACATATAAATATATATATACATATATATAGATATATATACATATATATAGATATATGTACATATATATAAATATATATACATATATATAAATATATATACATATATATATATATTATTCCTTAATTGGAATTTTTTATTTTGAGATGAGCATTTTTATGTTAATTTTATTTTTATTTCGGACTATTAGTCTCATCTTTATTAGTTGTTGTTTGTTTGTTTGTTTTTTTTGTTTTGTTTTTTTTTTTTATTGGTTCACAACGTTTCGGCCAACTTCCTCTGGCCTTCGTCAGGTGGTAACCGCGACGGATAGGAACTTCGAATCTCCTAACTGCATTCCATCCGTAGTTGTCGTCGGCTCACCACATTTTTTACCAATTACCTCTGGCACGCTTTGGGTGGGATTGAAACCGCTATCTTCAGACAAATGTTCATCTGGAACCCGTGGCGCAGTTGGTTGAATCTCTACGGTTCCAGATGAACATTGTCTGAAGATAGCGGTTTCAATCCCACCCAAAGCGTGCCAGAGGTAATTGGTAAAAAATGTGGTGAGACGACGACAACTACGGATGGCAGTGATGGCCTGGAATGCAGTTAGGAGATTCGAAGTTCCTATACGTCGCGGTTACCACTTGACGAAGGCCAGAGGAAGTTTGCCGAAACGTTGTGAACCAATAAAAAAAAAAAAAGAAAAAAAAAAAAAACAACAACTAATAAAAATGAGACTAATAGTCCGAAATAAAAATAAAATTAACATATATACATATATATAAATATATATACATATATATAAATATATATATATACATATATAATACATACATATTTATATATATTTATATATTTATATATAAATATATATATATATTAGATATAAATATATATATAAATATATATATATAAATATATATACATATATATATATATAAATATATAAATATATATACATATATATATATAAATATATATATATAATATATATACATATATATATATATAAATATATAAATATATATACATATATATATATAAATATATATATATAAATATATATATATAAATTATATATAAATATAAATATATATAAATATAAATATATATATTTAAATATATATATATAAATATAAATATATATAAATATAAATATATATATATATAAATATATATATATAAATATATATATATATAAATATATATGTATATATAAATATAAATATATAAATATATATATATAAATATAAATATATAAATATATATATATAAATATATATATATATATAAATATATATATATATAAATATATATATATATAAATATATATATATAAATATATATATATATAAATATATATATATATATAAATATATATATATATATATATATATATAAAATATATATATAATATATATATAAATATATATATATAATATATATATAAATATATATATACAAATATATATATGCAAATATATATATATAAAATATATATAAATATATATATATAAATATATATATAAATATATATATAAATATATATATACAAATATATATATATAAATATATATATATAAATATATATATATAAATATATATATAAATATATATATATACAAATATATATATAAATATATATATATACAAATATATATATATGCATATATATATATATATATAAATATATATATATATAAATATATATATATATAAATATATAATATATATAATATATATATATATATATACATATAAAATGTAAATTTGGTTCGTTAAAAGTGAATAAAACCATATTTCTACGTTACCAATTTATTTGAAATTGTTAGACAACCCATCTTTAGAGTCGAGGGATGTTTTTACGTTATTAAAATAAATTGCCTCGTGAATTATTAAAATATTACATAAAATAAATATATTTTCGTAACCGTTAGTGCGAACCTGCGTTGTTGATAAAACTGAACTTCCGGTTCAATCCATTTCACAGCCACGAATTAACGAAACGAAGTAGTTTTAAGTTTCTGTTTACTCGATAAGTAAAAAAAAACAACATAATTCATTTGTTTATCTTCCAAATTTTTTAATTTACACATTTTTTCTTTATTATATAAGGCATAAAAAAAAGTTTGTCGCTTGCTTTTTGAGTTTTTTTTTTTTTCGATATATTTATCTGTAAAGTAAAGGAATGTTATTAAAATACATTAAGATCATTACGATTGCAAATTATAAAAATATATTTAATAAAATAAAAATATTATTCGTAACTGCGGGACTATTTGCCATTTCTGGTAGAAATTAGCCTTTCACGTGCACCACACGTGGACGACTTTCGAATTACATTTAACTTTCTAATTAATAGATGGGTAAAAAAAATTCCTAATTTTAAATTATATAGCACGGTCCGGTAAGTGCACTAGCATTATTTGTTTCTCTTAAAATAGCATCCATTTTTTTCTATCGAATTCATTTGCTGTTTTTATTGAAAATTATTTTCTCCCGGATTTTTGATAAAATTTTCCATGCGTGCATCTCACGTTTGTATATAACAAAAAAAGTTTTTGTAGATTTCGGTGTGCTGAAAACGAATCTGCAAACCGTTTCTGTCGCAAAATATAGTTTTTATGATATGAAGAAATTACTTTTTCGAAAAGTAGGCGATCACTTTTCCATGTAAATTTAACTTAAAATAAGCACCCACTTAGCATCATTTGTTTATCTTATTTTTTATTTTTAAAAGCTTTCCTTGCGAAGCCTACCTAAAATAAATTTGTCTAATTCTTAATTTCTTATTTTATTGGGGGTAAATATGAAGAATTACTCCACCCTCGAAAATTCCTTTAAAATTACCACTCTTATAGGTTTTCGGGGTCGCTGAAAACGAAATAACGTTTATAATTAAGGCAAACGAGTAGTTTCCAAGATATGAAGAAATGTTAGTTTTAAAAAGTGGAAGATCACTTTTCCATAATAATTTAATGTAAAATGATCACCCACTTTGTGGCCACGATTTTTTTTTGGGGGGGGGGACTTTCTTTTTACCCTTGGAAAATCCTTTAAAATTACCTGTTTAAATTGCAAAATGCAAAAGAAATCAAACAAAAAACTTTTTTGCCAAGAAACACACAGAAAAATTTTTTAAAATAGCATCCATTTTTTTCTATCGATTCATTTGCTGTTTTTATTGAAAACTATTTTCTCCCGGATTTTTGATAAAATATTCCATTTTCGTATATAACAAAAAAAAATTTTTGTAGATTTCGGTGTGCTAAAAACGAATCTGCAAACCGTTTCCGTTGTAAAAAAATTAGTTTTTATGATATGAAAAAATTTACTTTTTCGAAAAGTGGGTGATCACTTTTCCATGTAAATTTAACTTAAAATAAGCACCCACTTTCTAGCCAGCTGAGAGAGGGTGGGACTTTTCCCATGTTTATTGGCTAAACAGCTTTCGCTTATGCTCGCGCGTAGCATAAATGAAGGCTACGGCTGTGAAATGGAAAATAGTCCCAGAGTTCAGGGGTTATTACCATGCAAAAGAAATCACACAAAAACCTTTTTAGCCAAGAAACACACAGAAAAATGCCCCTCTCTCAGGTGGTCAGAAAGTGGGTGCTCATTCTAAGTTAAATTTACATTAAAAAGTGATCACCCACTTTTCAAAAAAGTAATTTCTTCATATCATGAAAACTTTCTTTTCGCGACGGAAATAGTTCGCAGATTCGTTTTTAGTACACCAAAATCTAC
>NC_136517.1:74688471-74705971 GCF_053919585.1 Euprymna scolopes | reverse complement strand
TGAAATTCTCTGGAGAAGACGACCTTTATGTTACCCTTTTTGAAAAAAAATATCTACATGCCCCCCCCCCCTCGTCTAACATAGAACCGGCGGTTGTTAACTAAATCCGACTTTTGGTTAACAAAAGGTGAAAAAAAAAAGATTAAAAGAAAAAATAATAAAAGGCAAAAAAATGAGCTAATAATAGAGGTCTAGTAGTGATTCAATTCAGTTTTATTAACATAAAAAAGTAAAATCTGGCGGCTTTTATTTTCCAAAGCAAGGTTAACAAAGTTAACCAAAGTAACATTAATTATAATAATTATAAAAACACAAAAAATAAAAATAAAAAAGTTTACATTAGAGTCCTTGAAAAATAATATTGTTGTACACAACAATAAAAAAACTATTCTTTTTACAATTGACAAGTCCTTTCTCAGCAAAACTAAAAATTACATATGAGGTGCCTTCAATAAGTTTCCAGACTTTTTTGTACAGGCGTCGTAAATTGTCATAGACTCTTGAAAATTCAGTATGTTATTGCTGTACATCTTATTAGATGACTGACCAATTGCTATAATTTCAGGTTCAAATGAACAGCTACAGCAGGAATTGGAATACAAACTACTAAAGCCTGATTGTCACAGATAGTGAATTTCAAAAATACAAGGACACTTTAGAAAAATAATATGCAATAAAATTCTGTTTTAAACTTGGAAAAAATGCCACAGAAACGTATCGAATGCTTCAAACTGCTTTTGGACCATCTTGCATGAACCGAGCATCAGTTTTTTTGAGTGGTGTAAGAGATTCAAGGAAGGTAGGGAGTCTGTGAAGGATGATGAGAGGTGTGGGAGGAAGTCAGAAACATAGAGTTGATTGGCCAAATAAAGAATTTCATGGATTAGGACTGTTGTGTATGTATGGACATAGTAAGTGCGCAGTTTGATGTCAATGTGGGAACTGTATATACAATTATTCGCAAGGAACTGAATATGCGGAAGATTTGTGTGAATGCACCAGCCAACAACTCTATCCTTGTCACAGACTATTTGATCAAGATGGACATCAAGACATTTCCAAACCCTTCTTATATTCCAGACCTTGCTCCATGTGACTTTTGATAGTTCCCTAAGCTCAAGGACAACCTTATGAGACAATTGAGGAGATGAAAGAGCCTGTGGTGATGGTCATTGACACACTCATACAAGAGGACTCTCATGGGACATTCCAGACGTTGTTTGAATGGTACAACCAATGCATTGCAGTTGGAGGAGATTACTTCAAAGGAGATTAGAGTTTCAAGTGCTTATACAAAAAAGTCTGGAAACTAATTGAAGGCACCTTGTACACTTAAAAAAATTCTCCTTTGCTAAGTTGACAAAGGATGAAAGTTTCTTCTTCAAAACCTTGCTTTTCCATCTTCTCTCCCAAAGCCTTTCTAGGTCTTTGCCATCTTTTCTTTTTCATTAAAAAGAGGTTCCTATTTGACTCTAATCTTAATTAAATTAATTTATGCCAAGTGCTTACCTTTTAACTTTATAACAATTCACCTTCAGTGACTCACCTTCAATTTGGAACCCTAGCTTAACTAATGGTGGCATATTTGGGGAGTCGAAAGCAGCAAAAGCCCCACTATCGTCTTTGACAGCTCGACATCCTCGATAAACCTTGGCATCAAAACACAACATTACCTGAATGACAAAAACGAATTTTAAAAAATTATCATAGATAAGTTTAAAAGCCTTGCTCAGCTAGGAGTTTGAAACATGCTTCTCTAAAGAGTCACTTCAATGTTTGACACATGAATAAAAGTTTACAACAAAAAACAAGACCATAACATTAATAACATTGTGTTACTATGATAATTAACATAAATTTAAAATAGGCCGTAACACTAATAATATTTTGTTACTATGATCATAGATATAACATAAAACAAAGTCATAATACTAATAACGTTTTGTTATTATGATAAAAGACATAATATTAAACAATGTCATAACATTAATAAATTTTTGTTATTATGATAAAAGACATGATATTAAACAATGTCATAACCCTAATAACGTTTTGTTATTATGATAATAGACATAACATACAACAAAGTCATGACATTAATACATTTTTGTTATTATGATAATAGACATAACATACAACAAAGTCATGACATTAATACATTTTTGTTATTATGATAAAAGACATGATATTAAATAATGTCATAACATTAATAAATTTTTGTTATTGTGATAAAAGACATAATATTAAACAATATCATAACATTAATAAATTTTTGTTATTGTGATAAAAGACATAATATTAAACAATATCATAACATTAATAAATTTTTGTTATTATGATAAAAGACATAATATTAAACAATGTCATAACCGTAATAACGTTTTGTTATGATAACAAGCATAATATTAAACAATGTAATAACATAAAACAACGTCATAACGCTAATAGCATTTTGTTATTATGATAAATGACAAAATATTAAACAAAGTCATAACACTAATAATGTTTATTTATGATAATAGACATAATATTAAACAATGTCATAACACTAATAACGTTTTGTTATTATGATAATAGACATAACATTAAACAATCATAACATAAAACAATGTCATAACATAAAACACGGTCATAACATAAAACAAGGTCATAATATACCACAATCTCATAAAATGAAACAATGTCAACACATAAAACAAGGTCATAACATAAAACAATGTCGTAACAATAAAAATGCACCCAGCTAGAAAGTTGGATGAAAAATATGTTTAAACAAAAAATATATTGAAAATTTAACAAAATGTATACGCAAATAAAAATAGAAAAAATAAATATAAAAACGTAGAGTAACAAGTTTGAGTTGACTAATGGAGTTGAAGATATGAGTTGCATTGGTACAAATCATTTGAGAATGTGATAAATTCAGGGAAACATTTGATCTTTGCGGAAAGGGAAGATTTTGATGTTATGGTCACAAAAATTGGTTTGAGTGCAAGAAGTGTAAGACAATGAAAGCTGATGAGAACTCGAATGTGTTGAAAGTATATTTGGATGTGTGAGGCCATTTTTTTTTACCTTGGTGACACCATTGTAGCACAGGGAAGAGCAGGTGCTGGTGTGACAACAAGAGTTCAGAATGGATGGAGTAAATTCATGGAATTCGTACCATTATGAATCAGCAGATCAAGGGAACAGTCTAACATTCTTGTGTACGAAGTGTGATGATGTGTGCAGGTGAAATCAGTGAAGATTGAGGACACGTGTTGTATGCAGACAAATATGATAAGAATGATACGATGGACGTGTAAAGAGAGTCTTAAATACAGGCTTAGATCTGATGATAATATGTTTTAAAACATGTTAAAAAAACACTTTGAAAAAGAGTTAAAAACATATTTAATCTGAAAAGGAAACACTTAATAAGTGGATAGTCCTTAATCCACGGAGTTTTGAAGAAATACTTTCCTTTTCATCAGAGGGTAGGAATTAGCAAAATGTGGGATCGGATTTTGCATACAAAAGTATTTGATGAAACTGCAAATAAGTCAAAGATCTTACTTGATAACAAAAAGTGAAACAGAGGGAAACATGGTGAAGAAAAAGGTGACCTCACGCGAATGGATAGTTTGGTGAAAGGTAAATTATCCAATGACGGTAAAGTCCAAAAATATAAATCCAAGAAAGCTAATTGAATTTCCCTTCGCACAAGTAAAATCCAAGGAAATCACGTAATTGGGAAATGGTCCAAAATAATCAAAAAGGCCGAAATCTATGGAATAATTCACAAATATGTACAAGGAAAAGGGGAAAAAATGTCAATAATATTAATAAAATTAATAATTATATATATATATATATATATATATATATATGTGTGTGTGTGTGTGTGTGTGTGTGTGTGTGTGGAGGAGTATAAGAAGGCTATAGCAGGGAACTAGCTATTGTATTAGTGTGATGTATGAAAAAAATGGACAAACGAAAGGTTTTATTTTTTTGTTATTTATTTTTTTTAACTTCGTATATCCATTTATTTTTCAAGATAATCACAATATAAATCAGTAAATACAAACTTACTGTTTGATATAACCAGGATGGTAGAGGTCTTAATATTTCAAGAATTTCATTTATTTTTCAAAAGAAAAGGGACTAAAGAATGTCCTTAAAAAAAGAAAAACTTGAAATATTGTAAGTCTTATGATATTTCAATGTTTTCCTTTTTTAAGGACATTCTTGCTGCAACACCCATGGTCTACAAGTGGCCACCTGATTGCACCAGGAGATCAACACACTCTTCAGCATATCCAGGTACACTTTGGTGTTGACTTTGAAGCCGACTTTGAAGATATGATGAGGCCCTCACTTGAAAACACATCAAAGACCATAACCATGGCCGGGAACTTTGTTGAGCTGTGTCTTCAAGCGTTGAACCGTCCAGATTTGCATTTTGAAATTGCTGGCAATGGTCCTGTTGTCATAAATCGGATCAGTAGACAGCAGGAGTTGCACAGCGGCGCATCTCCGAACTCGCTCGTTGAACATTGTGTCACTTTCAGACATGATAGAGGCTCCTATCACTCTTGGGATTTGTACACAACTGGCCAACAAAAAACAGAAAACTAGTTTTCATCAAATGGAAATGGAATCATGTCATCTTTTCTGGGGCAAAAATTTTATCGTTCCACCCTGCATTTATTTATAAAAATAAAATCAGGATTTTGACTGGCCTTTAAACCTTTTTATTCTCAAACTTTAATGCATTCAAACAAACACTGGAAATACACTAATATTCAAATTTGGTCAGACCAGAGCACATATCACTGGAACCAGGCATAAAAAACTTGAATCTTCAAAAAGAGCAATGGACTACAGCTATTATATATAAATTACATACCTCTGGAATGCAAGAACAAGCCACAACCAAAGATGAAACAAAATTTACATATCCATCACTGCGTAACTCAACCACAGGGATCTAAAAAGAAAAAAAAAAATAGATAGGATTCAATAAATTCATCTCTAATGTCATCCACGTAGACTTACCCAATAAAACAGGTTGGTGTTTCATTGCTCCTGGTTTTATATCTCTCTGAAATCTCTCTTTTAAAAACAAAAGAAAATCTTGTAATAATGCTTCTTAATCAAATTTTGATATTAACATATTTATGCAATATGGTCGACCCATATGTTGTTGATTCCTATTTATATCTATACTTGACAATGAGAAATCCTTCCGACTGAGGAAGTCGTTGATTCTCAGTAGAAAGTATGAGGCCTTATGCCTCTTTGATTAAGCCCGGTGCACAGTATTAAATCAGCCCAACGGAGTTCTTGATTCAAAACAAAATAAAAACTCTGAATGTTCAATGGCCTTCCTGGCGAGTCACGTTTATCAGTTCACCCCCCCTCTCTCTCTCTCTCTCTCTCTCTCTCTCTCTCTCTCTCTCTTTTCGTGTTCTCAGTACTCCCAATTGATGGCCTTGTACCATCCAGTTGGGTAGTCGCCCTCTTCCCAATTACATAAATGGTTGTTCTGTTTTAACCATGTTATCAGCCTGCGTGGAGATTTTCTTTTCATCTTTTTCATTCTTGTCATTTTTTCACTCGTCTTAAATGACAGCCGAAAAAGTGTCTCTTCCAGACAGCCCGTGCCACTGTTCATTGCCTGGGAGGTCGCCCACCTACACATGTCAATCAAACAAATAAGAGTTAATGATTGACCAACCCCTATGACTGCCTTGTCTCATGATGACGCTGTTTTGCGAGTCACTTGGTGTTGCCCTTTGTAGGCACGTCACATTATAAAAAGGAAATATAAAGCCTAATTCAATGTGAGCTATTATATATTTATATGCGTGTTTTTTATTTATTTTTTTTTTTTGTTAATTATTTAGATGATAACTCTAAAACTTATTATTTTCAACCTGTAATTAATAGGTATATAAATACTTGAATCACCATTTATAATTGGCTTTAAACAAGTATATATTAAGTAATACAATCTACACCAAATAAACCCAATTCCTACTTATACTTAGTTTTAAATAAACTTATCATTTACTATAAATTCTAATATTTTAATTGTGTATTTATATGAATTTACATCTAAAGATTCAATGCCAATCATGCTACTACATTTTTTTTTTTTTTTTACATGGGGGTCACCACTTATCAAGGCCCGAAGGCCACTCAGGGATAAGGGTTATTGCATGTACAGTAATCAATGAGATAGTATTGTAGTAATCATTAGTATTGGGGGTTTTGATAGAGTGTCTTACTTAAGGGGGTGGTTTGTCAGGAGTTTGTTTATGTTAGACTTGAAGACGTCCAAGTTGTAGTCAGGTGGGAAACAGGCAAGCGGCAGAGAGTTCCACTGGCGTGCAGTTCTAAGAAAGAAGCTTTGCTCATGGAATCTACGTTTGGATTTAGGCACAGATAAAGAGTGGGGAAAATTATTGACAGTAGTTTCAGCCAGACGGGTGTTTCTCGTGAAAGATTGACTATTAAATTTGGGTTATTTATTTGGATCATTTTAACTTAATATCTCGCCGTTAATTTTTTAAAAAATATAAGTTCAAAATTCATTATTTTCAACCTATAATTCAAACAAGTATATATTAACTAATAAAAATTTACTGAACCTAAATATATCAAATTTCTATATTTTATTTATTTATTTGCAAACTATTATCCTTATCTTTATAGTTGTTGTCCGTGGCGCAATGGACAGAGCCGGTTCCAGGTGAGCATTGTCTGAAGATGGCGGTTTCAATCCTGTCCAAAGCTGGCCAGAGGATTAGTTGGCCAAAGACGCGGTGAGACAACAACAACTACGGAAGGCAGTAATTACTGAAGATACAGTTAAGAGATTCAGCATTTCTATTCCGTCGTGGTTAATCACCTGATGAAGGCCAGAGGAATAGTTGAATTTCATTTTCTTCGTGTTTATCTGAATAAATATCTTCTAATCTTTACTATGCCTTATCATTCAGTATATCTTTATGGTGTAAGGAACATAACTCAATTTTGCCCATATTTATGAATTTATAATTCTATCGAAATTCCTATGTATTCTTACTTGAATATTTTGACTTTTGTATTTATTAATTCCCATTGCTTAATTTTAAATTTGTACTTCTAATTTTATTCTATTAATATCAGTCAAGGTTCAATTTCTCATTTAGTTTGCTTCAAACTTAAATTCTTATTAAGTCTATTTTAATCCATCATAATCTGTTTGTTTAAATATTTTGCAATTACTTAATGCTTGATTTTTTTTTTTTTTTTTGTGTTACTGAAATTTCTCAGGTGTTAGTTTATTCCCAATAACGATTATTAAATTTTAATTTAATTCTATTTCCCGTATTTAGGTTATAATTAGTTTATTTTTGTATGTTAAGTTAATGATCTGCTAATTATTTATAGCACATTCCTAAAATCTTTGTTATTAAATTTAATATTCTCTTACAACTCTTACATTTCACTTTCAACATATTCCCTAAACTTTTTTCTTTTTTCTTTAAACATGTTCTTTCAATCAGGTCATAGGCGTGATAATAGGAAATCAACTAGATGGGGTCGGGAGGGTCCTACTAACCACTTTTGTATTTTTTATCCCCCCCCCCTCCACACAAATAAATTATTGTATCATTATCGTTATCTTTTTTGTTTTTACACGTAAATGAAAAATGTTTTAAATAATTGGACTCTAAATAGGACGTCCCCCAGGATGAAAGGGTGAATGCGGTATTATGATGGAAGAAGATACTAGCTAAGAGAAACTTTTGTTTAGTTCTGGAGTGACAAGGATAACCAAAGAAATGTAGACAGCTTTGTATAACACATTATTCTGGGCTTTTTGGCTAGGAACAAAGTGCAGTATCTGTTCTGATGTTACACTTCACTTTTTCTGTCTTTGGTCAGTGGAAGAAAAATTCTTCTAGTCTGAGACAATTTTTATTACAGAGTGCCCCTTTTAGGAGTTAGATTTTACCCACATTAAAAGCCGACCTTGTGTCTAGACACTGGGTCAACAGACAGGTCTGTATTCAACGTTAGTGTGAGGGAGACTTGGGAATGCCAGACTTGAAGTGTCATCGAGACGCCAAGAGGCTGGTTTTTTGAGCCAATAACTGCAAGAATAACCGTGGCACGCTGCAGTTACTGCCACCTTTCCCGACCTCATTCCCGCCCCTTCTGTCGAGAGCTATCACAGGCTGCAGGGAGAATCTGCCCTCCTAAAAAAGTGCTGAGCCATGCTAAAACAACTACCAAGGTCCAGCAACCTTGTGACTGCTACCCGTAGGGAGCTCCATAGAGATCTAGTGAGGGGGAGCTGCCGCCGAGTCACTATGCGCGCGTTTGGGTTAGCAGCAGAGTGAGATCTGCTCCATGTGGAGTTGTGCGCCAGGTTCAAGACATCTGACCAACTCAGAGTTCTGTCTAACCTGGCGATTGGCCTGAAATACACTTCCCCTCAACAACGTACAATGCAGTTCCGGTATTTTGGAATCACCTGTTTTTCCCCGTTGCGGAGCAACAGCCATAGAAATGACTGATCACGCTTTCTTTGACTGCCACAAACTCTGCCGGTACTGGTCGTATGTCAGCAAGGTGACAGTTACATCAATCCTGGGCATCCTCACCTGATTGCTATATCCAATGTCGTTGACAACGGGAGACTGCCATGGGACCGGGAAAGACAAATGGTCTACATTACGATCCTAGCCGTGGCAAGAATGATGATTTGGATATCACGACTGAAAGATGGCCAGAGTTTGTTATCTTTTCCTGATCAGGATCCGATTGCTTTTTTTAAACACCAACTATGGGTGAAGATCAGATGTGATAGAAAGAGGCTGCATCGCGAGGTATTTGACAGAAGATGGATACACGTAGCAAGTTTATGTGTACAAAAAGGAGCCAAATTGAATATGTGTTCCCCTCCTAGTTGTGGAACGCGCAGTTCCATCAAGTGTAATCTAACTTTTTTTTAGCCTCCTAGCTAGCTGAGTGAGTGCTCCATCTCTCCCCGACTAGGAAGCCTCCAAGATCCCCATCCCCTCCTAACTGCAATTTTTGTTTTCACCCTCCCTCTAAATTTCACCTATCTTGAAGAGAAAGAAATCCATCACTAACATCCTCCTCCTCACCCACCAATTTTTCTTTTCACCACTTCATTCCATCTAGAGGGCATCCCCACTTAGAGACTGTTCCGTAGGACCTTAGGTTCCTTTACAAATCGAAGTGGAACGGTCGGTCTATCAACTAGATGGTGTTGGAAGGGTCCTACTAACCACTTTTGTATTTTTTCTTCCCCCCCCCCCTCTCCACACAAATAAATTATTGTATCATTATTGTTATCTTTTTTGTTTTTACACATAAATAAAAAATGTTTTAAATAATTGGACTCTAAGTAGGACGTCCCCCAGCATGAAAGGGTGAATGCGGTATTATGGTGAAAGAAGATACTAGCTAAGAGAAACTTTTGTTTTAGCTCTGGAGTGACAAGGATGACCAACGACCCCTATCCCCCCCCTTTTTGAGTTGGCCTTGTGCCTAAGTTTTTTATTCATGTTGAACTTACATTGTATTTTTAGCCTGAATAAAAGATTTAATACATCAAACATTTTGTTTAAAATTTCCTCTTTAGAATTCACTATGTCGTATGACTCAAATAAACATAGATTACATCCTTTTTGATTTACTAAGTTTATGGTTTCTAGCTTTGTCTACTATTGGCCATTTTAATTCAAAATCTATTTTACAGAAGGAGAGGGGAGAGAATGAAAACAAGCGTTGGTAAGTGCTAAATAATAAGTCTTAGATGATAATGTCTAACGAAAAAAGGATTGCTTGTTAATTTAGCAAATTAATCTCATCGCTTTCAAAATAGTTTCATTAATAAGCAATTAACTGTAATTGTAAAAGTTAATTGTAGTCAGATTTTAATTATTTGATTGTATTTTTCCTTATAAGTTAACCACAGAAAATGACGTGGATGCATTCCTTTGAAAATATGAGAGAAAGCTGACATAGATTGCATGCATTACCTTCTCCTTTTATGGGTGAGGGGATCTTCTCAGGTATTACCATGCATATTTTATGGAATAGAGGGAGTCCATCCTCTGTTTCATTCTTATGATACCATCCTATTAACCATTACCTTCTTCTTTGAGGATAATACTGTATATGTATTTTCATCATAATAGCATCGTCCTAGGCATTATCATCTCCTTTGTAAGAGTAAAGGAAACATTTTCCAGGGCTTTATTTCCTCTTTTGGAGGGAGGGGGGTAATGTAATATATTTTCATATTAACAGGAAGTTTTAATCGATTTCATTTAAATGAACGAATATCTTACAACATATATATATATATATATATATATATTTTTCTGTGGAAATATACTTTATTTCCTTATAATATGTATCAATCCTTATTTAAGAAGCTCAGAGCAATATAGTGAATGAATGACAAAAGTCTATATTCCAGAGTTTATGATGTTAACCATCTTACAATTTATTTCTTTAATTTAGTTGACATTTACAATTCTTGACAGTGTCTGTTTCGTAGCGCAAAATGAATTACTTAATTATTATATCAATTAGTAAATCTATTATGCCCTTAACTCATCAGAAGAAATAGCAACAATCAATCTATCAAAAGGAAATAAAGTACATTTTTGACATGATTAAAATTCGAAAATTGGAAGAGAAGCTGTAAAAACCTTATAATATATTTCCATTACGCCATTTTGAATTTAGAAATAAAGTCACTAAAACCCATCTATTTGTAATAACAAATTCTATTATTTTAGGTATATTCTGCCAGAAATGTTCTATTTATTAATTAGTAAATTTATCCCCATATATAATAAAAGAGGCGCAGTTTTTCCCCTCTGGATCAAAATGCCGTAGGTTTACAATAACAGATGCCACATACAAATTTCTTATGTCTAGCATATTAGCCACTGTCTTATGTAACTTTATAAATACTTTTTTCTTTAACAGTTTTGCTTCTTCGGTTGTCTTCTCTGTGGCCTTGCCAGGCCACTAATACATACATACATACATACATACATACATACATGATGGCAGCCAATTCGCTTTCGAACATTGCCATCACTCGATATAGCACAAAAAAAAAAAAAAGTATATAGAAACACAAAAACATTCAGTGATGGGCCGCACCTTTTAAGCCCTGCTAAATTCTGGCATTCCTTGGCACACATTGTACAGACATGTGCACCACTAGCACCCTCCTTTTCTGGATATCGCGCTTCAGCTGCTCATACTGAGTTCGATCCGCCTCAAACTTGCCTACACCTCCCGCAAGGTCTTTCTCTACCCTCCGCGATCCAAAGCAAGACTCTCCCAGGTTCTTTCATCAATCTCACATTTTTTTAAGGTGGATCTTAAACAATCCTTGAATCTCAATTTAGGCTTTTGAGCCAGACGTCTTCCCTCGGCGAGCTCACCATAAAGGAGTTGTTTGGGAAGTCGACTGTCTAACATCCACATCACATGTCCACTCCATCTCAGTCTATGCTTGATAACGTGAGCCTCAATGGTAAGGGTATTTATTTGCTCCCCCACTGAGCAAATTAGGCACAAGGCCAATTGTTTGGGGCCCGTTCAAGTACCTCCACATCACTGACATACATCTGCCAATCCACACCTAAGATTTGCCATAGACACATCTGGTGAAACCGCTCGAGACGTCTCAAATGCTCCCTGTATGTTGTCCAAGTTTCACAACCATAGAGAAGAGTAGAGAGAACGCATGTGGCATAAACCTTAATCTTAGTTGGCAGCAAGATCCCATGACGTCTCCACAAATGCCCGTCCAACTTTCCGAAGGCATCACTTGCCCTGCTGATCCGTAACGATACCTCATCATCCAGGGCATCATCAACGATACCTCATCATCCAGGGACATACTCAGTGTGCTACCCAAGTATACAAACTTAGTGACAACCGCTATCCTTGACCTATAGATATAAACTGATGGCTCATAGTATGGCATGCCCGGAGTAGGCTTATACAATAAAACAGTTTTTTTTCAGATTGATGGTTCAACGTGCTGCAGGCAACCACAAAAGCGTCCACAAGATGTCGCATATCAGTCACCTTTATAAATACTTTTTTCTCTAACAGTTTTG
The DNA here is from genome assembly GCF_053919585.1 of Euprymna scolopes. Taxonomy (NCBI): domain Eukaryota; kingdom Metazoa; phylum Mollusca; class Cephalopoda; order Sepiida; family Sepiolidae; genus Euprymna; species Euprymna scolopes. The sequence continues at coordinate 74,693,810 of NC_136517.1, read as the reverse complement.
CTTCTTTGGTTGTCTTCTATGTGGCCTTGCCAGGCCACTAATACATACATACATATATGTATGTATATAAATATATGTATATGTACAACAGGATGTATCCATGCTTTTCAATGAAACATGCATTAGAGATAAATACTGCCCAAATATAATAATATATATCTATAAAAGTGAACGTGTCTGTCTGTCTGTTTGTCTGTCTGTGTGTCTGTCTGTCTGTGTACATTTCCCTACGCAATAACTCTGTCAATTTTTAGTCTATAGACTCGAAATTTGAAATACCGGGTACTGAGATTTGGGAAAATCGATGTGACGGGTGTCAGCCAGAAATTTGGCTGTTAAGGGGTCAAATTTCAACGATTTGACCTTTAAGAACTCTACTAAACTCCTCCGACAATTTTGGGTCTAGACACTTGAAATTTTAGATTTAGGTTCCTTGAACATGGATCTAACTTAATAAAGTGATTTGAGCCCGAAACAATAAATTTTAAGGGGTCATAATAAGGGTCAAAGTTTTAAAGAAATTAACCATTTTTTTTTGTTTTTTTTTGCTTTTTTTGCACAGCATACACCTCCAAACACCCGAGCAACGCCGGGCACCCCTGCTAGTAATATATAATAATATAAAATATAATAATGATATCTATACTATAAAGCTGAACGTCTGTGTGTGTGTCTGGTCACGAATAGGCTTCTATATGGTTGACTATTATAGAAAACTGATCACATATAATGATAGAAGATGTATCGAGACACAGGAATGGGTATGTTTGATCTGCCATAATGATGATTCATTAAAATTGTGGGGTCTGCGTACGTGCCTGGTCCACAAAGTATGGAAATAAAAAATTAAAAACAAAGAAAAAAGTTTACAAGTGTTTCTGATATAGATGTACATAAGAATACTTTGATAAGTATGTTTTATACACACACACACACACACACACACACAATTATTGCTTTCTTTATATCGGTGAAAAAAAGAACCTGAACAATCTCAGATTCTCGTAAATATGGAAAATCCCACAACTGATGTTGATGGACACTTGAAATATGAGATCACCTCAGAAAAGAAGAAAGGGCAGTGTTGTTAATGTTTACTAGGTTCTTTCAAAATGTAAATGTGTACAAAAGAAAGCTGGGAAGAATAACAACACTGAAACTGGAGAAGGTCATCAGATAAGAAAGAATAATACGAGCTTTCATTACGCGCCGCGAAGGTCGGGTGGCATTTATAATGGTAGATAATGAAAAAGATGTATTGGTAAGAGTTCCAGAGAAATAAAAGAGTAAAAAAATTCGGAATATTTTGTTGTTTTGTTGCCAATATGAGAATTAAATGTCAAATACAGAAAAAGGTTAAAAGTATTGCATGGGAGATACTTGTTGGGCATTCCCCACCCACACCTAAATGTTTGGAATGAAAAGAAAACAACATTACAACAACAACAATAATAATAATAATAATAATAATAATAATATCACCCACCTCGCCAAAAAAATTGTGTCAGCATGGACTGGCACCGCACCAAATAATCAAAGGGTCAAGGAGGATGGAAAGATCAAGGAGAGAAAGCACTAACCAGACCTCCACTGGATGAGTATGAAGAGAATTGTAACTTTGGGGCGGCTTATTGCAACTCCAATTCCAGAAAAATTGTGTCAGCATGGACTGGCACCGCACCAAATAATCAAAGGGTCAAGGAGGATGGAAAGACCAAGGAGAGAAAGCACTAACCAGACCTCCACTGGATGAGTATGAAGAGAATTGTAACTTTGGGGCGGTTATTGCCACTCAAATTCCAGTGAAGACAAATAGTCGCTACCAACAAGAAATCAATGCTAAACGGTTGTTGCAATAACTTGCAAAATGGTATTGAAAGAGGTGAAAACTACCGGAAATCTGGGGAGACTTGTTGTCATTCAGACTCCAGGGAACACCACAGGTTGTTCTGAAAGAGAATTCTTCGATGATAATCTGAGTAAAAACGCCTAGGGAGTTAATAATAATACTAATACTAATAATAATAATTTAGTGTTGCTGGAAAGTTTTCAATGCTCGACATTAATAGAATAGAATACACTTCTTTTTTATGAAAATCGCTCCAGACAAGACATGAGGCCACTTGATGTAAGAAATTAAAAATGATGAAAGATGATTATCACAAAGATAAGCGATGCCTATTGATGTCATTCTTGAAAAGACCAAAACTATAGGTAAAAGGAAAACAGTTAGCAGGAAGAGAGTTCCACAAGCCTGCAGGTCTTGGAAAAAAACTACTGAAATAAGAAGCTGTATTATATTGAGGTATGAAAACAGCGAATTTGTGAAGACCACTAGACCAACGAGTCAAACGAGCTGGAACAAAAGAAGCAGAGGATAGATCAGGCAATTCTGAAGAACACATGGCATAATAGCATTTATATAAAAGATTGAGACTAATAACTTCACGTCTGTGAATGGGAGAGTGCAGAGGAGAAGAAAAGGTATGGGTTAACCAAATTACAGATATGTTGTTTCTGAACCTTATAAAAAACCCTCAAATGGGACAGAAAATCTCCAGTTCAAATATGACAACAGTACTCCATACAAGTAGAATAAGCTCAGAGGTGAACAAGTGAAGCATGCATGGTCCTCCGTGAGTGCACAGTGAACGAGGCATAAAAAATGTCTATGTTCGCCATTTGCCCCCCCCCCACCTCCATTTAGCCCCAAAAGTCCTCAGGGGACGTCAAATCCTGGTGTAAATGAACAAAAGGTGCAGTTTTAGGCCTAAACATATGTAAATTTGAGTTCTGCACTATGCAAAAAAAGAAATGACTAAGTCCATCATCCCCCCCATTTAACTCCAAAAGTCTCCAAGGCCTTAACATATTTAAATTTGAGTTCCGCACCATACAAAACTGCTAAATAGACATACACAGAAAATTTTGGACAAATATGGTAAAATAGTCCCAAAAATGGAGTGTTTTTATTAGCCCCTGGGGCACACCCAAGAGTTATCGCGAAGTATAGACAAACAAAATTATATAGAAATAAGTTAGCTACAACTTTTCAGAAAGTTTTATAAAAATCCAAGGCATCAATTTTTTTAATAAGCACAAAAGTGTCGATTTTAGTCATTTTAACCCGAAAGGCACCCCGGGGGAGGGGGGGTAACTGAGTTTTCCCGGAAAATCCGTTCTGTTACTTTTTTACTCATATCATGTCTAATGTTTGTGCAAACTTTCAAAAAATTCCAAGGCGTAGTTATTGAGAAAAGTGTGGCGAGACGAACGGATGAACAGACGAATGGACGAAGGTGAATTTACAAGTCCTCCCTCCTTATGTTGGGAGACCAAAAAGTGTTTAGAGCGACAGAGAGAAGCGACTTTACCAGAAGCAATGAGTCACAGATTTCTATATTTCATTGTTTGTTTCTTTTGAAATTTTTCTATAGGCCAATTCTACATAAAAATCTAAATAAATAAACAAGAAAGTTTTTTTTTTGGGGGGGGGGAGCTTCTACACTATCAGAACGAAATACTGAATTTCACATGAAAACAATGGTATCTGCATATTATATCCAAAAATTACGAAAATCGATAAGGTAGAAAATTATTTATTAAAGAAAATAGAATTTGAAGAAAACGATCGTATTTGCTTATGTAAGACAAAAGGAGGTAATTTTCCGTTTCGATTTATTTTATAAAAAAGATGGCCGCAATTTTTCACCTGCTAACATGATTAAGGTTCCTTTTTTTTATAATTCAGTAAAATTCAGGTAATTTTGACTGCATAGTTTGAAAACTAACATTGTAATTTATTAGAATTAACAAAAATAATCAGTGGAAATTATTATTTTTTTGTCTGGAAACTCCATTTATCGACTACAAAATTTCGTTCCGATAGTGTAAAAGCACTTTTTCTTATTTATTTATCATTACTAATATTACCATCAAAACGGATTACTATTTTTTTTTTTTTTTTCTTAAACTGTTTTCCATTGCAGTCGGGGCTGCAGAAAAAATAAAACATTTAAATGAATGCAAAAGTTTGTTTTGCATCAAAATGAGTTAATGCTATTTAAATCAATAAAGCAACTTGATATTTTTAAATATTTTTAAAGATCTAAAAGATAGGTCTCTCAACGTCTCATTTGCATAATTCTTTTTTAAACCGTCCATAACAAATTAATGTTTGGTGATATTAATTTCTAATTTTATTGTCTTATTTCTCCTATAAATATTGTGACGTCAGAGCAAAACGAACATTCAATCTCTCTACCTCTCTATCTATCTATCTGGCGTTAAAACTTACTTTCTATACATATCTCTCTCTCTCTTCTTAAAATCTAATGAGCCAGACAACCCCCTCTCTCTGTAAATGATGTGGCGTGGCAGACACTTGGCTGAGGGAAGTGGGGCAGAGGTTGGGTGTGAATATCGCCGTAACGAGCGGAAATACGTCGGCATGGCAACCAGACAGCGAATATTTGTGGCGGGAAAATCGGACCACGAGGGATTTGAAAATACGAAATAAACAGTTGGCGAAAAGAAGCGATACAGCCCGGTGTACAAACATTATCTCCGAGAATCGGACCTCATCGAAGATTGAGATTTGAATCAATTGAATTGCAGATTATTAGTCAAATACAATCGTATTGTCGATTGAACTCAACATTTAATCTGGTTGAGATTTGAATTAATTAAATTGCGGAGTATCATTCAAATACAATCGTATTGTCGATTGAACTCATATATTCTTCTTTGGAACTAAGATTCGAGGAAGAGATAGATTTTCGCCATCTCAACTTTTTTCTTGGATATTGTGTTTGCGAACTTATGATCCGTGTTTACCTTAATGGACAAAACAGCTAAGTTTGGCCTATCTCATGCCAATACCTTTTCTTATCCACAAACTTTTATACATATTGTACTGTAATTGCATGTCGCAGACATCTGGCAAACATCCCCCAAAATACGTCTATCTCCCTCATTCTTTTTATCGGAGCTTTTTTTTTCTTCCTTTTTTTTGTATATAAAAGTCTTCCTTGAATTTTAAACTTTGATTGAATGTTTTTGTCATTCATTGCTCTGTTGTTCCATTCCCCTTAATGATATATTTCGCTGGTTGATCCGACATCCGACGATTAACCGAAGATGAATATGAGACATTGGACATCAAATAAAATAAATTAATGTGTCTCGATCTGATTGCCAATCAATTCGGTCATCCATTAACCGGGTCGTGACAATATGCAATAGTTCCATTGATATTAACAGGAATTTAATCTTTAAAAAGGATTTAACACTGAACTAATTCTTTCAAAATATTTAAATAAATTTAATGTTTTTTAATC
>NC_136517.1:74670971-74683471 GCF_053919585.1 Euprymna scolopes | reverse complement strand
AGGAGCAGCGGCGTATCTCTTCATACTTTCAATAGAAACAAAGAAGATAAAAGCAATACCAACCTGAGATCCGGTGAGAATGATTGGTTTGCCAAGGTTATGACAAATAAAAGACAGTGCTGATGCAGTATAGGCCATTGTGTCAGTACCATGAAGCACAACAAAACCATCAAAATTGTCATATTCTTTCTGTTGTAATTTAAAGAAAAAAAAAATACATTAATATAATTCACTGCAACAAATGTCACGGGTGATTTATAATAATCAGCAAAACAGTAAAAACAAGTGAAGCATGCATGGTCCCCCGAGAGTGCACAGTGAAGGAGGCATAAAAAAATGACTAAGTTCAACATTGAGTCCCAAAAATGGAGTGTTTTATTAGCCCTAAAAGAGCCCCTGGGGCACACCCAAGAGTTATCACAAACTATAGACAAACAAAATTATATAGAAATCAGTTAGTTACAACGTTTCAGGAAGTTTTATAAAAATCCAAAGCATCAATTTTTTTAATAAGCACAAAAGTGTCAATTTTAGCCATTTTAATCCGAAAGACACCCGCAGGGGGGCAACCAGAGTATTCCCGGAAAATCCATTCAGTAAAAAACAGAACGCCTCTATAACAAAAAGTTTTATCTGATTATTTGTAATAAAAATAGAATTTCCAATTACAAAAAACAGTTTGATTTTTTTGTGTTAATAATTTTTAAAAAATGGAGAATACAGATTATTACCCCATCCCCACCCGAAAAAAATCCTTCCTAAGATATAATGAGTGACTATTTTTACATAAAAATCGCTATAAAAACCATTCATTTCTGATTTCACAATCAAAAGTTGTAACCAAGTATACTTTTCTCTTTGATCGTCTATTTTGATGAATTATTTTTGAAAGAAAAGAAATATTTCTTGCTAGTAGTGCAGTTTGTGACCCATGCTGAAAACAACTTTTTGACTGCATATTCCGGCAGTTTATATAAACTGCCGGAATATGCTAAAATTCTTGGCTGATCAGTTTGCAGCAGATGGCAATTGTCAATCAATCTCAGATTGAATAAAGCGTAAAAATCAACAAGTTGAGAAAATTAATTAAAGCGATCATGAATATTCAATTGAGTTGGGACAGAAGATTCAGTCTCTGAAAACTGCTGGGTCCTTGAGCCTCACTTTCTTTCTCATTTTGAGTCGAAACTTTTTTATGGAGGGACTTTCTTCTCCTCTCACCGTTGCCTCTGCTCGAGCAAAAGCACTGTCGCCTATCTGTCCAAATTCGGTCTTTTATTCCACTCAAATCTCGGAAATTCTCACGGTTAGTCTCACCCTTTTCCCCATAAAACCAACCATGCTTATTGCTTCTTCTTCTTCTTCCTCTCCTAACCCCTTTGAATTGACAGCAAACAGAACAGACTTTCTGTCTTTTGGAGGTGAGTGCATTAGAAGAATTACTACTACGGTCTCCAGAAGGAATTGTTGAATTCTGTCAGGAGAGAAAACTTGTAACCCCGCCCCCCCCCCCAAAAAAAAGTTGCAGAACATGTCAACCGATGTGCAAGATTACAAAACGAAATGCAATAACAAGTATATTTGCCAATGCACAAATGCCAAATGCAGTGTTTGGACATCAATATGAACTGAAACTTTTTTTGCCAGATAAAAGTCAGAGTTTTTTGTGTTTGAAAGTCAACAAGGATATGAAGGGCTAGTTGTGTCAAATCATGTATCGAGTGTCTAGTTGTGTACTGAGAGCTGACTGCGTCTGGCCGTGTATTAAAGGGTGGTTGTGTATGGCCATGTATCAAGGGCTGGCTGTGTTTGGCCATGTATCAAGGGCTGGCTGTGACTGGCTGTGTATCGGCAACTGGTTGTGTCTAGCCATGTATGGAGGGAAGTTGCGTCTGTTTGTATATGGAGGGCTGGCTGTGTGTCAAGGAGTGGCTGTATCTGGCCATGTGTCGATTGTTAGCTGTGTTTGGCCATTTGCCCAGGGTTAGCTCTGTCTGGCTATATATGTGTCACGTGTTTAGCAGCAAAGAAAACGTGTCAAAGTCAAGTCGTGCTAATAACATGAATTTCGTGGGCGTTCTGGCAATTTCGTTTTTCTTTTTAGATTACAATAAGTTTTGTTATTTCAAAATTTATCTCGTTATATTCACATAACTGATTTTAAAAAATGGTTTTGAATGTTTCATTTTTAATGGTCGGTTATTTCAGGCTTAAAAGATATCAAAAGCTAAATATATGTATCCTGATCTGATTGGAAATCGTCCCCGATTAGTGATAACATAAACCCTTTTTTGTTTGTATTTTTAAGCTTGAAATAAACAATCACTTAAAAAGAAAAATTCGACCGCCATTTTTTTTTTTTTTTTGACAAAATCGGTTAAGTTAAAGTAACAAACCAAATTTTGAAATAGAAAAACTTACTCGTATTCTTTGGATTCATCAGTCTATGGTTCTCATCTTGCGTGTAATTTTCACAAAGTTTCAGTCGATATAACCTCCGACCTCTTTCAGGTGTATATTGTTAAACTCAGAAATTTGGATAGAATTTTTGAATAAATAGTGATATTTATAACTAGAAATAATTAGGTTTAAGACTCCCAAAATTTGTACTAGAACTGTCTGCAAGGATCCATGGCGCAGTAGTTAAAGTATTTGGAAAAATCAATTGTAAAAGTGATATTCTCCTAAAGGTTTAAGGCTTAATTTTCAGTGTGGGCAACTGAAAAATACAACTGCAAATTACTTGAATTATCGCCCTTGTAAATCTTTAAAAATGAAAACAAAAAAATTGTCCTTCAAAGTGTAAAACTAACAGATCGATATAATGTTATATTTTATATCATTTGGTGACAATTTTTTTTTTCTGTTTCTTTTTCTCTCCCTTTGTTTCTTGTTAACTATACTGCACAATCAAACTTGCTAATGTCTATAATGCAATAGAAGAAACAAAAGACTGGAAAAAAAAAAAAGAAAACGTGAAATGTATTGTGCGAAAAGACAATCTCTTGTGTCTTGGTAGTGCTACATTGGAAAGGAAAGGAAGAGGACAGTGGTGGAGGAAAGGGCAGAGGAGAAAGGAAGCCAACAACAAATTACTAAAATGAACTAACAAACTTCAAATTTCAATTATTGGAATCTTTTGAGATGAGTAATTTGTATATTTTTTTTATTTGCAGACTGTTATCCTCATCTTTGTAGTTGTAGTTGTTGTTTCACCATGTTTCGGCCAACTTATCCTCTGGCCTTCATCAGGTGGTTAACCACGATGGGAAAGGAATGCTTAGTCTCTCAACTGTATCCTAAGTAATTATTGCCTTCCATAGTTGTTGTCATATCACCATGTTTTGGCCAACTAATCCTCTGGCCAACTTTGGGTAGGATTGAAACCGATATCTTCAGACAATGCTCACCTGGAACCATAGAGATTCAACACTTCTATCCACTGCACCACGGGCGATCAAAATTGGATTTTTGGTTTTATAAATCCAGGTTTTTTGTTCTTATCTGGTCTTCCATAGTCGGTACATACCGAATGGTATATTCTTTTTTTATTGGAATTATTTGAGATGAGTAATTTGTATAATTTATTTGAGATGAGTAATTTGTATAATTTATTTGAGATGAATAATTTGTATAATTTATTTGAGATGAGTAATTTGTATAATTTATTTGAGATGAGTAATTTGTATAATTTATTTGGGATGAGTAATTTGTATAATTTATTTGGGATGAGTAATTTGTATAATTTATTTGGGATGAGTAATTTGTATAATTTATTTGAGATGAGTAATTTGTATAATTTATTTGAGATGAGTAATTTGTATAAATTATTTGGGATGAGTAATTTGTATAATTTATTTGGGATGAGTAATTTGTATAATTTATTTGAGATGAGTAATTTGTATAATTTATTTGAGATGAGTAATTTGTATAATTTATTTGAGATGAGTAATTTGTATAATTTATTTGAGATGAGTAATTTGTATAATTTATTTGGGATGAGTAATTTGTATAATTTATTTGAGATGAGTAATTTGTATAATTTATTTGAGATGAGTAATTTGTATAATTTATTTGGGATGAGTAATTTGTATAATTTATTTGAGATGAGTAATTTGTATAATTTATTTGAGATGAGTAATTTGTATAATTTATTTGTGATGAGTAATTTGTATAATTTATTTGGGATGAGTAATTTGTATAATTTATTTGAGATGAGTAATTTGTATAATTTATTTGGGATGAGTAATTTGTATAATTTATTTGAGATGAGTAATTTGTATAATTTATTTGAGATGAGTAATTTGTATAATTTATTTGAGATGAGTAATTTGTATAATTTATTTGAGATGAGTAATTTGTATAATTTATTTGGGATGAGTAATTTGTATAATTTATTTGAGATGAGTAATTTGTATAATTTATTTGAGATGAGTAATTTGTATAATTTATTTGAGATGAGTAATTTGTATAATTTATTTGAGATGAGTAATTTGTATAATTTATTTGAGATGAATAATTTGTATAATTTATTTGAGATGAGTAATTTGTATAATTTATTTGAGATGAGTAATTTGTATAATTTATTTGAGATGAGTAATTTGTATAATTTATTTGAGATGAGTAATTTGTATAATTTATTTATTTGCTGACTGTTATTCTCATCTTCATAGTTGTTGTTTCATGACGTTTCGGCCAACTATTGCTCTGGCCTTCGTCAGATAGTTAATCATGAGGGGAATGAAATGTTTAGTCTCTTAACTGTATCCTCAGTAATTTATTGCCTTTCATAGGTGTTGTCGTCTCACCAATATTCAAATTTCCAAATAAAATCACAAAACCAAAACTAAAAGGTCAAATGAAACGGAAAATTGGGATGAATTGTTTTCAATCTTTGGATAATAAATTTGATTTAGATGTGAATTGATAACGATTCAGCTGAGCTCATGTGTCAAATAATGAAAGGTTTCAGCTCAAAATGCTCAAGACAACAAATTTTGGACAAACACATTTATATAAATACTAGCAGGCTACCCGGCGTTGCCCCATTGTAAAATACGTTTAAATATGATATTTTAATTTATGTAGATTTCATATTTATTATTATAGGGCCAATTCTCTATCGATTATTATATTGTACCCAATATATAGTAGTTATTTCAAAAGTTAAAACAAAAATATGATTTGAGTGCCATCAGCTTAAATCGAAACCAAAATATTTAGCTCTCTAACTGTATTTGCTACCATATGACCTAAGGACACATGGATATCAAAACTTTTAAAAATTAATCCAATTAAACATATAAATGTATATTTGGACATGCTTGGAAGATACAAATTAAGCCGACTTATGTGCCATGCAAAGTTCCAATTTTTTAGATTTTACTCCTGCTAGTTACATTTTCCATCTCAAAACCAAATAAAACTTGTAACACAGGTCCAAATATCCCACAAATCAAGTTTCAAGTCCATAGACCAAAATTTTTTTTTTCTTTTTCTCATGGTCACCTCTTACAAAGCATATCGCCACTTGGACATAAGGGGCTACTATTTGGGGTCATGTCTAGGAAAGATTAACAAGATATTTGTTTATGTTACATTTAAACTTCTGCATATCAGTACAGCCAGGGAAGCAGGCAGCAGGAAGGGAATTCCAAAGTCTAGCTGTTCAAGGGAAGAAACTGTTAGGATAGAAAGGTTTCTGGCATTTAGGGACATCAACAGTAAAGAGGTGAGATCTTATTGCAAAGCGGGTTTGTCAGGGATATGTATGTTGAGGGGGTACAAGTGCAACGAGTTCATCAGAACACATTCCATTAAGATATTTGTAAAACAAGCACAGAGATGCAACATTGCGGCGATGGGACAGGGGCTGGAGCTTAGTTGATAAAGTGGAACCAACTAGATTGACAACTCTTTTTTGAACTTTATGTAAAAGGGAGAGACTAGTGGTAGATGCACCAGTCCAAATGTGGAAACAATACTCCATGCATGGCGAATGGTGGTCTTGTAGAGGTACAAGATACTCTCAGGTGTGAGTAGTCTTCTAGCTCCATAGAGGGATCCCCACCTTCTTTGCAGCAGCCTTTGCAATGTCCTCTATGTATTTGTTCCAGTTCATATTGCCTGCAAATGTTAGGCTGAGGAGTTTGAAGGTGGAATTCTCAGGTAGGGTGTTATTTGTCATGGATATAGGCGGTTGGAGAGGCGTCTTGCAATTGTTAAAGGAGAGCAGAGAGACTGTTCCACATACAAAGTCAGTTATATATATATATATATATATATATATATATATATATATATATATATATATATATATATATATTGTAACGGTTTTGGGTCTAACCCAGGGGTTTGACGTGTGTTGGGATCTCAGATTGGAATCCCGTGTGTCGATAGCCCAGAGTTAGGAATCTCAAGTGAAATTCTCCTTCCAAATGCAAGTTGTAAAATAAAAAAATATATAAAAATATGCAGCGTGCCGGTTATGACGATATTACAACCAAATGGCACTTGCCAAGGTTCGAACCAGCATTATCGTCATGAAACACCTTAACGACATTCACAGTTAATAATTAGAATAAGGCAATAAGAACGACGATGACACAATCGGGTATGAACATACTAAAAATACATTTATTTACATGAGTGTAATACACGTGAATGCAAAAAAAAAAATAATAAAACAACAATAATGCAAATGGGGGTACAGACAACATTATGAGTCGAGATGGGGGGGGGGGGCGATAAGAAAGTTTGTTCATGGGGCTATATTGTCTCTTTCACCCTCCTTTTCTTTTTTTTTTTTTTTGAATGAAAAGAAAAATTTAGTCGCAGTTATTATTTAGAATCAGACAGTCACATATTTCTTCTTTCATTGCACACGGCAAAAAGTCAATTTATACACAACATGAATGATATTTTAGCATAGAGACATGGGAGCGGATTGGGCGGATTGGAGTGAATGAAAATTGATAAATACTCAGCTTCTTGATAATTGTCCGGTTCCAACGAGCATCGTTAACACAAATGTCTTTTCTTCTTCATCACCGTTTTCTTTTTTTTTTTTTTATTCCTGATTCCTGACGAGTGATTGTTAGCATAAGATTCTCCATTGGAGGGACATTCATCTCCAAGAATAACATTCGGCCAAGGTATATCCAAGCTTTGAGTTGGTTTCCCTTTTCGGTCCGATGGTGATCCGCCGATCCGAGTTGAATGAACTATATCTCACCTATGCGTCTTTCTATGCTGGTGCTAACCCCATTTTCTTTGGGGCACTCATTTTTAACCAGTGTTCCCCTGGTCGTTCGTAGCCCAACTAAATTTCCCGCTCAAGTTTTTTTATTTCCACGTGTTCCCTTCTGAGATGGGTGGGTTGGGGTTTATGTCTGGTTTACATCCGTTATGTTTGCCATCTTGTCGAAAGGCGGTGGAGATGAGGCGGGGGATCTTGTCTCTGTGATTTCCTTTGTGTGGGTGGATGGAGGGAGAGGGAGGTTGGGGATGGGGTGTCTGCTTGACTAATACATACATTTATCATGACATGAAAGGAAGAGGGGGGGTTATAGTTTTTTTCTTATAACAATATATATATATATATAGCATGTCACGAGGCGATAAAAAAACCCAATAAAGTGCTCGATCGTGGATATGAGAGCTGAAGATACAATATTTATTATGACACTATATATACATATTTCAAGGTCATACCAGCGGTTTCATTGCGCTGAATCAACCATAAGAGGGTGGAAAGAGTCAGCACAAATTCATCAATGGCTGTTGATGGGCAGAAATTAGAAACTCATAGTATTAATGCTAGTGTCCTTCAAGGTTTCATCCTGGGCCCAACTCTCTTCTTGATTTCATCAATGATCTCCCAAATCACATTCTTAAATCATTCGTAGACATTTATGCAAATGACACCACAATCTATGGCAACACTTCAAAGGCCAGCAATGACTAAGATCTTTCTGATTTTCTCTCTTCTGACCTTGAGAACGTGATACAATGGGGTAAAAGGTGGCTGGTTAATTTTAATATTCGAAAACCAAGCTTATCTCCTTTCATCATAATCGCTCTGATCCCATCACAATTGAAATGAATGGCTCTCGTTTTGGGGAAGCTCCATGTCTTGACAAGCTTCTGGGATTGGCCTTTTCTCTTTCCTGCAATCTCTTTCCCACAGAAGAAACGTTGCGAGCATGTCTGCTCTATCATTATTTTCATGGCAAGTGCTTGACTGAAATTCAATCCATGGTTCCTCTTACCAAACTTTCACAAAAAACACTCGATTAGCTACAACCACTATATACGATTTCCCACACTCTCTATCTGTGCCGAAATCCAAATGCAGATTCCATGGAGAAAACTTCTTTCCCAGAACTGCCTGCCTATGGAACACTGTTCAGCTGTCCTGCTTCCCAGTTGAATACAACATGGTAGCCTTCAAATCCAATGTAAACAAGTTCTTGTTGAGCCATTCTCATAAATAATCAAATTCTTCCCAATTTACACCATTAACGATTACTACACTTTACATTCATTAACACTTATCCTCGAGTGGCTTTTTGGTGAATAGTGACTCCCAAGTAAAAAAAAAACAAAAAAACAAAGACGAATCAAATAACATTAATTCATGGGATTATTTTTTTTGCAAATTGTAAAGATTTTCTTGCAAGAAATTTTTTAAGTAAAAAAGGGGAGAGACCAATTCAAAATTAAAGACACCAATTCAAAATTAAAAAATAAAGAGTCCCAATGTAAATCTAGAATTTAATATTCCACAAACAAAGCTTCTTTCTTAGAATTTCACGTCTATGGAACTCTCTTCAGATTGCCTGCTTTCCATCTCACTACAATCTGATTGTCTTCAAGTCCAACGTAAACAAGTTCTTGATGAACCATCTCCTTGAGTTATCCAATTTACAAAATTCCCACTACTTATGTTTACTATGGTATAATCACATTAACTAATGTATACCCATTAACCCTTATCCTCGAGTGTCCTCCGGGCCTTAATAAGTAGTGATTCCTGTGTTAAAAAAAAAGGCAAACGAAAATACTAAAATATGACACAGCGATTTAGTTTTGTAAGATGGAGCTTTTAAGAGAAAATCAGCAAAATTTTACTTGTTATGTGTGATAAATTACGGCACAGCAAATGTACGACAAAGCATGACATTCGAGCAACCTGGGATTCTCATGCCAAGAACAAGAAAAAGTAACCAATTTAAATTTAGACAGCTTGGAATGCTGTTTTTTTTTTTTTTTTTCACTAAGAATCGCTGTAAAAAACTATTTATTTGTAAAAATGTTTGCTTTTATTTTTTCGGGTTAACAGGCGAAGATTTGGGAGAATAAAATAATTTGTTCATATGTTTACTTTTCATTATCAATTTTTTAATGCACTTTTACCATTAAAAAAAGAACTTTTACCATTAAAAAAAGACACTTACTATCAAAAAACATCAATGATTTAAAAAAGAGTAAACAAATACTTGTTTTCTATTTTAAGTTTTATGTTTGACTTGATATTATTTAAGTCTGAAAAAAAAACTTATTTATTTTTTACAAATTTTTAGCAGAAACAACAAAAAAAAAGCAGGAGCAATTTGTCGTGCCTTAATTTGTCGTGAATACATTTGTCGTGCCTAACTATCACGAATAAAGAATCAGCAGGAGTAGTTATCGTACTTTGTCGTACATTTGTCGTGCTTTAATTTCACATACGTAAATAGTAAAACGTAAAATTTGTTAATATGATTTTAATGTGGCTTTTTGAGTTCAACCTAAGCTAGTCACCGGGGGGGGGGGGCTTATGTGCTTAGGAACTGTTTTCAGGTTAGGTCATTTCGGATGTAGAACCACAAGAAAAAATAATAGATTCTAACACACTAAGCTTCTGTTAAATCATGAATGATAAGGAACTCATAAAACAAGTCTCATCTTTAATATTTTTTGAAAACAACACTTAATCACCATGTATAAACTTAGTGGTAATTGTCTGTATTTTATATATATATATATATATATATATATATATATATATATATATATATATATATATTGTTATTGTTGTTTTTTCAAGCGATACATATGGTTAATATTGGCTCCGCCTCGAAGCTCATTTTTTTTTTTTTTTTTTAATTAAAAAATTTTTTTTTTAATTTTTAGGAATATATATATATATATATATATATATATATATATATATATATATATATATATATATATATATATATAACTTAGTGATGGCGACCCAATAAACTATAGTAACCAATACATTGTATGGATTACTATAGTTTATTGGGTCGCTATCATTAAGTAACGTTTATAAGCGAAGATTTTTATGTATCTAAGAAACGACTCAAGAAAAATCGAGTAAAAAAAAAAAATGGAGGTCGAATATTATATTGAAAAGTTAAATAATTTGCCAATGCAAGAAATGCATTATATTCAAAGATAAAAACCAATAAAGAGCAAGGTGTACCTTTAATCATATTCAAATAAACATTATTTTAATGTCACTACACAATTAAAATCATTTTTTATTTCAATTGGTTATGACAATAAACAACCAACTCTCATCAGGCAACAGTAAAATAAAATTTTTGTTATCCTTCTTTCAAAAAGTCATATTTTTAAAAGAAAAAGAACCTTTTTCTATCGCCCGCATCTATCATCGGTTGGTTATTGTTATAACCAACTGAATCGAAACATGATAGTAATTGTGTAGCAACATTAAAATAATGCTTATTTGAATAAGGAATTAAATTTAAACTTTATTATTACAAAGAATGCAAATTGAAAAACTTAAAATTTTCCTTAATCCGTGAAGTTTCAAAAATGGCTGTTATCCCAGAGGAAAGTAGTTAACAAAATAATATTCATAGACAAATTATAATTTTGCTGGTTAGCAAAGTGTGTGTGTGTGTGTGTGTGTGTGTGTGTGTGTGTGTGTGTGTGTGTGTGTGTGTGTGTGTGTGTTTTTTAAAGTCTTTGAAGCAGTTTTTATTTCAATTTAATTTTTTTGTTAAAATTCCATCTGGTTACACCCAAAATTCAACCTGTCTGCCGGATGGATTTTCCGAAATCACCAAAGATTGATCGATAGGTTTTTCGTCTTTTTTGTATGAAACAAAAAACAAATAAACAGACAACAACAAAAAACAGCAACAACAAACAAATAAATAAACAACAAATAGCTGTTACAAACGTAATAAAATTTACTTTTTTGCTGAATTAAAATGAAAAACTGACGAAAAGAATAAGTTATTTGACTTCGGTTATTTCGGGGAAACTTGAGTCAGCAATGTTGAAATATAACTCTAACCAAATGTAAATTTCAACATTGCTGACCCAACAATGACTCATCTCTCTCTCTCTCTCTCTCTCTCTCTCTCTCTCTCTCTCTCTCTCACACACACACACACACACACACACACACACACACACACACACACACACACACACACACACAATGTACGTTCATAGATAGAAAAGTAACTTTTATTGAATTTGGTAACAGCTATTTTTTGTATAGTTGTTTGTTTTCTTTTTTTCACCAAAAAAAGACGAAAAATCCACCTTTGCTGATTTCGGGAAACCCATTCGGCAGCCATGTTGAAATTTAGCTGTAACCAGATAGTATTTAAACAAACAATTAAATTGAAATATAAACAACTTCAAAGAATTAAAAATGCAACAAAATATACGAGTATGGGGAGAAAAGTAATTTTTGTTGTGTTTGGTAACAATTATTTGTTGAATTTTTTTCATCCCTTTTTCCTTAAACTATACTGCATAATCGCCTAAAACCACTATCAATAATTTCCCACACTCTTTATCTGTGCCTAAACCTAAATATGGACTCCATGAACAATGCTTCTTTCTTAGAACTGCACGCCTGTTGAACTCTCTTCCGATTGCCTGCTTTCCAACTGACTATAATCTGATTGTCTTCAAGTCCAACGTAAACAAATTCTTGATGAACAGCCCCCCCCCTAAGTAATCCAATTTACAAAATTCCCACTACTTATGTTTACTACGCTATAATCACGTTGACTAGTGTATACCCATTAAGCCTTATCCTCGAGTGGCCTCCAGGCCTTGATAAGTGGTGATGCCCGTGAAAAAAAAAATAACTGTACAAAGCATCACACTAAGAGATGGTAGTATTTTGACAGTCGACGTGCATTTAGTTTTCTTGTCTAGAAAGTATGGTGGGAGGGTGCAGAAAAAGGGATCAGCTAAACAAACTAGTGAGTGATAGGAGATCTAGGAGATAGTTAACAGTGAAAGATTTATTCTGCAAAATGCGGGGGAAAATGTTTGATAACGATAATGACAAGTGTAAGTACTTACAAGGAGTGTCACATTCCGAAGAGTTCAAACTGGTGCCGGCAGGCAGTAAGTTTTCAGGAAAAAAAAATGGCTGACCCTCAAAGATGAAAAGAGCCAATGTAGAAATATTCATGTGTAATATTTATAATCAGTTA
>NC_136517.1:74458471-74665971 GCF_053919585.1 Euprymna scolopes | reverse complement strand
TATATACATATATATATACATATATGCATATATATACATATATATACATATATGCATATATATACACATATATGCATATATATACATATATATATATACATATATATATATACATATATATATATATATACACATATATGAATATATATAGATATATATATACATATATATTAGACATTAAGAGGAGATTATAGATAGATATATAAATTCTCGTTCACATACACCTTTCAGGATAAAGCTAGAACCCAGAACTAGATAGAATCGAGCAATTGCATCGACAACAGACAAGTGCGACGACCTGGGTTCGCGCCTATGTCGGAGCACGTCACTGATGAGATGCAGTACATCGAAACCCACTTTGGGTCTGGCGTTGTCCGTTGTCGATGCACTTGCTCGATTCTATCTAGTCCTGGGTTCTAGCTTTATCCTGAAAGGTGTATGTGAACGGGAATTTATATATCTATATACATATATATATACATATATGCATATATATATACATGACTTTTTTTTTTTTTAGTGGTACCGACGAATTCACACACTCAAGCAGACATGACACTGAAGACGGTCATTGCTATATATACATATATATACGTACACGCATACACACACACACATACACACACAGATATCCATAAACATATATACATATATACAGACATACATAATACATATAGATACACACATGCATACATACACAAATACTTACGCATATATACACACACATATACACATACAAATACGTACACATATATGCACATATACACATACATTTAACTACATATATATATCTATACATTTATACACAAACGTACACATATGCATACATACACATACATATGCATACATACATAAATACATACAAATACACACAAACATATATGCATACATACATACATATGCACATAGATATATATACATATACATACACATGTACATATATAAACATACGTACACATATGTACATAAACACACGGATACATATAATGATGGCAGATCAATTATTACATGCTTCCAGCATTTTAAGCCTGCATGCGTCACAACTTTTCCATTGTTATAGGACTATTGTTTATAGACAAATGCACCGCGTATACATATATATGCATATATATATACATATGCTTTAAATGACAGTTACCTTGGATTTTACCGTGCGATTTGGAACTAAACCTTTATATCCTTTTCTTCAATTTGCCCCGTTATGTGACTTCTATTTTAATCAATTTTTGATTATGTCTAACTGACTTTAGCAAATAGGGTGAATACCGTTATATCTATTTGCTAATATTTATCCTCTGAACAGATGGTAGGCATCGAAACCCTATAGGATAAGGAGATAAAATTTCGAAAGTATTCTTTTGTCTTACTTGGAATAATAAAAAATCCTTGATTTGAATAAAGGTTTTTTTAATTTCATTGAATCACTATAATTTGCTACATATATATACATATATATACACATACATATACATATATATTCATATATATATGCATATATATTCATACATATATGCATATATATTCATATATATATGCATATATATTCATACATATATGCATATATATTCATATATATATACATATATATACATATTCATATATATATACATAACCATATACATATATATAAACATATATATACATATATATAGGCACACACATATATATACATATATACACACACATATATATACATATATATACATACATATATATACATATATATACACACATATATATATACATATATATACACACATATATATACATATATATATACACACATATATATACATATATACATATATATACACACATATATATACGTATATATACACACATATATATATATACAAACACATATATATACATATATATGCATATATATGCATATATGCATATATATACATATATGCATATATATACATATATGCATATATACATATATATACATATATGCATATATACAGACATATATATATATATATATATATATATATATATATATATACATATATACACATATATATTGCTGTCGAGACGTCCACTAATACTAATAGGTAGGTGAGTGAGATATATAAAGGTATCAATCACCAATACTGGGAGAGTTCTGCAACGGCTGCCAACTGTTACCTCCAGTAAGACATGCAACACGCCACCTGCCGGAATATCTCCAACTGAAGTATATCTGAAGACATGTAAATATGTATATAACTTTTCTTCCTAATATATTATTGTATACCTTTACTTTCAGTGTTCTTGTTAATTATTTGTGCAGGTACAACAGTGGCGACTGGAATTCAAAAAAAGACTCATGCAGGATAAAATCCACTATTAAACACAACAGTGGCGTTGTGAATTCGAAAAAAGACTTACGCGGGAAAATCCACTATTAAACACAACAGTGGCGTTGTGAATTCAAAAAAAGACTTACGCGGGAGAATCCACTACTAAACTCAACAGTGGCGTTGTGAATTCAAAAAAAAACTTACGCGGGAAAATCCACTACTAAACTCAACAGTGGTGTATGAAAAATACTTACTCGAGAAAGATTGAAAAAAAAAAACATACTGGAAGGAAAAAAAAAATCTACCGTTGAACACAACAGTAACATTGAGGATTTTGAAAAAGATTCACTCGGGAATTCACTGTTAGACACAGCAATAGTATTCGAAAAATAATTTACGCGGAAAGTTATCATTGTCAAAAAAAAAAAAAGAAAAACAAACGAAAGTAACTACAAAATTATCAAACGAGATATTCGAACACTGGATACTTGAAAGCAAAATACCAATAACCATTTCAAAGTGACTACGAAAGTCAAAGAAAAAAAAAGTGTTTCGCTAGTACACCATGAACTAAATTATGCAAATTATCTTGAAGGAGAAAAGTGATATTTTTTTTCAGATGTACCAAGAAAGGATTTTTTTTTAAAGAATTCTTGTACGTAATCAAAACTTAATGGATTAAGAGAAAAAAATAAAATACATTTTTTTTTTTTATCCCTCAATAGAAAAAGGGAAAAAGAAAGGTTCAACGCAAAAAATAATGTATCAATAGAATTCGGTTGATATAAAAAAAAAGTGAACCTAAAAATGGTTGTTCGTAGTTATTGTAAAAAGTGAATTAGTAAAATAGACTGATTTTTCTAATCTTTGAAAAAAAAAAAACGTCAGTAGTAAACAAAAACTGCAACAACTTCAAATTATCGGAACTCACGGTGGACAATTTCAAATACTTAATCTTTGCACAGGGTCTAGTATCCACAAAAAATTCAGAGATCCGAAGACGCGTTCTCTCAAAATTAGAGACAGAACAAGGCCTGACATTGAAGAAATTAGCAGAAGATTGCCAATGGGCAGTATCACTAAAAAAAAGTTTCCAGGGATATAGAAGCAGGAGTGGCGTGCATTAGGAAGATTTAAAAAACCTTTCAGAAACTCAGGACAAAGAAATTTTGAGACCAGTCAAAATTGAAAATAATACTAAAATTATAATAACTACAGAAAACGAAATTACGATAATAGTTAATATAATAACTACAGAAAACGAAATTACGATAATAATCAAAGGAATTATAAAAAGACAGTATCAGATAATAATTGCAGAAAATGTGATGAAAAACATTTGGAAAAGGATTACAAAAATATCAGGTGCTACAATTGCGGTAAAGTTGGACATAAGAGTGTTTGCTGAAGAACAAAAATAGAGTACACCAAATGAGAACAAACGACAAAGGGAAAAATAATTTACGAAAATATGTATCAGTAAATATTTTCGACAAACAAGTGAAATTTCAGCTTGACTTTGGATCGGATTTGTCATTAATAAATATCAACACTTGGAAAAAGTTGGGTAAACCGACTCTTCAAAAGTCAAGTAAAGGTGCACGAACAGTGGCAGGAGACGAAATAGAATTTGAAGGAGAGGTCATCCTGCCCATTAATTTAAATGGCACGATGAAGAAATTGAAAATCTTCGTAATTAAAGAAAGCGAGAACTTATTGGGAATTGACTGGATTGAAAAATTCAATCTTTGGGATAAACTAATGAACGCTTTTTGTAGAAAAATAACCAGTTGCAACCCAACATCAGAAAATATTAAAAACGATCTAAAAAAGAAATTCCCAGAAATATTTACTATCGGACTGGGAAGATGCAATAAATTTAAGGCTTTGTTCGAGCTAAAAAAGGATGCAACACTGGTGTTTAGGAAAAAAACAGAACGTGCCGTTCGCCGGTTTAGACAAAAAAAATAGATAGACTCGAAAAAGCAGACATCTTATCAAAAATCGAAACTAGCGTCTGAGCAGCCCCTACGGTGTACATAAAAAAAACGTCGGGACAAATTCGAGTCTGTGCAGACTTTTCTACAGGCCTAAACGATGAATTAAAAGACCACCACTACCCTTTACCAAGTCCTGAGGAGATATTTGCCAGACTAAATGGTGGCAAAATTTTTTCAAAAGTAGATTTGTCGGACGCATATTTACAAATTCCGATGTAAGAAGAATGCTCAAAGATATTATGCATTAACACGCACAAAGGGTTGTTCAAATACAACCGTCTACCCTTCGGGATCAAAGTCGCGCTGGCGATTTTCCAACAAGCAATGGATACAATGCTGAACAGAATACATTGTGCTTGTGCATACCTGGATGACATAATCATCAGGAGCGCGTCCATAAGTGAACACCAAGAGCATCTAAAAGAAGTATTCACAAGAATAAACGAATAGAGATTCAAGGTGAAAGAAAACAAATGCGAATTTTGTTTAGACGAAATCAAATATTTAGGGCAAATAATAAATAAAGACGGTTGACGCCCAGACCTGGAAAGATCGACAGCAATTAAAAACATGCCGGCACCACATAACGTGACGACTCTACAGAGTTTCTTAGGTCTCGCAAACTATTACCAAGAATTTATCAAAGGAATGCACGACATAAGAGCTCCGATTAACGAGTTATTAAAGAAAGAAACACCATGGATATGGTCAAAAGAATGTCAAAATGCATTTGAGAAAATTAAAAAGACGCTGACGTCCAATCTATTTTTAACCTATTACGACCCAAAATTAGAAATAAGTGTTGCGAGCGACGCGAGCTCGTATGGTATAGGAGCATGTATACAGCATATCCTGCCAGATGGATCGAAGAAACCTATAGCTCACGCCTCAAGGACACTACTTCCGGCAGAAAAGGCTTACTCTCAAATAGAAAAAGAGGGGTTGAGCATTATTTTTGTGGTGACGGATTTCCACCGTTACCTGTACGGGAGACACTTTATGCTGGAAACAGATCACAAGCACCTAGTGACAATCTTCAGATCAAAAAAGGGCTTGCCAGTATATACGGCAAATCGCCTATACCGAAAATGGAGGAAACCCTTGAAGAGTCAGTAATTGCAGCTATACGTTCCAATTATGAGGAAAAAAACATGGTGGCAAATATAATACAAGAATTATCAGTCACGTTAACTGATATAAAAAGGGAGGCTGAAAATGACGATATCCTCACAGACATAAAGAAAAAAATAAGGAAAAATGATGAAAAAACGCAAAGCATATTTTCCGTACGCAATGATGTTTTATTATATAGTGAAAGAGTTGTTATCTCGAAAACCTTGCAGAAAAAGATCTTACATGATTTTCATACAGGACACCCGGATATAAATAGGATGAAGGCACTTATGCAGAGTTACGTTTACTGGCATAACATGGATGTGGATATTGCACTAACAGTAAACAAGTGTAAAAGGTTGTGCGTTAGCCGCAAAGACACCACCGATAGTCCATAAACCTTGGAAAAAAGTTGACCATCCATGGTCACGCATTCATATAGACTTTGCTGGACTGACCGAAGGACAGTACTACCTAATCGTAGTAGATAGTTTTTCCAGATGGTCTGAAGTAAAGCGTTTCAAGAACCCGACGACAACACAATAAGTTTTCTGCATTAAATATTTGCACGTTTTGGTGTGCCAAACATTATAGTCACAGATAACAGAACACAATTTACATCAAGTGATTTCAAGGATTTTGTGACACTTTTCAGATAAAACATATAACTACACCACCATTCCATAATAGATCAAATGGATTAGCGGAAAGGTTTGTAGACACGATAAAGTGTGCACTTAGAAAATCAATAGGGACCTCAACGGATAAAGCATTACAACAATTCCTGCAAATATACAGGATAACTAAGAACCCAAATGCACTGTCGAAATTATCGCCAGCAGAATTAATATTTGCTAGAAAAATAAAATCACCATTTGATAAATTAATACCAAAGCAAGCAATCGTCCATCAAACTACGCACACATCCCGTAAAAGGTTTAAACCTGGTGATTGTGTATATTTTAAATGTATGAAAAATAATATTTCATATTGGGAGTTTGGTACGGTAGATAAACGTATCGGCAACTTGGTCTACATGATAAAAGGTCCAAAAGGGATACACAAAAGACATCAAAATCAATTGAGAAAACGTCATATAAAAGACAACGAATATGACAAACTTGATGAAAAGGAAGATCCAATTGATATACTATACGAAGCATTTGATATCGAACCACCACAAACCATGCCCAAACCGAGAAGATCGGGAAGGGAAAGGAAGTTTACAGAACCAATTATAATGAACCCCAAGAGAAAAAGATATTGAAATCTACACGACTTCAAATCTTGGGAGGGGGGTGTTGTGGAGTCGCCCACTAATTAACATATGTAGGTGAGTGAGATATATAAAGGTATCAATCACCAATACCGGGGGAGTTCTGCAACGACCGCCAAATAGGCAAGACGCCTATGTTGGCTCCAGTAAGACATGCAACACGTCACCTGCCGGAATATCTCCGACTAAAGTATATCTAAAGACATGTAAATATGTATATAACTTTTCTGCCTAATATATTATTGTATACCTTTACTTTTGTGTTCTTGTTTATTATTTGTGCAGACACCACATATATATATACATATATACATATACACACATATATATATATACATATATATATACATATATGATGATTGCAACGGCTTGTCAGACGAGTGCCACTCCCTCAGGCACTGAAAGTCCATGAGCTGAAAATGACTTTAGTCCTGCCAGCAAAATTCACACGCTCAAACAGACATGACACTGAAGACAGTCATTAGTATACATACATATATATACATGCACGCATACATACATATATACACATACATACACATACAAACATACATATAACACACATATATGCATACATACATATACATACATAAACATATACACAACAGTCAATGGCATACATACATATATATATAAATGCAAATATACATTTATACACATACACACATATCTGTAAACATATATACATATATACATACACAATGCATAATACACATACATACATATACTTACACACGCATACATACACATGTACATACATATAAATACACAAACATATACAAATACATACACACATATACATACATATACACATATGTACACATATGCACATATATATATACATACAGTTACCTACATATACATACACATACATGAATATGCACTCATACACAAACATACACATATACATGCATAAATATACATACATACACACATGCATATATACACATACATTCAAACAATATGTATACGTATATACATACACATACATATATACATAATACACATATACATATATATATACACATAGATATACACACCTATACATACACCTGTACATGAACATACATACTATTATATATACATATAATGATGGCAGATCAATTATTATATGCTTCCAGCATTTCAGGCCTACACAACTTTTCAATGGCTGGGGGAGTATCTATACACAGATGATGTTACAGAGTTTTAGCTTTGTCCATACAACAAACGTCCAGTTTTTTTATTAATCGTTTTTCATTTTCATTTCGATATTTTTGTGACCAAGAGCAGAGGTCCGCTTGAAATATTAAAAAATAATAATAATAAAAAAATATTAAATGCAAAATGTAACATCGTTTTTCATGCTTCAAAAAACCCTCATAACCTTTATATCACTATCCTAGAAGCATACGTGGACTTTTAACACACACACACACATATATATAATTGTAGCCAAATTGAATATTGAAATGCCCATATTTTTGTTCTATGGGACAAAACTACATGAAAATTTGCAGGCCTTTTGCAGATTATAAACTATTCTATAGTCAAAATTTTTTGACAATTGGTAAAAAAGAGCCTATATTTTCAAACCAATAAAACATGCCCAAATTTGTGTACAGGCAGCTTCAGTTTTGCTGCTTCGGTTGTCTCCACTATGGCCTTGTCAGGCCACTAATATATATATATATATATATGGCATAATTAACAAAAAGTACATAAGCAAAAGTATGTTACAGAAGTACACATCATGATTCTGGGGCCATAAATGCTACAAATCACCACCCAATAATGTGTTAAATGTAACTATTTATATTCTCTTGGTAAATCCATTATTACTGAAATGGGTATATCAGCTTACCTCATGACACTTACCTTTTTTAAGCCTATACTCCATAAGAAGTCAATATCTCTTTCTGATCTGATTTAGATGTTTCTTACGGGTCCTTTCGCCACACAAGGCATATTCCTTTTTCTTCTATTCACAATCCTGATTTCCCAATATTACTTATTTTTAAACATTCGATAAAAAAAAATTTCTCCGTTTAGCATTTAATTTTCTTTATGGTTTCTGATGAATTCATAACAGTTTGTCGGAACCCGTCTTGATATTTCTTTTGGAAAATCCGGTTTCAACTCAAATTCTATAAGCATTTTATTACATCTATCCAAGTCCATGCCCCCCCCCCCCAAAAAAAAAATAGCTTGCGAAAATTTATCTTTCAATTCTTTTGTAAATTTATCACTGGAATTTTTAATTAATTTCTGCATTCTAGCAAAAAGAAATTATCTGCAAATCCAACAACTGAAATTGTTTCATCTAGTTTGCGCTTAGGAGATTAATCGAATCGTTCATTACAAATACTTTTTTAGTTGTAAGTTTTTCCCTTGCAATCTGACTGCCCGTAACAGTTCACCTTTGAATTTAATTTTCTCTCCAGTTCCGCTTTTAGCAATTTTATTAGTTCTTGATAAAGTTATTTTTCCGATTTTCGTCCAAAAATATTAATAATAGATAAATTGGAAACCAGGTCTAGTTCAATTTTTGTTTTTATTTAATATTTTAACTTGAATAAACTTTCCAACATTTTCAAGTTTTCAGATTTTATGATTCTGATAAAACTTTTTATTTTACATTTTGTTCTGCAATGCATACTTTATGCCCTACACGATTGCGTTTAAAGCATTTCTAAGTTTTATAAGAGCAATTTCTGCACAAATGCATTTGTCTACAACCAGAAAGTTTTTATTAAATTTTAATGGTAAATTCATTTTAAAAAATTTTTTTCTTATGTAGGACACTCCAGATTCTTCGATAACCTTTGAATATTGATGTATGCTAATAAACCAATGGCAGTATTTGGCTATTTGCTGGAGTGTTAGATCTGGTGCATTTTCCAGTTTGTTAAGGACTCTCCTAATTTAAGAATCTCTGCTGACACCAATTCTTGTGAAAATACAAGACATTTAAAGTTATATCACTTAACTCTGATAACTTCAAGTCATCACAGTGCTTATTTACAAAAGTCATATAGTTCTCATTATCCTTTCTTGTGAGATTCAACCATTTCCATCTCTTGTGGAAAAGAGATGTTTTTGGACTAAATAATTTCATCAACAATTGTACAGCATCACTAAATTTCAGCCTGCTGGTAAAATGTAATTGTATGTTTCACTGTGCCCAATTCCCTTAAAAGTAACCAAACTTTTTTAATCAGTGTAGCTTTCACAGTCCGAATTTTATATGTGTCCATAATACCTGAAGTACAAGGTAAAAGTAACTTCATTGTCAGGATTGTAGTTAAAAGTCTCAGTTATATTCTAAATTATATTCTGAGATAACATACTTTTGTCGGTACAATTTTGCCACCCATTTGATGATATGAATAATTTCTGCTGCTGTTTTAGGGACTTTCTTTTGTGCAAGCTGCTCTTTCTACAATTCTATTTTTAATGTTTCAATTGTATTCTATAATTCCAAGTTTTTATTTGAATTTTATTTCAATAGGATGTTTGTTCTGATTTTTCTGCTTCAGTTTTTTCTGATACGCTGCTTGTTCAGCAAACAAATGTAGCTGTTCATTTTGCTGATGCCTAAAAACATTACAACTTTAAATTTTAAATTCTTCCAAATTTCGACATTTGAAATACTGACTCTCTTTTGTGTGTGTGTGTGTATATATATATATATATATATATATATATATATATATATATATATATATATATATATATACATATATATATATATATATACATACATACACACACGGGAAAATTAGTATCATGACATTCTGTTACTTGATCACTCTACGATCGTCTGTATTAAACGTTAAGTTTAATTAATGTTAACATTTCTCTTAATTTCATGATGGTTAACAGTGGCCCTGTGGTATGTTCCATGCTAATGGAGTTAAAGGTGGTTGCGTGGCAGAGTTCAAATCCTTTGACCAGTGTTGATAGTCATCTCCTGCACTGATTATTGTGTAAGCCTGAAACACTAGTGTCTGTGGGTTTAAAAATAATTATTTATAATTTATATATATATATATATATATATATATAATGAATGAATAACAAAAGTCTATATTCCAAAGTTCATGATGTTGACCATCTTACCATTTATTCCTTTAATTCAGTTGACATTTACAATTCTTGACAGTATCTGTTTTGTAGCACAAAATCAAGAATTGCAAATGTCAACTAAATTAAATTAATAAATTGTAAGATGGCCAACATCATGAACTTTGGAATATAATCTTTTGTCATTCATTCATTATATTGCTCTGTAATTTCATTGAGCTTATTTAATAAGCATTGGTATATATTATAAGGAAATAAAGTATATTTCCACAGAAATATATATATATATATAAATCATATAGCTCAATGCCTGTATATATGTGTGTGGGCGATGTTTGTGTGCTATATAGAAGGTTGTTATCTCCCTTGTATTGACAATGTTTAGTAATCTCCATTGTATTGAGATATAAGAGTTCTATTTCTTGGATGTAGTTTGTTAGAGTAATCTCACTTGGTTGTTGTTGATGTGATTATTGACTGGGAAATCAGGGATGGCATTTTTGACAAACGGATATGCGTCCATGACTCGATTTACGTCATGAGCAAATTAACTCCTTACAATATTGCATTGTAGATTTCAATAAAGAATCTATTAATCTTCTCTACGTGCGATCACATACTCCCCTTCCTTGGCAACAATTGTTAATCCCCAACGCTTTCACTTTTTCTGTTGGCCATGTCACCGTCTTTCACATTGGCGACTGCCGAGGGGGCGAATACAGTGGTTCACGTATAAAAAAAATAAACAGCACAAAAAAAAAATGCAAAAAAAAACAAAAAAAAAAACAAGTTTCAATGGATATTAGTTGGATCCTGTGTAACATCATCGACTTTCGAAACACTAACTTCCATATCTTAGTCTTCTGTCGAGGTTGTATTCATCAGTTAATGTCTGCTCATTTCAATCCATTCCAAGCCAACTTTCTACTCTCCTAAAATGGAAACTGTACTTAACTGTAGCAAACTCAACATCCATAACCTGCCATAAAAGTACCTTGAAATATATTGATCTCTATATTTGGTTCTTTATCCCAGTCACCTGTCACACATTGATTAACAATTCTATTTCCGCAAGGACCTGTGGCCCAGGGGTTAGAGTACTTGTAAAAAAATCAATTGTAAAAGTGATATTCTCCTGAAGGTTGGATGTTCAATTCTCAATGTGAGCAACTGAAAAATACAATTGCAAATAATGTAGGACCTCTATCCAGTCATGGCTGACCGAACAAGAGCATGCTACCTCCGTGAAGTAAATAAAGGGTTTGATTTGAAATTCCATCCAAATTCACAAATTCAACAGAAATATTCTCGAATTCAACAAGATACACTTGAAGAAGGTCAGAGGTTACATCGACCAAAAGGTTGTGAAAATCACACTCACGAGGAGAACAGTAGTTTGATGCATCCAAATAATACGAATCCTATTTCAGTTGCTTTTGTGTGCTTTAGTGAACAACTTCCTTCCCATCGTCTTTCTACTAACTTTACTTCCTATCACCTTTGTTTTGCTTATCAACTTATTTCCTCTTTTTCTTACTTCCTAACACTTTGGGAGTATCACATCTATATATAAAAGCCCGATGAAGTTGTTGTGGATGATATTTGTGTATTTTCTATAGAAAGAAAAGTTTAATAATGTACATAAAATCTAAAAATGTGTCTTATGTGAAGTTTACCAGAGAAGACAATGAAAGTGTGCCTAAATCTCTGTTAAGTGTTCAGACATTATGTTGAACAAAGATGGCGGCAGTAAATCAAATTGGCGAAGAATCAATGCAGTAACGATCTCGACTGTTGAGTAATTCTTAGTAACAAAGATGGCGGCAAAGAATCAATGTAGTCACGATTTCGAGTGTTGAGTAATTCTTTGTAACAAAGATGGCGGCAAAGAATCAATGCAGTCATGATTCAGTTGTTTCGAGACAGAGGTTGACAGCAAACTAAATTGAATCCAAAATTCGATATTTTTTATAATAACGTTTGAAGCTTCTGATTGGTTGATGCTCATAACCGTGGTTATAAAAACGATCGAGGAAATAACTGGAGTCATACCCTCATAAATAATCCAAAACATTTTAATAATCACTAAGCGCACTCGGGATGGAGGTGCAAGTTTGGAAACTGCTTTCAGGTTATGTCAGTTAATAATTAGGTGTGTTCATTTCAGATGTGAAACCACTGGAAACAATAGATCCTTCTACACTAAACTTCTATTAAATCATGAATTTGTTGATATAATTTCCATGCGGCTTTTGAGTTCAACCTCAGCTAGTCACCGGTGGGGCTTAAGTACTTGGGAACTGTTTTCAGATTAGGTCATTTCGGATGTGAAACCACAAGAAAAACAATACATCCTTATACACTAAGCTTCTGTCAAAACATGGATGATAAGAAACACATAAACCAAGTTTTATCTTTAAGGTTTTTTTCACATTGTCAATTACGCTTCATTGAAACCAATATGTAATCCTCATGTATCAGTTACAATAGTTTATTGGGTCGCTATCACCAAGTAACGTTTATAAGCGAAGATTTTTATGTATCTAAGAAACGACTAAGAAACGACTAGTAAAAAAAAATGAAGGTCGATCATTATATTGAAAAGTTAAATAACTTGCCAATGCTGCATTAAGACAGTTGAATACAAAACCCAAAAACATAAGTTCAAACATTCAAAATATTAATGGAACAATAATTTCTATACATAAAACTTGCTGTCTGTGTGTAATGTATGCATGTTCTCCATAGAAAGAAAGGTTACACGATCTACATAAAATCTAAAAATGTATTATATTGGGTGAGTTTCTAACTGCATTTTGTATAATTTTTTAGTTTTAAGTCATTTTCAAAACTTTGAATTTTAGGAGCCAATTCGCGGCCATTTTTCTGGTTATCATGTAATATTAGACACTATATGTTTTTTGAACCAAATAAACGTTTTAGAGTGAGCAAAACCAGTAAAAACTTTTCCAGATAGGTAGAAGAGTAATTTATCTTGCCTTTGATAACGTTTATTTTTTTATGTATTTGAATTTTTGACGACTTTTTCAAATCTCTGTGGATTGTAAAACAAAACCCCATGTAAAATTTACTGAGGAAGATAATGTAAGTGTTTTTAAATCTCTAAATGTGCCCCTAAGGAGGCTACAAGGGAATAATCCCCTTCAAACTTTAAATATATCATATTTTGATGAAATGTGATGTAATGAATGTGAATACATCCGGGTTCTTCCTCACAAAAATATGATTGGTTGGTTAAGTCATGAATACTGACTTATAAACCAGCTTGAGCAAGATGTTTAAAGATAAGCGGAAATCCCCACATGTAAGAATATACCAGCTACGACTATAAACTACCATTAAATAAGGCAACATTACAATTATTAAATTATTATTCAAATACTATAGCCAAGACTACTTAGCTACTTCAAACAAATATATCCCTTTTGCAGGACATAGCAAAATGTTCATCATGTGTAGAAAATTTTCTATGGAAGACAATGGAAGTGGTTCCAAATCTGTACACGGCCTTTTAATTGCCAAACATTTACATGTCCTTGAAAACTTCAAATACACATATCCAATTTTAATGAAATTAAAAGCATATGTATAAGACACCAATTCGGAAAGTTTTCAACATCTCATCTTCTTCCGACTATATTAGGGATAAAAAAAATATATATATATATATAGCCATATTATATATCATTTTGAAACACATTTTTTTGCTCTATCGAATCGTGTTATTCATTACCGTTCTCAATCTCTTCACTCAATTTTTTACAGGCTTTTCAACAGCATGGACAAAATGCAAATCCACACGATTTTCTTGTTCCAGTTCAAACTAGGCCAAAAAGCTGCCGAGACAGCTTGTGATATCAATGATGCATTTGGCCCAGGAACCTCTAACGAATGTGTGGCACAATGGTGGTTCAAGAAATTTTGCAATGGTGACAAGAGCCTCGAAGATGAAGACGATCACAGCCGACTGACTGCAGTTGATAACGAACATTTGAAAGCCTTAATTGAAGTCGATCCTCACAAAACGACACGACAAGTTGCTGTTGAACTCAAGGTCGACCACTCAACAGTTGTTCACCATTTAAAGCAAATAGGGAAGTCAAAAAAGTTGGGTGGCGCATGAATTGAACGATAATCAAAAAAATTGTCATTTTGAGGTTTCTTCTACATTACTTCTGCACAACAAAAACGACCCATTTCTTGAGCGGATTATGACGTGCGATGAGAAGTGGATCCTTTATGACAACTAGCGAGATTCAGCACGGTAATTGGATGCCGGAGAAGCTCCACAACACTTCTCGAAGCCGAAATTGTACCAAAAAAAGGTTATGGTGACTGTTTGATCTGCAGCTGATGTCATTACAGCTTCTTGAATCTGTGCAAAACGATTATGGCAGACACTGCCAACAAATTGATGAAATGCACCAGAAGCTCCAACGTATGTGCCCGAGATTGGTCAATATGAAAGGACCAATTCTCCTCCATGACAACACTCACCTGCATGTTGCTCAACTGACCCTGCAGAAGCTGAACGAATTGAGCTATGAGACTCAGCCTCATTCGCTATATTCACTGGACCTCTTGCCTATCGATCATCACTTTTTCAAGCATCTTGGCAACTTCGAGCGCAAAAAATGCTTTAAAAGCCGAGATGATGCCATGGGTTTACATCTTCTTTATGGATGTGAATAAAGGCTCAATAACTGAATTTAAGGAGAAGCTTCCTCAGCCATGTCAAGCTGCTAACAACATCTCAGGAAGAGACAAGATTACAACTGTGGATCAGATAGCTAATGAATGTCCCTTCTTCTACTAACATGGGAATTCTCTCCTTCTGAGGCCCTCCTTCCTAGTTCAGAATCATCTTTCATCCGATGGAAAACACTCAACCATCTGAGAATGGGAATGGGATAATGAAAAGTTGCTTTGGCTTGATGAGGCCACAAAACTGATCCTAACCGTCTGTAAATGTGGAGAGAGGGACCATACGATTCAACATTGTTTTATCTG
The DNA here is from genome assembly GCF_053919585.1 of Euprymna scolopes. NCBI lineage: Eukaryota > Metazoa > Mollusca > Cephalopoda > Sepiida > Sepiolidae > Euprymna > Euprymna scolopes. The sequence goes on along the minus strand of NC_136517.1, from coordinate 74,650,198 downwards.
CCTTTTACTGATAACCTAGTGCAGCTTGAAAAATCTTGCAGAAATGCAAACAATTGGGTAAAAATGCATTGTTGCATGACCATATTCTTCAAAGGCATATAAAGTAGAAGATGGATCTCAACTGAAGTAATGCATTGCTAAGATAAAATACAGAAAAGTTTGTTTAAATTTTTTCCCGCCTCTGAGAGTCGTTTGATTCAATCAGAAAGGAAATTCTAATGGAAAAATACCATTAAGACCGGAAACTCCTTATAATAACATGAGAGAATGTCCATCAGGTTTGAAAGTCACACGTAAAAGAGAGTCTAGTTTTCAAATTTACAACCAAAAAGAAGTTAAGGGTCACAAAATAACAAATCATGTAATCAAATGCTGAAACCAATTATCTCCAAAGAAGGATAACTTTGATTCCAACACACATATCCAACATTGTTTATATCTGCTAATAACTCTGCTAAATACATTTATAGAATTTCTTGCTGTTCACCATTTATTCTTCATACATTGGAAGTTATTCTTCACAAGACATTGACTAAGACAGAAGTGACTTCTACTACTGTTCTTGGAAATCCCTACTGCAAACAATCCGTCCTTACATATGAAAAAATAAGTTACAGTTATAAATAAATGTAATTACATTGGTAGTATAGCTTAACAATTCTCAACATTAGATGAGCAAATTCAAGACAAAAAAGTGATGGATATTTAAATTTTGTGGTGATAAGAAAATTGTTGGAGTCAGTTTGGAGTAACATCAGCATTCACCCTACTTAGCATTTTTTTTTTAATTTTCACCCCAAACAAAACACAGTGCCACTTTGAAGTAGGGAGCTACTATCGGGGACATAAGTTGCAGGGGTATTATGAAAGGAGATGAGTGGCAAGATGTCTGTTCACATTACAATTGAACTTCTGCATGTCAGTAGAGTTGGGAAAGCAGAATCCCGGAAGCGAGTTCCAAAGTCTAGCAGTTCTGGGGAAGAAACTATTGGAGTAGAATTCAAACTTTGTGAATTACATTTATAGAATAATTTTATTCCAATGGACATATACAGCTGTGAAAACTCATTGGCACTTTTAGGAGCTAAAAAAAAAAACTGCTACATTTAACTGACCAACCAAAATGGACAAAATGACAAACAAAACGCCTGTTCTCTTTAGAGTCAAATCTAAAGAAGCGCTTAAGGACTATATCACTTGGTCGAAATGAATTGACCGAATCACCACCTGAATGTAAGGATTCTATGATATTTAAATTTTTGTGCTACGTAGACCATAAATAATTATCTAAACTATGTGTGTTTATATTATTACTTTTGCTACCTTTTTTAATCTTTATAATTAGGATCTATTTTATCGTGATGGGTTTTATTTTTGCAGCTAGATTTGTCAGTATCTTGTTCAACCACAAAGTCAAGAGGTTTTCAGTCAGATGAGCGCCATATGAAAAGATGCAACATCTTTATATCAACTTTATTTAACATGTTTCATCAACATAGGAATATAAGAATGTAAGGCAGGTTGGTTTAGCTGGCATGTATCAGAGAAAAGGAATTGAGTTCAGGTCTTTTGGTCTCGTCTTTGGGGTCACCTTCTGTCTAAGCCATAATGAGTGGCGATCCAGGAGATGTGAACTCTTGTCACGTTGACACCTCGGCTAAAACTGTTTAAATTAGGAACAAAATAAAGCTGGACAGAAATGATAAAATCCACACATGTGCAGAATTGTTCCAATCATTTGTGTATCACTACACAAGTATAGACAGGTCCGTGGAATTAGTTTACTGAACAACATTTAATCACTAGGGCTATAACAACATCATATTCTTTTCATTGTTTTGACTCTCGAGTGTGTATCCGTTGATATCTTAGACGTTTTTATATAGAGTGATGTGGTTTTCGGTTGATTAACTGTGTCTAACTGTGTCGGATATATACTCGAGAGTCAAAACAATAAAAAGAATATGCTGTTGTCATAGCCCTAGTAATCACCATGCGAGTAGTTACAAGCTGCATTATTGCTATACTGATCTTTGAATAATTACACTTCATTTAAACAGCAGGAGACATGTGGGGCATGTCTTTCTGGTGTAATACATTAATCAGATTATAAACATACCTTTAAAGAAGTTTCTCACTGTAGCATTTATGTTGCGTTATTCAAAAAAACTAGCCGGATTGCTAATCAGGGTTTGAAATCCATACAACTTAGGCATACCTCCATAATAGGTGTAAACACAAAACAAAGTCTCTTGCACTTTTAAAATAATATGTAACAGGAATGAAATGATTTGAAAATTTCATTTCATTTTCCAGTAACAACACCTGACAGCATGGAAAGTCGCGAGGTGTAAAATAGCAGAGACATAAGATGTGTGCTTGTCCTGCCCATGGTCACTGTTTCTTTTCTTCCTTCTTTGTCTACAGCCTGTATTTTATTGGTACAGATGACGTCAGAACATTCCATGATGCATTGTCTGAAATGTCGGTCAGTCCCACTGACTTAACCTCCGGGGATTCTACGTCCCCCATTTTGACTTCTTTGACGTCATTCCCAGAGCACCTGAATCGAGGATCTATCAAACTTTTCTGTGATGTCATCTTTGAAAGCCTGGACAGCCAACTGTCCCCACTGCCACCTGCAACACCAGCCCCCCCCCCATAACATTAAGTGATGGTCTCCACTGGACCCAACAAAGGATGCCACATCATTGCTTTTATTTCATAAGAAGAAAAGCTGCATTCTCTGTTTTGTGGAGCAACCTACCAGACATGATTATGATGTCTATCATATATGAAATTAAAGTCGCTTTGGACAAAACATTCAAACAGTATATAGATGTACAAATCTTTTAAGCATTCTTTTACATGGCTTGTTGCACTTTTTTTTTTTTTTTTATAAATTTGATCTGATTTGTCTTCATGACTTGTTCTGTAGAATTTCTATTTAGATTTGGTGACAGACTCAAGATGTCTTCAGAACTGCCACAGATCTTCAATCTTAGGCCCTTAAGGATTCTGCTGGACTTTAACTCGTCCTTCACTTTTGCAGCTTGATCTGTCAATATCTTGTTCAACCACAGAGTCAAGAGGTTTACAGTGAGATGAACACCATATGAAATGATGCACCATGGATGCTTTCATCACTTTAGAACTGATATAGTCTATAAAAGAAACTAGCAAGCGATAACCAATGGGAGAGATTAAGCTAATCTTGATACTTCGGCATTCAAGATACATTCGAGTATCAATCTCTTATTTATTACATTGTAACTTTTGTACAATAAACTTGTTATAACTTTGTGTGTTGAGTTTCATTTCATTTGATTCATTTAGACTGATTATATCAAGAACAAAGTCAGCATTCTCTGTCCAAGATTCATCTTCATGGAACGACTGACCAAAGATGGTGTCTATCATATGTAGAATTAAAATCTCATTGGACAAAATATTCAGACGATATATAGATGTAAAAATATTCTGTTCTTTTATATGGCTTGTTGTAGTATGTTTTGCAAATAATTTTGATTTGATGTATTTACAAAATAAAGAAAATAAAGATCTGCTGCAAATATGACAAAAAAAAATAAAAATTCTTACCTTGATGTCTTTCGCCATCTTTATCCAATTTTGATAAGCCATATTACTGGAATCAATTAATGGATCATATTCGACAAACTTCACCTGAATACGTTGTCTATGTTCCATGGGACTGGAAAAAAGGAACATAGGATTTAATAAGTAAACAAAAATGGAAAAAAACTACATTTCTATAACTTTACCAACAATTCCTTTATAAATTTTGTTTAAAAGGAATTAGTATTTTTTATAGGAATTTCTCAAGACAAAGCACGAAGCTACTTGATGTAAGGAGCTAACAAGTATGAAAGCTGATTATTGTAAAAACAGGAGATGCCTATTAACCTTAGTCTTAAAAAGACCAATGTTGTAGGTAGAGGGAAAACCGTGAGCAGGAAGAGAGTTCCACAACCTTGCAATCGTTAGAAAGAAATTACTGGAATAGGAATTTTCATAATGAGGTATTAAAACAACGAATTGATGAAGACCACTAGACCAACGAATCAAACGATCTGGAACAAATATTATTATTATTATTATTATTATTATTATTATTATTATTATTATTATTATTATTATTATAAAATTTAATAACATCTTTGTAAACCACACTATTTTCTATGGAATTATTATTTACAGGGCAATTTTTAATTCTTACAATTGCAATTATGAGATGCATATCTACTTACTAAAGTTCACAATAATTTCATTTTATTTCTCTTCTCTCTATATATCATATTTCTAGTTTCTGTCTGCCTGTCTATCTGTCAGGGGATGAAATTAAAAATAAAGCCCTATATCAAGATCCAACAACTTTTCTTGAGTAAAAGTTTTCAAGGAATCCAATGGTAGTATTAATTTTGTATGGGCATTTTCACAACAATATTACAGAGTATATATTCATGGCATCATCCATAAACATTCAGTGTTACTCTTAATGTTAAGCTTATTATCATTAACTAATTTTTGAGTCGTTGTGTACACAGAGAGCTACTTGATAGTTGAGCAAGTGTTCGATTATAAAGATTATAAATTACAATTCTAAACTATTTAGATATCATTTTAGCATTTATTTTATTGATTTTTTTCCTATTATAAAGATTATAAATTACACTTCTAAACCATTTAGATATCATTTTAGCATTTATTTTATTGATTTTTTTCCTATTATAAAGATTATAAATTACACTTCTAAACCATTTAGATATCATTTTAGCATTTATTTTATTGATTTTTTTCCTATTATAAAGATTATAAATTACACTTCTAAACCATTTAGATATCATTTTAGCATTTATTTTATTGATTTTTTTCCTATTATAAAGATTATAAATTACACTTCTAAACCATTTAGATATCATTTTAGCATTTATTTTATTTATTTTTTCCTATTATAAGATTGTAAATTAAAATTCTTTATATCATTAAGATGATCAGTTCACTGATATAATTAACTGATTACATGATTACCTACATTTACTTGTCATATAAACTTCTAAACCATTTAGATATCATTTCAGCATTTATTTTTAAAGTTTTAAGCAGAAAATTTGGATCATTTTTGAATAAAAGAAAACGTTAATGTTTGTATTTGCTATTGATAGGTATGGGCAAAAATGCCCCCCCCCCCAAAAAAAACAACACACGACTGTAGTCTTTAAAAAAGGCTTATCATATTTTTTTATTAGGTTGACAAGAAAGTTTTTGCAGTTTTTTACTTTTGAATTCAGATGAACATATCTCGACTCAAACAAAAATTTATTGATCAAAATAAGTACCATGAGGATCAACACACTTTTGCCAACGCAAAACATGTATATTTATGCCAGTAAAGTAAAAATCTTGCGTTCTGGTGGCGTTCATGCAGAAAGTTGTTGAGATGCTTAAAAAAAAGTCGAAGTCAGTAGGTGAGAGGTCTGGAGAGTATGGCGGATGTGGCAGGGCAGAGTTTTGTAGCCCAATTCATTCAACTTCTTCAGGGTTGGTTTAGCAACGTGCAGTTGGGCATTGTCGTAGAGGAGGATTGAGCCTTTTTGTTGACTAATGCTGGGTGTTGTTGTCGCAGTTTTGATGCATTTCATCCATTTATTGACAATACTTCTCCACCGTAATCGTTTCACCTGCATTCCAAAAACTGGATGAGACCGGTCACAGACCACCAAACAGTCAACAAACCTAAAGTCAACAAACATCTCTGGTCTTTGTGGTAATTATCGTTTTTTTTTTGTTTTTGTTTTTTTGCTTTTTTTTTGTTGTTTATGTTTTTTCTTTAGCTTCTTACATCAAGTGGCTTTATGCCTTGTCTGGAGTTATTTTCATAACAAAAAAAATAAAATCTATTGAAATAATTGTAGTGGAAATTCACACACACAAAATAAGTTTTGTATCCAGCAGTTCACACCAGTTTTCCTCTTTCTTTTCAAGACTAAAATCAATAGGCATCTCCTTTCTTTGCAATAATCATCTTTCGTCTTTTATTGTTTGTCTGGAGCTATTTCCATAAAAAAAAAAAAAGAAATAAAACCTATCTAAATAATTTGTGTTCAGTAGTTCACACCATATGCACTGAAAGTTCTTAAAAAGACACTTTGAGGTAAATCTGCAGATCATACTCAATAAACGAAATAGTCAAAGAAGAAAAAAATTTTTTTACTTTGGCTGCATAAATCTATATATCTATAAAAGTAAGAATGTGCGTGTGTGTGTGTGTGTGTGTGTGTGTGTGTGTGGATACTTCTCAACCTATATACTCAACGAATTTATTATCTACAGACTTGAAATTTGGTATATTGAATATTCAAACATGTGGAAAAAATTTTAATTGCTTTTCATCTGGAAAAAAAAAAATGGCTGCTAAGGAGTCAAAATTGAAAAATTGGTACTTGGCGATCCATCAGATTTTTATCTGTTTGTCAACTCTTTCACGACTGCGCATGCACGAATTGTTCACATGACGGATTCATGTTAAGTAGGTTTTAAAAAACTTTTAAAAGTCGTGTCAAGCTAGCATAATGGTTATCATGCTTGACTCACTGTTTTTAGGTTTGGGTTTCGATCTCAGCTCGGGTATATTTTTTTACTTATAACAAGTTGAGTGTTTAAAAAAAGCATAATACTCGCATGTACGTCTCAGTTTTTTTCCGGTGTTTTTACTTCATTTTTTTTTTAAAGGAATTTAACGTTTATGTCGTGGTGTTCGTGGTTGAGTAAATGACGATAAAGCCACAGTAACAATTAAATAAATACGTTTTAACAAAATACATAAAAGTGGAAATTGAACAATATCTTTGCTCATGGCAGGACTAGCTTCACGTGTATGTCACTCTCTCGTAAACCGCTTCTTGTACCCGAAGTGGCGTTATGGACGGAAGTGACGTCATGGAATAGTTTATTGTTCCTATAAAGAGAGGTGCGTCCTCAACAGTTTAATACATACGGTATTTCTTTTTATAATAAATAAGAAATGAACATTAATTAAAATATAATATTTATACGTATTTTATGACTAGACAACGACGGGCGACCTGCTAGTACACTAATAAAACTGATAAATGAACAATAAACATACAATAAACAAGAAGTGAAACTGAAAATCGAAGCGAAGAAAAATGTGTCACCAACAAAATATATTAAATATTATGACATCATGCAGTGAAGCATTGAAAAAAGCGTTTTACAGTATGTTTAGTAAAAAGAGAGTTTATATTTCTGAAATGTCTTGAAAAAAATCTTAGTTCTCCAAAATGTGCACAGTTTGATGCCAGTGTGGGAATTGTAGACACATTTATTCACGAGGAACTGAAGATGCCGAAGATTTGAGCGAATGCACCGGTCCACAACTCCATCCCTGTCACAGACTATTTGATCAAGATGGACATCAAGACAGTTACTCATCCTCCCTACAATCTAGACCTTGCTACCTGTGACTTTTGATTATTCTCTAAGCTCAAGGAAACCCTTAGAGGCTGTCGTTATGAAACAATTGAGGAGACGAAAGAGACTGTGATGAGGGTTATTGCCACACTCTCATAAAAGGTCTTCGACGGGGCCTTCCAAAAGTTGTTGGAACGATACAAGTGTATTGCAGCCGGAGTAGATTACTTCTAAGGGGATTAGAGTTTCATGTTTATAACTATCAAAAAAAGTGCCCATACAAAAAAGTCTGGAAACTTATTGAAGGCATCTCGTACACGCATCCCGGAAACAGTATATAACATATCAAGTAATGATCACTTCTTAATGTTTTAGTAAAATCCTTTTCTCTGCCTTGTCTTCATTTTGTATTTATGTATTATGTATTTATTTCACTAACGTAATGTACTTGCAATAACCCTTATCTCTGAGTGGCTTCCGGGCCTTGATAAGTGGTGATCACTGTGTAAAAAAAAAAAATGTGTTCCTGAGACAGTGTTTTCATTTCTTTTTAGTTTTAGCTTTGTGGGCGATTCTATTGATGAAATAATCAATTCAGGTAATTTGTGTGTAAAATATAGCATGTCTGAGAGTTTTAATTGTGGATGAGAGTTTATGCTAATTGTTTAAGGGTTGTGTACATTTCCACAAAATACAGACAGAGACAATATATGCGAATCACCATTCATCCTTAGCAACGACAAAAGCTATCGAACACTTATCATCTCCTTTCCCATCTAACCATAGTTGTCTTTCACTTCCTCCGCCTAATTGATGTGTTCTATAACTACTTTTTATCTTCTACCCCTTCCCTCCTCATATTCTTCTTATCTGCCTAAACTAAATAAGACAGCATATAACAAAGGCAAACCAATATTATGCAAATAAATAATCATCATCATCATCATCATCATCATCATCATCATCATTTTACGACCGCAGTTGAAATGATGAAAATGAAAATTTTAAACATCTTATTCCGTCTTTTTAAAGAATTGCAGGGATTGGCAGAGGTTAAGGACAACGATTACCAGGTCTCATCTCTTACTTGCAAAAAAGTGCTGAGTTTCATGACCTTTATTTCTAAGGGTCGATTAACAATAGCTTCCAGATGTTTTAAGCGCGATAAAACAACGTTTCACGAATCGTTGCCTCTTCAAAGAGTTAATCAACAACAGAAAAAGAAAAAAAAAGGAAAGAAAAAAGAGCTCGGCTATCAATCTTATGAACAACGGTAGAAATAATTTCAGTCATGCGTAGATGTCATGTTATCTTTGATGGCTTGGATCATCTTACCACTACTTGCTATTCGACACCATCCGCACAAGTAGAGGGCTCATCCTCAAATATTGTCCCAGTAAATCGTTACGACCCAAACATGAATCCCAACGAAATCCCCCGGAAAATAAATAAAAAATATACATACAATCGTTTTCTTTGGAACAATTTCATTTTTTATTTTTATTTTGGTATTTTAATTTCTGAATTATGTGCTAACGTATTTTAATCACAATTATTCTAAAATGTCCTGTTTTCTTATCCCAATAACATGGTTACTAGAAAAAAAAACTTACATATCTTTCTATATATAAAGTAAGGCATGTACATAAATATCTATAAAAGTGAGAATGTGTGTGTGTGTGAGTGAGAGAGAGAGAGAGAGAGAGAGAGAGAGAAAGAGAGAACAACTCCCAACCTATATACTCAACGAACTTTGGATCTACAGACTTGAAATTTAGTATATAGGGTATTCAGACATGTGGAAAACTTTTTAATCAATTTTCATCGGGAAAAAAGGGCTGCTAAGGGGTAAAAACTGAAAAATTGGTACTTGAGGGTCATCGAATTTTTTTTTCAGTTTGTGAACTCTTCCTTATGTTAATAGGTTTGAAAACACTTTTTAAACAGAGGTCAAGCTGGCCTAACGGTTATCGTACTTGACTCACTATCTTTAGGTTTTGGTTTCAATCTCAGTTCGAGTATTTTTATATTTTTTTTACTTACTAAAAGTGAACTGTTTAGAAAAAAACATAATACTTGCATGCCAAGGTCTCATTTTCTGTCCGTTTTTTTTTGTTTTTTTTGTTACTTAATTTTTTAAAAAATAATTTAACGTTATGTTTAATACTGGACACATCCGGGCACATCTGCTTGCATTTTTATACTTTTATATACAGGATAATCACTTAAACTAATAAGTCATCATGAATTTTGGAATATATATTCTAGGAAACATATCAGCACATTTTATTTTTCAAATTTTGACATTTAGAGGATGCACACATATATAAAAAAAATTAGGTATACGTTACAGTGCCGGCAAAAAGAAAGTCTGCAATTGTAATTTTTTCAAAAACTGCAAAATTTAAGATAAATTTAATGTAACTGTTTAAACAAACTATGCCTCATTTGATTCGCCTTTTATTCTTCTATAATTTTACCTGTTCATACTTTACTTTTAATTGAAATATTTTAGAGTTCGCGTCAATTTCAAAAAATAACTCCAAATTGAAGAGGCAAAAAGAAAGTCCGCAGCAACAAATTCACTTAAAACCAACTTAAATTATCGCCCCTAAATCAGTTTAAAATATCCACCAACAGGCAACAAAGCATCTCTAATCGTACATTAATATGTTGACTGAGTATTTTCTACTCTACTTTGGTCGGAATTTGGATGATAATCCCATCTTCATGCAAGATTAAGCTCCCATTCACACAGCTTGCAATGTCACGAGGTTCCTGGAAGAGCATGATATTCCGTGTTTGGATTGGGCTGCACAATCTCCAGACCTCAATCCTATCGAAAACGTATGGCATTACATCAAACAACAGCTACGCAATGATAAAATTTCAAATATGGAAGAACTTTGGACAAAAATTAAAGAAAAATGAGATGCCCTTTCCCCGGAGTATTGCTGCAATCTAATTCAAGGAATTCCCAAAAGATTGCAGGCTGTCAAATTGCAGAAGATACTGCTACTAAATATTTACTAGTTCATTGTGTTCCCATTGTATTTGTGTTGCATTAATTTCCTAAAGTTACATGTAAATAACAATTTTCCATTGTGCGGACTTTCTTTTGGCCTCCTCAATTTGAAGTTATTTTTTAAAATTGATGTGAATACTAGAATGTTTCAATTAAAAGTCAAATATGAACAGGAAAAATTATAGAAGAATAAAAGGTCAATCAAATGAGGTATAGTTTGTTTAAACAGTTACATTAAATTTAGCTTAAATTTGCAGTTTTTGAAAAAATGACAAGTGCGGACTTTCGTTTTGTTGCCGGTGTGTGTGTATATATATATATATATATATATATATATATATATATATATATATATATATATATATATACATATTAGTGCTGGGACAATTAATCGGTAATGGAATTGGAAAAATCGGACTTTTCAGGGTATCAGAATTGGTATTGAAAAAAAATCTGTGCCATTTTTCCAATGCCAAAAACAATTCTTTTAATTCTCTTTTTATATTTGACTTTGTTTAAAACAAAATCTTCCACTGCTGATAGTAATGATATAAAAATAAATATTGATTGATTTTAAACTATTAATAAAACTGAAATCTATAGATCATCCCCCACAAGTGTATTTTCACGTTCTAGAAAATGTATGCCCATATAACAGGTGTTTTACAGTAACCGTGGAAAAAATAACAACTCTGTAGTTTAATATTTAGAGATTTACAAAGAATCAGAAGCAATAATTGTATCGGAATCAGAAAACATATTGGAATCGTCCCATCAGTAAGACATATATAGTAAGTTATGAAAATATATGGCAATTAAGCTACACAGAATTTTTCATGTTTCATCTACACAAGGAATCTTTAGGCTAAAATGCATTGAATTCGTGTCACATGCTGTTTTCATAAATAGAGGTGGTGGTTAGTTTAGCTAGTTAACCAATCAGATTCATAGTCATTCCTGTCTGTGGGTTAGCGTTTTCATCAGCCAATGGTTCAGTTACTTTCTACTTCCTATTCTCTTGTTCTGTATTGCAGAGGATGACACACCTTTATTTGTATGAATGTGCCGAATTAATGGTTGAGCTTATCTTAAAACTTGCGGGCTTGGAGTATATTCTTTTATGTGCTATCTATACGCATGGGCAGTTGCGATTTTTATTGCACTGGTATTGATATTAAAAGCCTACTTTTTCTATTTAAAAATTATTAAAACGAACTTCTTGATATACTCAGTCATGGATATACGAACTACTTCATAACGGTTAACTAATTTGCATATTCCTTTGAAAACGTTTATTAATTATTCATTTATTATGGTTTCTTCAATAAGAATTAATTGATTTCATTTAACTATTACACTATTTGTGGATACATAACTGCACAGCATTTTGGATGAAAAAGTTCTAGCACATGTGTGTGTGTATATATATATATATATATATATATATATATATATATATATATATATGTGTGTGTGTGTGTGTGTGTGTGTGTGTGTATATATATATATATATATATGTATATATATAAGAGCAAACAGTTAATAAAACATGTTAAAAAACACTTTGAAAAAGAGTTAAAACATTTAATCTGCAAAGGAAAGACTTGATAAGTGGATAGTCCTTAATCCACAGAGTTTCGAAGAAATACTTTCCTTCTCATCAGAGGGTAGGAATTAGCAAAATGCGGGATCGGATTTTGCATACAAAAGTATTTGATGAAACTACAAGTACGTCAAAGATCTTGATAACAAAAAAGTGAAGGAGATGGAATATGGTGAAGAAAAGGGTGATTACACGTGAATGAATAGTTTGGTGAAAGGTAAATAATCCAATGACGATAAAATCCAAAAAATATAACTCCAAGAAAGTTAATTGAGTTTCCATGTGCACAAGTAAAATCCAAGGAAATCACGTAATTGGAAGATGGTCCAAAATAATAATTTATATAAATATATATATATATATATATATATATATATATATATATATATATATATATATATATATAAGTGATAGGACAATTCCAATAATTTTCTCGATTCCGATACAATTACCGATTCCGTACTGAATTACTGATTACGAATCTTTATAAATCTCTAAATATTTAACTACATAATTGGATTTTTTCTCTGATTACCGTAAAAACACACATGTTAAATGTGCAAATATTTTCCTAAATGTAAAAGCATGTGGGGGACGGTCTATCGATTTTAACTTCACTGGATGTTTAAAATCAATAAATATTTATCATTTTATCATTATTACCAGAAATGAAAGTTTTAGCTTTAAAAAAAAAAAAAAAAAAACAATTAAGAGGATCGTTTAGGCATCGGAAAATCGGTACAAATTTTTCCGATTCCAGGTTCCGATTAATCGTCCCAACACTGGTATATATATTCATGGTTATAGATTGCGTAAAAAACATAAAAACGATGTTTTTTTTTTGTAAATTGTTATATTTTATTTGAATATTTCGATCGTATTTATGTTAAATGAAAGATGAGGAATAAAAGTTTTATATAATTGTATTATATCAGCAAAACAATAAGGAAAATTAAATGGGGAAATAACATAATTGCATTATATATATATATATATATATATATATATATATATATATATATATATATACTACCCTGGGTGCGCTGCGTTACCCGGGTGTTTGGAGGTGTGTGTTCAGCAAAAAAAAAAAAAAGTGGTAGTAGGCAGGCAGGCTCGAACCCGTACCGCGAAGGAGAAAAAGAACGTGAAAAAAAAAACATGACGTTTTGCCGTTGCGCCCATCACCAACCGGAAGTGACGTAGGTTTAAATCGAAAAGAGGCGATCGAAAAGACAATCAAAAAGAGGCGATGACTTTCAAAAATATCGGCGAAAAACGCGACCCCTTCCTGTAGAAAAGTGCACAGTTGAGGGTGAAGGAATTAATGTTTTTAGGCAATGTTTCGATATTTGCCGTCCGAAGGGTCGTTCTTCAAAACAATACCGATCTCATGGAAATACGTCGTCTCTGTCAGAACTTTTAGGCAGACATACATATATACATACATACATACATTTAAACAGACAGGTGATATTTATATTATAGAAGATAGCACACACACACACACACACACATATATTTATTTATTTATTTATTTATACCATACTTTGGGGTAATTGCGCTTAGTCCTTATCATTATTACCAGCAATGAAAGTTTTAGCTTTAAACAAAATCAAATAAAAAACACAATTAAAAGAATCGTTTTGGCATCGGAAAATCGATACAATTTTTTTCTGATTCCGATACTGATTCCGATACTCTCAAATATTCTGATTTTTCTGATTCTTGATTCCGATTAATCGTCCCAACACTAGTATATATATATATATATATATATATATATATATATATATATATATATATATATATATATATATTGGAAAATATGCTTATTTCATAATATTTCATCTTTTATTTATACCAATCCTTTAATTTATGAAGCTCGATATAACTATAGATCATCTATCTTCTATAAATATAAAAGCGAAAATGTATGTTTGTATGTATGTATGTTTGTATGTGTGTTTGTGTCCGCTAAAACTTTCGACAGACACGACGAAAATTCACAAACTCGGTATCATATTGAAGCCCCATCCTTTGCATGAAAAATATCGAAAAATTGGCCAAAAACGTTCATTTTCGACAGAGGGGGGGGGCAACAAAAACGGTCATCTCGTGACGACGACCGGTTTTAAGCATGCATCAGATGATGTCATGACCTGATTTACTTTAAATACTAACTAACTTTCATTTACGTCGCGTTAGCTCAGTTGGTTAGCGTGTTGGTTTGTTATCTAAACGTTTTGGGTTCGAATCATGGTGTGAGATGTCTTCTTTTTTTTTTTCGATTTTTAAATATAAATATTGAACCAGTGTTATTTAAGCCATTTTTCACGTAACGTTCGTTTTTCTGTTTTTTTTTTTTTTTTACTTCGCTTATCCACCCCCGATCACACACCCCAAAACACCCGGGTACCCACCGATTTTTTTAATTTTAATATCGAAACAGGCTAATTTAAGCCATTTTTCAAGTGTTTGTTTTTCTGTTTTCTTTTTTGTTTTTTCGATTTTTACATCGTTCGTTTGCCTTACGTTAGATTTTTTGTGTGTTTTTTTTTTCGATGTTTTGATTATACCCCTCCGTTTAAGTTTTAACGTTTGTTTTTATGTTTTCTTTTTTTACTTCGCTTATAACAAACAAACCTGGTCATTGACCTCATTTGCTGAATAGCTATTGCTTACGTCGTCATCGTCGTCGTCGAAACGCTTGACGACTTCCGTGCGGGCACCTGTCAATATGGTTCTTACTTAAATAAATTCAAACATCTTTCAGTAACTCATTCTCGCTGGCCGAACGGTTCATGTTTTTTTCACATTTTATTTTCAAACTTCGCCTCAGGGCTTTGGGTTCGATCCTACCCCCCCCCCCCTCCCGGTTTCTTTTTTATTTAACAGCACACACACCTCCAAACATCCGGGCAATCCCGCTAGTATACATATAAATGACAAAGTCTATATTCTAAATTTCAAGATGTTGTCCATCTTACCGTTTATTTCTTTATGCATACTAAAATGTTTAATTCTTGGCAGCACTTGTTTCATGGCACAGAATCATTCATATAATTATCATATCATTTTTGGAATTTATTCCGCCTTTACTCATCAGAAGGCAAGGAATTCATCAACTTCACAAAAAGATAAAGGAATATGATTACATGATTACAAAATCCGGAGAGAAGTTGCAATTGTGTTTTCTTTTAGTTACACCATCTTTAAATTTTAATGTTACATATATATATATATATATATATATATATATATATATATATATATATATATATATATATATATATATGGAGGAATTAAAGAAGGCTATAGTAATGCAGGAACCGGGCATTAAAGTGATGTGACGCATGAACAAAAATTGACAATCGAATGAAGGTCTTGGAGGGTTGCTTTTCCTGATATATCCAAGTATTTTACAAAAACAATTACAAATACAAAATTTGTATTCGTCCAGTAACTGGAAGGTTCCAATACAAGGTGGAACAATAAAAGTGTCGCCCTAAAGAAAAAAACACTACCGCTTTTTTTATAATTTTTATTAATTTCTTTATAAATATTCTGTTGATTATATAATCAATTCAGGTAACTTGATTATACAATAGAGCTGACATCTATTCAATGTAGTCGCCTGCAGCCTCAAGCATCATCATCAAATGATGATGATGACGATGATGATACTGCTTCACGCTACTTTGAATTAATGCATAAATGAACATAAAATAATCTCACTACTCCCAATCACATTGAGCTCTCGCCATCATTTGTCATAGGTATTTATTTTGAGAAGGTAGAAGTTCTACGTTTGTCAGAACAGTCCATTAAAGTACTTGTGCTGGATACAACATTTTGGCAATGTGACAGAGGTTGGAACTTGGTTGATAGTGCAAGACCTATTACATTTGAGATTTTCTCTAAGAGGAAGAGACTAGTGGTAGATGCACCAAATGTGGCAACAATACTCCAGGCATGGGCGAATGGTGGCTAATGTAGATGTTCCAGTTCATGTTTCCTGTGAATGTTAAGCTGAGAATCTTTTCTCTATTAGTCAAGATTGTGTATCATTGTATATGATTACTAGCACATAAATAATGCATAAATAAAAAGAATAACTTAAGTTGCTATTTTACAAGTTCTTTTTTATTTGCGACTAGCGGGGGTGTCCGGCGTTGCACGGGTGTTTGGAGGTGTGTGTGTTGGGGGACGGGGGAGGTCTAAAACAAATATGATAAAAAATTTTTAAAAAGTGTAGGTAGGTAGGTAGGATCGAACCAGAAGGTGGAAAATAAAGTGTGAAAAAAACCTAACATGTTATCCGCTCAGCCAACAAGGGACAGTAAGAGAAAACCATTTGAATTTATTTAACTATTAAAAACGGGTGCGTGAATTTACTGAGGGCAAATAGAAATCCCGCAATTAACTTTTACTCTGAGGCAGTTTTTACCCAGCTTTGGTTGGTTTTATTTCCCCAAGATGTTGGAGGAGGGGGGGGGGGACCAGCTCCCCATAAAAAGGGGGATCGTCCAAATTGAATTGCAATTGCCTGATATAAGGGGTTTATTTCCCTTGCATTGATCAAAGCTGGATGTTCCTGGCACAAAAGCCTAGGAACAGTTTCCGTTGGAACTTAGTTTCACTTTATTTATACAAAAAAGCCAAACCAGCACAAGAGGCACCGAAATAGCAAAAATTTTGTAAAAGTCGATGTAAATAAATCTAGACGTGACGCGCGTTTGCAAATCCTAGATATTACAATTTGGACAGTATATAAAAAGTTCTAAAAAGTAGTAACCCTATGGAGACCCCCCCCTCAAAAAGCCTTTTTTTGACGGACATACAAAAAATGTGCGCATACATTTTGCCTTTTACTTATATAGATTTTCAAAATTCTATAAGTTTTTGAAATACAAGTTTGTATAGCCGCCATGACAATGAAGCAAAGTTGAATTTAAGGCTTCGATCATCAGCTCTGAATTATGAGGTGAAACTGAATTTAGAGTCGACCAAAACATGGCATTCACAACTGCCAAGCTGGACGTAAGATTACTGTTGGGATTCATGAATGCAATGTATATAAATAATATTCTAATAAACGGTACTTTTTTGTAAAATTGTTGACAGGATAGCGAGGAAAAGTTGGAACATTAAATTAAAAAGTAGCAATGAATAAAAGTATGATATTTATATATTCTTCCAGACATTTTTTGTGCAAAAAATCATAGTCGGTCACACAGTAAGTTTATGGCATAAAATGTATCCATGATAATTGATTGGCGGGTGACTACAATCTGCTTAATCTTAGAAAAGGGTAACAAGGAAGACCCAATGAATTACACTCTTAATTCATATTGCCAAATTACAGGTCAGTGAGCCTCATATCTCCAAATCTATGGTAGATCTATGTAAGCGAATAATTATGACTCATCTTACCTCTATTGCTGCCATCTCCCCATCTCAACATGGTTTTATTCTGAAACATTCGCGTTTCACAAATTTGCTTATGATAGGTCACAAACATCATGGATGATGGAGATATTATTGACATTGTCTTTCTGGACTTTGCTGATACTTTTAAATCTATCAATTAATGCTTACTTCTATATGAACCCAAAAATCCATGGATCATGGATAAAATTCATTCTTGGTGATTGCACATGCAGGGTTTAGATAAATGCAAGTCTATCATCTGAGATGGGTGCTTGCAATGGTACAAAGCTTCCTGCTGAATCCTATTCTATTTGTACTCTATATCAATAACACGCTGAGCATGATTAGTGCAAACGTGTTCTCATTTGCAGATGATGCGAAATTAGTAGCCCATAAGAGCAAGATCAACAATCCAGCATCTAGAGAGAGATCAATGATTGGCTACTCCAATGATGCAGGGCTATAGGATCTGCCCAGTGAAAGCTAACACAAGAAACTTTGTCTGCTTTGAATGCTGAAGCTTATGCAGCCTTTTCATTTTGGCTTACAATCTCTTTAATGGCCATTATGATTTCTGTCAGGATCTATTATTCATTCGAACACCAGAAAATTGTCTGTATGGCATTACAAGAAACTGTTTCACCATCAATTCCAATTGAACAAGAGGCGGTCGCTTTGTCAATCAAGATTTCAAAATTGGGAGACTTAGTAAATGAATCAATGATGTGGCAATTCAAGATGGAACAGGACAAGTGCTGGGCCATTGCATCCTTGTCTGTGTACATTTCTGTCCACTTTTCCTAAATGTTTATGAAATGAAACATGCTTATTTTTTTAGCAAATTAATTGAATTAAATTGAAGTTGTGATGATATACAATGGCAAAAAAGGAGACAATCTCGATATGAGTTGTTCGAAACGAAAGCAAAGAAATAGACAAGAAGAGAAAAAGAAAGAAATTATACAATGAATACAATCAAGTAAAGCAATTTTTTTCTTTGCATAAAAGAATTGGAAGCCATTTTTTTTTTTAAGTATAAAAGCGGCAACATCAAAGAAATGAAACAATAAAGAAATTAAAATTAAATGGCAGTTCATGATTAATTATCCCGGTTTGGTTTGGTTTGGTTTACAATATATCAACCCTTTTTGGATTATTTAATATTGAACCCAGTAATTTTGAAAAATATTTTTTATTTTCAAATATTTATCTATCTTATTTGGTTTTGTTGTTTTGCATTACGGCATATCAACCCTTTTCAGGTTATTTAATACCAAAAGGTCTGGTCATTTTGGTAAAAGTTTATGCTTCAAGTTCTTTATATTTTCAAATATTTGTTTATGGTGTTTGGTTTGATTGTTTTGTAGATGAAAATTGTTTTTGTTTTTAATTTTGCAGAACATGATCGAGTTTTGCAAAGGGAAATATAAAAACAATAACATCAATGTTTGGTGCATTTTAGGTCAGAAAGCCAGTATCTTCAGACAGCCTGATCTGGTATCACCAAATAAATCATATGCAGACGTGAGTAGTTAATGGCAAAAAGCTGAAATCAAGATGAATTTTCCAATCTGCATATGTGTGCAGAGGGACACAGAAAAAATAACTTGAAAGATGATATTCTAGTGATAAATAGTAAAAAAAATATATGCTAGATATTTTGAAAAATGTTAAAATTAGTGTAAAATCAAACAAAACTAAAAAAAAGTTATCGAACTCCTCTACAGCTTTCATAGATTAGTTGATATGTTAGCTTTTACGGTAGAATTAAAAATGTTCAGTTTTCAAAGAGAACTATCATAAGGTAAGCAAGACAAGACAAAGAGAGGAAGATGAAGAGAGAAAAATCCGGAAAAGAAAGAGAAAGATAAAGCGAGAGAGAGAGAGAGAGAGAGAGAGAGAGAGAGAGAGAGAGAGAGAGAAATAGAAATAAAATCCTGCCAAATAGCAATAAAAAAAAAAAAATCTGCGCATGCGTGGTCCCCTTCTGGTGCTGCATGTGAGATGATGCCACAAAAAATAGTGAAGAATGATGAATGTGAGAAATGTGAAGGGCCAACATTGCCTTCACATTTTCACCAAGTTTCAGAAAAATCTAATGGATGGGGTAAAAGTTATGGGGTAAAAAGTATAATTTTTTTTTAATTTCGGCACATTTGCGACCTCTTTTAAGCTCTTGGGAATGCCGAATCCCAGTGAAAATTGGCAAACGGTGCAGTTTCACGCCTTAGGACGTATATTTAAATTCAGCACCATGGAAAACCACTATATAGACATACATATCAAGTTTTTGAGTAATATGAAAAAAGAGCTCCAAAAAGGCATGTTTTTTTTTAGCCTTAAAAGTCCCAGAGGGACACAAACCAGAATTTTGCCAGGGTCACCCATACTGAATATTAAGAACAATGGGCTCCACATTTTGGCCAAGTTTCAGGAAAATCTAATGGATGAATCAAACGCTATGGGGAAAAAGGTGTCATTTTTGGTAATTTTGGGGCATTTTTGACCTCTTTTGAGCCCCTGGGGACACAACGGGAATTTTCACACAAAAAAAATTGCTTTACTGTGCACATCTATTTAATGAAATACAATTTGTTACAAAATTTCAGGAAAAACTAGTGGATGGTGATCTGGCAATCGTCCGGAATAAAAAAACATAGGTCGCTCTCCAATACATCGGGGGACCAAAAAGGCTTTTGCAATTTGGCAGAAAAAGTTATACCTTCGTCAGCACCTTATGGTTGCACTTACAGATTCAAGGACACTTAAATTATCTTTCCTGATAAATTTTATATAAGAATACACTTTTAGATTTTATCTAGATTTTCTAACCTTTCTTTCTATAGGAAACACACAAACATCATATGCACACAAACATGCATACACACAGACACTTAAGTTTTATTCATCTACAGATATATCCTCAGAAAACAGTTTCAAAATTATTTTAAGTGGCATGTGCGTGTGCGTGTGTAGGGTATTTAGAGAATGAATATCTGATAAAAATTATAAAATTGAAAAACGATTACACACAAAAAGAAATCAAAACAGATACAATTTGATTCAATACTTCATCCATATGCAAACTTTATCAAGAATGCATGCCAAAGCTACAGAATCAATATTTATATATGCATCGGTGCTAGGGGTGAGGAATTTACATTGTGAAGTAACAGGGTAAAAGATAATGTTATGGTGGAAGGAGTTGTGTGTGGCCTAGTTAGGCAGTTGGTGCTAGTTTTCAAAAATAATAATTGAAATTGTATATAAATATTGAAAGTGTATATATAAATATTGAAATTGTATATATAAATATTGAAATTGTATATATAAATATTGAAATTATATATATAAATATTTAAATTATATATACAAATGTAGAAATTGTATATATAAATATAGAAAATGTATATATAAATATAGAAATTGTATATATAAATATAGAAATTATATATATAAATATTGAAATTATATATACAAATGTAGAAATTGTATATACAAATATAGAAATTATATATATAAATATAGAGATTGTATATATATATATTGGAATTGTATATATAAATATAGAAATTGTATATATAAATATTGAAATTGTATATATAGATATAGAAATTGTATATATAGATATAGAAATTGTATATATAAATATTGAAATTGTATATATAATATACAATATATATAATGTAACAGGGTAAAAGATAATGTTATGGTGGAAGGAGTTGTGTGTGGCCTAGTTGGTGCTAGTTTTAAAAAATAATAATTGAAATTGTATATATAAATATAGAAATTGTATATATAAATATAGAAATTGTATATATATAAATATAGAAATTGTATATATAAATATATAGAAATTGTATATATAAATATGGAAATTATATATATAAATATTGAAATTGTATATATAAATATTGAAATTGTATATATAAATATAGAAACTGTATATATAAATATTGAAATTGTATATATAAATATAGAAATTGTATATATAAATATAGAAATTGTATATATAAATATAAAAATTGTATGTATAAATATAGAAATTGTATATATAAATATAGAAATTGTATATATAAATATAGAAATTGTATGTATAAATATAGAAATTGTATATATAAATATAGAAATTGTATGTATAAATATAGAAATTGTATGTATAAATATAGAAATTATATATATAAATATAGAAATTGTATATATAAATATAGAAATTGTATATATAAATATAGAAATTGTATATATAAATATAAAAATTGTATGTATAAATATAGAAATTGTATATATAAATATAGAAATTGTATATATAAATATAGAAATTGTATATATAAATATAGAAATTGTATATATAAATATAGAAATTGTATGTATAAATATAGAAATTATATATATAAATATAGAAATTGTATATATAAATATAGAAATTGTATATATAAATATAGAAATTGTATATATAAATATTGAAAGTGTATATATAAATATAGAAAGTGTATATATAAATATAGAAATTGTATGTATAAATATAGAAATTGTATATATAAATATAGAAATTGTATGTATAAATATAGAAAGTGTATATATAAATATTGATTCTGTTTTGCCCCTCCTAGATGAATGACTTAACAAAATCCAAAGGTCCATCTCGCCAAGTGGGATACTGTACTGAGTATTTCTTCACCCCTGCCTGGTAAAAAAAAAATTCTAAATGCAATTTTTAACAAAATAAGTACTTTAGTATAGAAATATTTTTTTTTTATTTGTTGATTGAACACTTTTGAAAAAAAATGACCAGTCCATACAATGAGTGAGGACAGTGATTATCATTATGGTGTTAGCAAATGATTGGAGGGAAAGTTCATGGTATCAATATTTTGCGTTTTCCTGATAATATATACAAATTAGTATGGGCCAGAAAAGAAAAGAGTGAAAAAGGAAGGTGTTTTGATGGGTAAGGAAGAAGGTATGATGGGGAGGTGAGATAGTATGGTGAGGAGGACAGATGGAATGATAGGAAAGAGACATAGTATGACGGGTAAGGGAGATCGTATTATGGGAGGGATAGATGGTATAATGAGAGGATACATGTTATGAATAAAAAGATGGTATGATGAAGAAAGGAGATGGTATGATGTGTAGGAAAGATGGTATTATGGGAAGGATAGATGGTATACCAGGGAAGAGAGATGGTATAATAGGAGGAGACATAGTATAAAGAAAAAAGATGGTATGAGGGGAAAGAGAGAGTATGATGGAGAGGGAAGATGGTATGATCGACCGTGGAGATTGTATGATGAAGATGTGACTTTAGGAGGGGACATGGTATAATTGGGAAGAAATTATCAATCAGTTATTTCTATTCAATTTTTAAAAAAAGTTTAAATTTTGATTTTAAAATAAAAATATGATATTCCTTTGAGCAAATAATTTTTTCAGATTATAATTTCTTATTTGGCTTACATGGGTATATCAGCTCATTGCGCAAATGATTGAGATTTTACTAAAATGTCAGACGAGTTGACTCAATCATTAAAACCTTGAAACTAATGCGAACAAACAGAAATGTCTGAAATGCCACAATGTCAATACTTGACGCATGTATTTCTCATAGATCATAAAAAAGCAGCGGCTGCCAAGAGGATAGCCATCTGTATTTCTCTAACATGCAACAAGTTAGATGAGACAAAAACCATTAACGATGCAGGATTTGAATGCGATTACAGTATATCAACCCCCTTTTTGAGTTATTGAATGTTGGCACAATACCTATTTTGAAAAATTAAACTGAAGTTGTTTTTATTTTATAATTTAATTTCTAATTCAATGTTTAAGTTTTAATTTTTTGGTTTAATGTTTTATTTTAACATTTTTATTGAATTTTTAGTTTCTAATTTTTTATCAAATATTTAAGTTTCTAATTTTTTTATATTTTAATATTTAATTTTTTATTAAATGTTTTAATTTTTTATTTTTTATTAAATGTTTTAATTTTTTATTTTTTATTAAATGTTTTAATTTCTAATTTTTTATTATATGTTTTAATTTCTATTTTTTATTAAATGTTTTCATTTCTAATTTTTTATTAAATGTTTTAATTTCTAATTTTTTATTAAATGTTTAAATTTCTAATGTTTTATCAAATGTTTTCATTTCTAATTTTTTATTAAATGTTTTAATTTCTAATTTTTTATTAAATGTTTTAATTTCTAATTTTTTATTAAATGTTTTAATTTCTAATTTTTTATTAAATGTTTTAATTTCTAATTTTTTATCAAATGTTTTAATTTCTAATGTTTTATTAAATGTTTTAATTTCTAATTTTTTATTAAATGTTTTCATTTCTAATTTTTTATTAAATGTTTTAATTTCTAATTTTTTATTAAATGTTTTAATTTCTAATTTTTTATCAAATGTTTAAATTTCTAATGTTTTATTAAATGTTTTAATTTCTAATTTTTTATTAAATGTTTTCATTTCTAATTTTTTATTAAATGTTTTAATTTCTAATTTTTTATCAAATGTTTAAATTTCTAATGTTTTATCAAATGTTTTAATTTCTATTTTTTATTAAATGTTTTAATTTCTAATTTTTTATTAAATGTTTTAATTTCTAATTTTTTATTAAATGTTTTAATTTCTAATTTTTTATTAAATGTTTTAATTTCTAATTTTTTATCAAATGTTTTAATTTCTAATGTTTTATTAAATGTTTTCATTTCTAATTTTTTATTAAATGTTTTCATTTCTAATTTTTTATTAAATATTTTAATTTTTAATTTTTATTAAATGTTTTCATTTCTAATTTTTTATTAAATGTTTTCATTTCTAATGTTTTATTAAATGTTTTAATTTTTAATTTTTTATCAAATGTTTTAATTTCTAATGTTTTATTAAATGTTTTAATTTCTAATTTTTTATTAAATGTTTTCATTCCTAATGTTTTATTAAATGTTTTAATTTCTAATTTTTTATTAAATGTTTTAATTTTTTATTTTTTATTAAATGTTTTAATTTCTAATTTTTTATTAAATGTTTTAATTTTTTATTTTTTATTAAATGTTTTAATTTCTAATGTTTTATTAAATGTTTTAATTTCTAATTTTTTATCAAATGTTTTAATTTCTAATGTTTTATTAAATGTTTTAATTTCTAATTTTTTATTAAATGTTTTAATTTCTAATTTTTTATTAAATGTTTTAATTTCTAATTTTTTGTTAAATGTTTTAATTTCTAATTTTTTATTAAATGTTTTAATTTCTAATTTTTTATTAAATGTTTTAATTTCTAATTTATTGGATTCATTGGACTACTGTTCTCATCTCAAGATGAGGAGAGTAGTCCAATGAATTAAAATAATGCGAATAGTAGTTTCTAGTTTGTTTTTGTTTTTGTATACTTGGTTCATTATGTTGTATTATGGGATATCATCTTTTTATTGCTACATGAAAGCATTTGATTAAATAGTAAATGCCTATATTTATTATTTCCTTTACCTATCTTACCGTTTATTTACCTTAATTATTTCCATCTATCCCGTCTCTCTCTCTCTCTCTCTCTCTCTCTCTCTCTCTCTCTCTCTCTCTCTCTCTCTCTCTCTCTATTTTATTATTGCTAGCATTTTAGTTTTAATAGTTTTAGTAGTTTTAATTGTTGCTTTTTGACATAAAATTCTGGGTGAATATAATCTGAAGCCACAACTGGTTGATAAGTGAGAATAAAGAATATTGAATGTCAGCCGTGAACAGCATCTCTCCAGAGGAGGAACCCTATTTTAATAAGTTTCTAAGACTAATCTTATTCCAGACCCGAAGTGGAAAACTTACATCAGATCTATTTTAACGATTACTGGAAAAATGGCTGTTGTTTTTCTACTATTCCAGAAACCCTTGACGCAATCTTCTACATGAACCAGATAAATCTTGAAGACGTGCCACCCAGAGCATTATTTCCTGCCTTGATAGAGTATAAATTGGCTATGAAATTTAGTGGCAGTTGTCCTCTTCTTATCCTTACAGTCTCTCTCTCACAAAAGGACCTTACTAGTCTCTCTCTACTCCATCATTATTTTCATGGTAGGCGCTTGACTGAGCTGCAGTCGTTGGTTCCTCTCTATAAAACATTCACCACAAAAACTCGCCTAGCTACAACCCCTGCAATGAATTTTGCTTTCTTCTTCTGTGTGCCTAGAGATAGATGGAGCTTCCATAAGCAGAGTTTCTTTCAAAAACTATCCGTCTGTGGAATACAATACCTCAGGGCTGCTTCCTAGCTGACTATGGTCGTTTTCAAGTTCAATGTTAACAAATTCTTGTTGAATCGTCCTCTTAAGCAATCAAATTCTGCCCAGATCGTCTGTCATCTTCATGATGTCAGTCTCATAATCCACCTGATACAAATCATTAACCCTTGTCTTTGAGTGACCTTTGGGTCTTGATAAACAGTGATTCATTAGTAAAAAAAAAGGACAAAAAACATTTGGTAGCTATCAACACAATATTATAATAATGTGTAATGATTAAATAGAAATGGTGTTGGAGAATTATCCGTTTATTAAATGGATTGTTCATTGTGATGAGAGAACCTGTTATTTTTTGTTTTGTTTCGTTTTTTTACTATGGAGTAACAACTTAGCAAGACCTAGGGGCCATTCAAGGATAAAGATCAATGGGTGTCAGGTGAAACAACACTGTGATTATCGTGATGGTAGATATTGGGTAAAAATGAATTATTTAAGAGGACAGCTCAACAAGAACTTGTTTATGATGAACTTGAAAACGATCATGTTATAGTCAGCTGGGAAGCAGTTCGATGGTGTTGTGTTCCACAGACGAGCAGTTCTGGGGGAAAAGCTTTGTTCATAGAATTTTTGATTAGTTTTAGCCACAGATAGAGAGTAAAGGTTGAAGGGAGCCATCCTCGGATGAACTGGGGTCACATGCAAATGAAGGTTTATCAGTTATTAAATAAAGGACAGTTGTGTGTGTGTGTGTGTGTGTGTGTGTGTGTGTGTGTGTGTGTGTGTGTGTGTGTGTGTGTGTGTGTGTGTGTGTGTGTGTGTGTGTGTGTCCGTCCGTCCGTCCGTCCATTCTAAAAGTAAAAAAACTAAAAGCTATTATATTCTTTTTCGGCATTGCCTCAGACAGTACATGGACACGTTGTTTGTAATATTAATTTAGGAGATGATCACCAGGAACAAAATTAGTCAGAGAATGGGAGAAGACTTTTTTTTTGTTTTTTACATAGGAGTCACCACTTATAAAGACCCAGAGACCATGTGAGAAAGAGGTTGCAGGGAAGAGAAAGGGGCATCTCACACTAGGCTACAAAGTCTATTTTGAACTCTGTCAAGATGGAATAAGGTCTTTCTAGCAGCTTCTTCCCAGATGTGGCAATAATAGTCCATCCTTGGATGTATCTGGCTCTTATGCAGGTAGAGAATTGCAGAAGATATTTAAAGCATCCTTTTTCCATTGACCTTTGGTGTGAAACTTAAACTAAAATACATTTTCTTGCCCTTCAAACTAGGATCAAAGTTATCTAAAGTAGAACATGTACTAAAGTGATGACTGAGATGATTCTAAGTAAGAGTAAAGTAGATATTGTTATCATTATAAACTAAGGATGACCAACGGCATCCATATTCACCACACTTTTGATGATCTTGTGTCTGACTTGTTATAAATGTAATTTTTTATATTTTCTACAAATAAATAATTTAAACTGTAGCATCTGTTCTGTCCACGGGGGCCAGGCGAGGGGGAAATCCTTTCCAACTCGGGAAGAGGATAGAAAGGAGGATAGAGAGAGAGCAGTTTCACAAAAAAAGATTTCACACACACTTTTTAAGTCCTATACTTTGTTATCCATGCCCTTCCGAGCAATTCCGGGTAGGCATATGAAGTTATCATATTTTATTATGTGCTAAATTAGATTTCAGAAGACAAGCTGTGTATGTGAACAGTGCTTGAACAAATGGATGTCATAAATCGATTCACTCAATAATTTGCCCATCAGTTATTATTAGATGAGCATGTTTTCTTACTGAACACTGCAGCTGTGTTTCAAAACGTTTTCAAACGTCAAGGATTTTCTAACTAATTTAGGATCATTTATATACTAGACTTTATGGCACGTTTCAAAATGGCAATAGTTATAGCCCGTTTATTTAGAATGAGTGCTTTATGCTAAATTGATTGCTGAATATGGCTAGATTTCTGTTGATTTTTGCATAAAATACTAATCTCTATTAATCTGTATTGATCCTTAACTACACATTGAATGGATACCACAATACTTAGTTCGCTGCACCTTATCATAACAAAGGTCCATACAAAATTTCAGAAAGATCGTCCCAGTAGTTTCCGAGAAAAAGTGGAACTTAAATACTAATCCCTATTAATCCTTAACTGTGTATCAGATGGACACAATAATACTTAGTTCACTGCAACTTATCATAACAAAAATACATGCAAAATTTCATCCAGATCAGCCCAGTAATTTCTGAGAAAAAGTGGAATGGACAGATAGATAAACAGATAGACAGACTAAAAGGAATATAAATGTTGAATTCAAGAATATCGTTCCTCTTCCTTGGTCGTCTGATTTTTGAGATATGCTCCATTTTTATTTGAGCATTTGTTTTCCAAACTAGCACTGTCATCCAAGAATTTATTTTGTTTTTGACACAGTTGAATTAGCCATGACTGACATTAAATCACTAGTTTTTCTTTTCTTTTCAGATCCTCTAGGTTTGCATTATTACAATGAATGGCACTTCTACACTATTGGGACGAAATTTCGGAAATCGTAAAACTGAATTTCACATTAAAACTATGGTATCTATATATTCCTTGTATTTTTAAGATGATTATATCCAAAAATTACGAAAATCGATAAGGTGGAAAATTATGTATTAAAGAAAATAAAAAATAGAATTTGGTGAAAATGATTGTAAGACATAGGAGAGTTCAAAAAGGGGGTAATTTTCATTTTGATTCAAACAAGATGGTGGCAATTATCACGATTAAATGTATGTTTTTTTCATAATTCAGTAACATTTTCAGGTAATTTCGACTGCATAATTTGGAAGCTACGATTGTAACTTATTAGAATTAACAAAAAAAAAATCAGTTAGAACCATTGTTTTTATCTGAAAACTCCATTTATCAACTACAAAATTTCGCCCCAATAGTGTAGAAGCACCCAATGAATTTTATTAAATTCTTATTCAGATATCAGTTGAGGATACGTCATTGACAATCAGTCTGACAGAAAGTAAGCCATTGTAGTTTCTTCTGGCGCTACTCTGTTGAAGTATTTGTTCTGCATAATCCTGGGTGTTCACCCTCCCAAGCTTTATCTCCTCAATTTCAAAAAGGTTGATTTATGGCCAATCGACTTAGGCACTCCTACCAAGGAATAACTAACAAGGCTACCCAAGCAAATTTTTGCAAAGTCGGAGTTCACTATTTTTTGTATGCTGGCCTACTATCCCATTTTCCTGCTTGTGTCACATCTTCCCATGGTAAAAGTGAGGTAGATATCCGCATTATTCCAATAAATCAGAATTGTGAGAACCATCCTAATTAGTTCTGCTACATCCGTGTACATGTGGTTGTTCCGAACTATTAAGAGAGAACCATGGAGTGTGCAGAAAAAACATATCAAGTCGACACATCCATTCTTCTTTGTATATACTAGCAGGGCCCATGTCCCAGCATTTTTGGGGAAAATTGAGAATCCAAATAAAGTCTTCTTCTGAACCAAGAAACTCATATTATACTACATTTTTTATGGTTTTCTGATGGATAAACAGTGAATACTGAAGAGGAAAGAAAAAAAACCCTAAATATTATGTTCTTTCAAATATTATGCCTATAAAGAAGTTGAATTACGTGAGATTAAAAGCAATTATATATAGCGGATAAAAGCAAAAGAGTGCACTTGATAGTGACTATTTCAAATTCATAAACAATTGAAGTAAACTGTTTCTGTTTTATGAAACGCTCATAAAAATGTTTCAAGTTTGATTTAAACGGTTTCAAACACAATAAATGATTGCATACTGAGATAAATTTCTGAAATAGTTCCCCCTTCAATTTCTTCAACAATAAGAAAACAATCCATAACAGTAATTAAATAAGAAAAACATCCACAACATTCAACAAAAAAGAATATTATCCATAACAATTAATCAATGAGAAAATAATCCATAACAATCACTAAATAAGAAAACCGTCAGTGAGTATTGAAGAAGGAAAAAAAAACTAAATAATATATTCTCTGAAATACGAGGGGCGTGCAATAAGTAATGCTCCTGACCCACTTCCCATAGAAATAGAACAACAAAACTTGGCACAGTTATTAGTCTTGCTTTATATAGGAACCACCCAGAGATGCATTTCTCCCATCGTTTGATGCAGCTCTGGAGACCGTTTTTGTAGAACACCCCAGGTTGGTCTTCCAACCACGATGTGACTTCAGAAATCAAGGCTGCATCATCTGGGAAACGCTTTCCTTTCAAAAACAACTTCATGGCTGGGAAGAGGTGAAAGTCAGAGGGTGCAAGGTCAGGAGAGTAGGGAGGATGGGGAAGGATTTCATAACCACACGCCCATGCTTCTGATCTGGCAACATGTGAGTTGTGGACTGGAGTGTTGTCCTGCAGGAGGAGGGTACCTTTGCTGATCTTGCCCTGCCTCTTGATTTTGATAGTTTCCCTTAGTTTCCTCAAAAGTGAAGCATAATAGGCTCCTGTAATTGTGGTACCATTTGCCAGGAAATCTGTCATCACTACTCCGTCCTGGTCCCAGAAGACTGTGAGTATGACCTTGCCAGTGGAGGGCTGCACCCTTGCCTTCTTTGGAGGTGGTGAATCCAAGTGCTTCCACTGCATTGACTGGGCTTTGGTCTCTGGATCATAGTGATGGACCCAGGTTTCATCCTGTGTAATCAGTCTTTTGAAAAACTTTGACTCATCTTCTTGGCACATCTTCAAATTCATCTTCGAGCACTCGACGTGTTCTCGCTTCTGGAATCGTGTGAGCAGCCTGGGAATCCATCTGGCAGACACCTTATGCATATGCAAATGGTCATGAATGATAGTTTCCACAGACCCTGTACTAATCTTGACATCTTGGGCTATTTGGCGAATAGTAATGCGCCGATCTTCCAAAATGGCAGCCTCAACTTGACGGACAAATGCCTCATCAATGGCAGAAGGGGGGGCGACCAGGTCTGGGAGCTGTTTCCGCAGACTTCCGGCCATGTTTGAATTCATGATGCCAGCGTTTTACAAGGTAATAGGATGAGGCATTATCACCATAAGTTTCTTTCATTTCATCAAAAGTCTCCTGTGGTGTGCGTCCTTTCAAATACAAAAACCAGATCACTGCTCGACATTCAACAGGCTCCATTTCACACCTGACTCAGTTCAAACACCTGTAAAACAGAAACTACAATTAGTTCAGAGCTGTAATTTACCACATAACCCGTAGAGATATAAATCATTGCCCATGCAAAATTTCAGCTACATCAGACAACAGGAAGTGGGTCAGAGACATTACTTATTGCACGCCCCTCGTATTATGCTTATAAAGAAGTTGATTTAAAAAGAAAAACAAAATAATGAAAACTAATCGAATTATTATGTAATGGTGCAGTTACATGAAATTAAAGCAATTATATGTAGCAGGTATAAATGAAAGAGTGCACTTGATAGTGACTATTCCAAATTCATAAACCTAAGCTGCAATCAATTGAAGGAAACTGTTTCTGTTTTATAAAACGCTCATAAACAACGTTTGAAGTTTAATTTAGACGATTTCAAACACAATAAATGATTGCATGCTGAGATAAATTTCTGAAATAGTTCCCTCTTCAGTTTCTCCAATAATCCATAACAATCAACCAATAACAAAACAATCCATAACAATCAATCAATTACAACTAACCAATAACAAAATCTTCCATAACAATCAATCAATAAGAAAAATAACAATCAGCCATAACAACCAATAAGAAAACACTCCATAGCAATCAAACAATAAGAAAACAATCCATAACAATTAACCAATAAGAAAACAATCCATAACAATCAATCAATAAGAAAACAGTTCATGACAATCAACTAATAAAAAAAACAATCCATTACAACCAACCAATAAGAAAATCTCCCATAACAATTAACCAATAAGAAAAATAACAATCAGCCATAACAACCATTAAGAAAACAATTCATAACAATTAACCAATAAGGAAACAATCCATAACAATTAACCAATAAGGAAACAATCCATAACAATTAACCAATAAGGAAACAATCCATTTCAATCAATCATTAAGAAAACAATCGATAAAAATCAATCAATAAGAAAACAGTTCATGACAATCAACTAATAAAAAGACAATCGATAACAATCAACCCATCAGAAAACAATCCATCTCAATCAATCATTGAAAAAACAATCGATAAAATTCAACCAATGAGAAAGCTTTTCATAACAACTAATCGATAAAAAATCTCTTCATAGCAATCACATATTTCTTGATCAATAAGATCTAAGATGGATCCTCATCTGATCTTAACCTTAGCACTTAAATTAAATGTTACATAATTGAAGGGAAGTTTAAACTGTATACAACCACACACTTGAGATAGAAGAGACGGAAATATCAGCTACTCTAGATAACAAATTCATACTTCTCAGATAAGCATCAAGTATTCAGATCGAATATCAGTTTGTTTTGAAACACAGTTAATTTGAATCTGCATCATGACAAGATGAGGTTAACAACCTGAAACTGTTTTTCATAAATAAGTCATTTTTATGTCTTACTTCAAAATGTCCAAAATTGTAACTACACTTAATAAAGTGTATTCAAATTTTTAAAAGCATAAGTGGAGTTAGAATGAATCAGGGGGCAATATTACATGGGAAGGAGGGAGAGTGAATGAGAAAAAACTTTGTATTTAATAATCAAAAGATCATTCGACTAAAAGCTAAAATCTACAAGAAAAATAATTTTTAAAGATTCATTTGGACTAAAAACTAGAAAGCTAAACCTTTTGATCGACATAATCTTCAAAAGTGAAACGTTAACGGATAAAATTTACAATAAATCAATTAATAGTTAGAAAAATAACGAGAAATATATAATTTTATATAATTTATTATTATTATTTCAGGTATACACATAATATTATAATGTGATATATATATATATGTGTCTGTATGTCTGTGTGTCTGTCTGTCTGTGTACCTTTTCCTTCACAATAACTCTGTTAATTTTTAGTCTACAGACTCAAAATTTGATATACAGGGTACTGAGGTTTGGGAAAATCGATGTGATCGGTTTTCGGCCAGAAATTTGGCTGTTAAGGGGTCAAAGTTCAACGATTTGACCTTTGAGAACTCTCAAACTCCTCCGACAATTTGCAGGCTAAAGACTTGAAATTTTAGATATAGGTTCCTTGGACATAGATCTAACTTAATAACTCGATTTTAGCCCAAAACCATAAATTTTAAGGGGGTCATAATGGGGGTCAAAGTTTAAAAAATTGACCCTTTTTTTTTTTTTTTTTTTGCTCAGCATATACCTCCAAACAGCCGGGCAACGCCAGGTACCCATGCTAGTATATCTATAAAAGTGAACGTGTCTGTGTGTGTGTGTCTGTGTACATTTCCCTATGCAATAACTCTGACAATTTTTAGTCTAAAGACTCGAAATTTGATATACAGGGTGCTGAGATTTGGGAAATTCTTGGTGATCGATTTTCGGCCAGAAACTTGGCTGTTAAGGGGTCAAAGTTCAACGATTTGACTTTTGAGAACTCTACCAAACTCCTCCGACAATCTTGGATCTAAACACTTGAAATTTTAGATGTAGGTTACTTGGACATGGCTCTAACTTAATAACTCAATTTTAGCCCAAAACAATAAATTTTAAGGGGTCATAATATGGGTCAAAGTTTTTAAAAATTGACCTCTGCGGTCTCTACCAAATTACTCAGACAATTTCTGGTCTAAACATTTGAAATTTTACATAAAGAGTATTCAGAGAGAGGGCAAGCTTTTTAATCGGTTTGGGGCGAAAAGTTTTAGGTACCAATATATAAATGTATGTATGTATGCCTGCCTAGTCCGACCTTTTATACGACAAATATTGAAAAACTGGCTAAAAACATTAATATCTTCACCTTAAACTGGCCACTTTTGTACAGGGGGGGGGGAGGGAGTCGTCTTTTTCGCTGATATTTTTTAAAGTTATCCTCTCCTTATAATTGTCTAGCCTAAATGTTAACATAATTCACTTCAGGTTTGGCGGTGGTCGTAACCGCAAGGACGTCAAGTTTTTTTCCCCCTTTCTTTTCCTCCTTCGCGGTATGGGTTCGAGTCTGCCTTCCTACTACCACTTTTTTTTTCTATTTTGGTCAACAGACACATACAAACACCCGGGCAGCGCCGGGATCAAATGCTAGTATATATATATATATATATATATATATATATATATATATATATATATATATATATATATATAATACTAAAACGCTGTCGTTCTTGGTTGTTTGCTTGCTTGCTTGTGCAATATCCTCCTCCTACTACTACTATGCCTCCTATTTTTGTTACTACTATTACTTCTCCTCTTTACAACTACTACTACGTCGCCTTTTCCTCCTCTTACTACTACTACTACTACGCCTCCTCTTCCTTATCCTACTATTACTTCTACTGGTTGACATGTATTTTCCCTACTACTACTCTAAACAGAATGACTCATAGAAATCTATCTATATTTTTTTTTCAGTTTAATATACTTTCATAGAAATGTTTCTGTTATGTCACAAAAAACTATTTTCTTTATGTCACAATTGTCATGCTCATACATTAATTCCATAGCTAATATAACATACTGACCCCTTAGGGGATGTTTTGCAACTATTCTATATTACAACTATACTGTCGCAATTTTCTCACAAATAAATCAACTTTGACCTGTTGACAACGTATCTTTTTTATGTGTACGTTTTCAGCGTCCTAATTTTTTTTTTTTTTTGCATTTTAAATTATCCAAATAAATAATTGTTAATACTTTCTGCATTTGTTTTTACATCGTTCATTTCCGTATTACGTTTAAGTTATTTTAACGCAATTTTCTTACAAATAAATCTACTATTTTACAATGTATTGTTTTACTGTGTACGTTTTCAGCGACACAATTTAAAAAAATTTTTTTCCACATTTAAATTAACAGATATTTCAAAATTTGAATTTAACTTTAAGTATTATGGTATCTGTTCAGTGCACATTTACCTATAAGTATGGCAAACCACTTATAATTCAATGGCTGTTTTTTTTTTTTTTTTCAAGATTAAACAATTATAAACAGAACGACTCATAGAAATCTATCTATATTCTTTTTTCATTTTGATATATTTTCATAGAAATGTTTCTGTTATGTCACAAAAAACTATTTTCTTTACGTCACAAGTGTTACGCTCATACATGAATTCCATCCAAGATTGTTAAAATACACCTGAAGCGCTTTTCGTTCAGACTTCGGGTGCATTTTAACGATCTTGTTTTTAATCGACTTATTTATTTTACTGAATTGTACATTTGTTATATGTAACTTGCCCCATTTTTTTTCTTTTTCCTCACCCCGTTTTCCATCTTATTTTAGTTGACTGAATTTTCGCTATGGTTCACTTCTTTACAATTATTCTAAAATTTTGCCAATCGAATAAAGTTATATATATATATATATATATATATATATATATATAAGTTGGAATCATGAGGTGAAATCGCCATATTGTGGGGCCTAAGAAAAATTAGTAACAAAATACAGTACAGTATATAATACACATGTATATAATTAAATAACATTATAAATAACACCGTAAGGTGGGGTAAATACCGTAACCAGGGTCTGGAAAAAACATTATATTCAACATCGTAACCTGAAAAAACATATCCTATGTCCACCGTATCTGTTACATGAACAATGTAAGTTGTCTAAAATGATGTTTTTTCTAAGTGTTTTAAGATAAAGATCTGATAAGTACGTGATTAAATATGCAGCAATAACATAATTTTGCAGACTTGTTAGTCACAATATGAAACAATATTGTAATGGCTATCTTTGAAAAGTAATAAATGACCAACTGTTTAATATCTATTTTTATAATTTTGTAAAAATCAGAGGTGTCTGAATGGTCACAAGGGCTTTCACCCTCTTTTTACTTCCTTTGCATAAAAGTAAATT
Source organism: Euprymna scolopes (assembly GCF_053919585.1). Taxonomy (NCBI): domain Eukaryota; kingdom Metazoa; phylum Mollusca; class Cephalopoda; order Sepiida; family Sepiolidae; genus Euprymna; species Euprymna scolopes. Next base: position 74,614,421 of record NC_136517.1, on the reverse strand, counting down.
AGACTAAATATAGCCTACAATACAACCCCTTACACCTATCAGCTGTGTTTCAAAACTCATAATAGTCGGCTAATTAATTTAGAAGTTAATCCCGTACATACAAATATATATAAACATATACTTAACTTTATGGGATGATATATAAGCTACACAGAAACGTTTATGTTTCATTTCCAGGGGAAATTATCAGGCTAATTTGCACTCCATCTTGTGATTTACCTCGGAAATGAAACATAAACGTTTCTGAGTAACTTATTTGCGATAAGTATATTTTCATATCACTACTAAGCTCATATATTTAGGACTGTAGAAGTATATACCGAAAAAAAATATACTCAATATTGAATTATTTTATGTGTGTGTGTGTGTGTGTGTGTGTGTGTGTGTGTGTGCCTTAGAAAATTAAAGTTGATGGATCAGGTTGTGAAAGTGATTTAGAAATAATTGAGAGCAGCAATGGAAGTGTTGCAAAATTTCTAAATGCATTCTTATGAGTGCAACGAGCAGTATATATATCGTTTAAGCTGTCATGAAACAAACCAGTAATATCTTATTTTGTATTAGCTCTGGTCAGGCTATACCAGCTTCCTCCAAAGGATGAAATTTACAGGGAGTATTAAAATCACAAGTGGACCTCAGTCGTATATATATCCCAGTCATGGGAAAACGGCATGCAGTACCTAACATTCTCAAATGGTCACCCATCTGGTACTGGCCAGGCTCGACATTGCTTAACTTTGATAATCTCCCAAGAATCAGTGTGTCACTGCGCTTATGCTGTACATGTCATGCTCTTGAAATAATTATAACAAATTCGGATAATCTGGATTATTTGAAGTACCGTTCTCGGATAATATTGAGCTGAAGCAAAACTTCGAACATATCTTCTTGAATTGAAAGCCATGTTTAATTTCAGAAGAGTTTCCGATGGGTAGCTGATCTGTACAATCTGTATATTAAGGGGCGGAACAGAAGGAATTGGTGAGTAAAAACAAAAAAAGTTGTTGTGGATCGGTAATGGTAGGAAGAAAGACACAATTCTGTATTCAATGGAAACAAAATGTATTGCAAATAAAAACAAATGCAACAAATAAAAAGAATGGTTATACATCAGTCTGACTGCACCCAGTGTGCATAACATGTGCATAACGCCAAGAGGTATATTCCCTCACTATTTATCGTAAGCAAAACGTAGAATTGTTATCCATAAGGTGGACACCACAACAAATGTAATACAGTGCCATGAGCATAGTGAAAATGTTCATAGTAGTGATCCTTATTCAATTGCGAGCAACGTTGAGTCTCCCTGTTAATATAAAATAATTACAATACAAAGCAACAGCGAACTATAGAATTGTAGATAAGTCAGTAGCTACTAGTGTTGGGACGATTAATCAAAATTGGGAAGCGGAAAAATCAGGACTATGGGGGTATTGGAATCGGTATTGGAATCGTAAAAATATGTGCCTTTTTTCCAATGCCAAAGTTTTTTTTTATTTTTTTATGCTTTAATCATCTTTTTTATAGGATTTTTTTAAAAACAAAATCTTCCATTGGTGGTAGTAATAATAAAATAATAAATTGATTTTAAACTACCAGTACAACTAAAATCTATAGATCGCTGCCGTAAGTGTGCGTTTTACGTTTGAGAAAATATCTGCACATTTAACATGTGTTTTTTACGGTAATAATAACCATTTTATAGTTAAAGATTTAGAAACTTATAAAGAATCGGAATCGGTAATTGTATCGGAATCGGGAAAAATATTGAAATCGTCCCATCACTAGTAGCTATAGATTTTACTTACTGTAACAAAAAGCTATCCTCCCGCTCCTCTTTTGACAAATAACGGTTCGTATAGTCCGTGTCTTCAAATCGTTGCTTTAAAGCATGAAACAAAAAATTTGGTTCCGGCGTGAAATCTGAAGAAATAGAAAAAGTAAAACAAAGTTGGGTTTTTTAATTTCATTTTTATAAAATATCAGATTTATTTAAACTGTCATGAAACAAACCGGTAATATCTGATTTGGTATTAACTCTGGTCAGGCTATACCAGCTTCCTCCGAAGGATGAAGTTTATGGGAGAATTAAATTCACAAGTGGTTTTCAGCCGCATATATATCCTAGTCATGGGAAGATGGCATCCAGTACCTAGCATTCTCAAATGGTCACTCATCTGGTACTGGCCAGCCTTCATGTAGCTTAACTTTGGTGATCTATCAAGAACTAGTACGACAATGTACTTATACTGTACATGTTATGCTCTTTAAATAATTATAATAAAATCGGATAATCTTGGATTATTTAGATTATTTGAACTACCTTTGTATTGAGCTGAGGCAAAATGGATTCATTAGTCAATTAAAAGAAGCTTTTATTCTGTGCTGTTGCTCTGTCTCTTGGGAAATCGTTTTTAAGTTGACTGACTTCAAGAGACATTTTAATATGGGGTTTAAAACATCATAAAAATCAACGTTAAATATTTCGCTCTTTTTGTTGGCATGAAATAATTAAATTATTGCAATACACAAAAAACTAAGGCCACCTTTTGAAAATTTCAGTGAAAAGAAAATATGTATAACTTAAATGAATGTTGGATGTATTATAATTTTTTCACCCTGACTGTTGAAATTTTATAAACTGATGAAGCCTCCTCATGAATACCAATGATAAAAATATAAAAGTGTATGTTCTTAAAATCGGCAGAAATAATTGTTTGTAAATAAAATTGTTTTTGAAGAAAATATGAAATGTTTCTCTGACTAAATATGATTTATATGATGTTAAACTGAGAGCTCTAGTTATACACTATTGAGCTACAATATAAAACTTTAACTGAAAGTGTTAACTAAAAGAAATTTATATCATCTATAATATAAATCTCACCTCTCTGTTTAAATGTATGTATGTATGTATGTATGTATGTAAAAACATATGTATGTAAAAAATATCTGCCTAAAATTTTCGATGGAGGCGACAGATTTTCACAAGATCAGTATCGTTTTGAAGCTCGGCCCTTCAGACGACAAATATCGAAAAATTGGCTAAAAATATTGATTCCTTCACCCTCAACTAAGCACTTTTCTACAGGGAGGGGTCGCTTTTTTTGCCGATATTTTCGAAAGTCATCTCCTCTTTTCGATTGACTAGCCTTAATTTAAACATTCGTCACTTCCGGTTTGGTGATGGGCGCAACAGCAAAGACCATGTTTTTTTTTCGCATTCTTTTCCTCCTTTGCGGTATGGGTTCGAGCCTGCCTGCCTACTCTGACTTTTATATTTTTTTGCTCAACACACACCTCTAAACACCCGGGCAACACCGGGCACCCAGACTAGTCTATTATAATAAAGTTGTATTCCTTTCTGTTTTTTGTTTGTTTACAGTATACGTTATACATGACATTATAGCATATATATAGTGCAGTATGTCATATATGACGTCATGATGATATCATAGATGGCATCATATATGATGTCATAGCAGATGACATCATATATGACATCTATTTTCAACCTGGCAACAAAAATAAAGCTAACATGTATAGCCATCCACAGACAGACTGTTGCACTGTATCGATGGGGCTAGACAAGCAACTCCCAAAAGTTATTTTATGGTGAACTCATTCTTGACAAAAGACCCCAACACAAGCCCAAAAAACCTTTTCATGATAGCATGAAGGAGAGTCTAATGAGCTTTCATGTTCCTGTTGACAGTTGGGAGTCCCCAGCGTATGATTGCAAGCAGTGGAGGGCACTGATATACAGAGGTGCAGAACAATTTGAAGCAACCAAGATGGACTGAGCAAAGCCAAACCTTGCTGCTCAATCATGGAGATCTTTGGATGTGTGAGGTGTGTGACCGGGCTTTGTTGTCTAAGGCAGGTTTCGTTAATCACATGAAAGTATACAAGGATACGGGTTCCATTGCTGTTGGTTTAATCCAAACCAATGAACGTTTTCAGTGACATGTCTGCTTGAGGGTGTGCAAATCGCTGGCAAGACTGAAAAGTAATCTTCGGGCACATGGATGTTTAGTGACTGAGGGAGTGGCACTCGTCTGACAAGGTATGGCAATCATCAGACAAGCAACTGCCTTAAGTTGAGATCGTAATTCGCAGTCAGCGCTTCTAACCTGTACAACTGCTGTAGATGAAATTACAATGATAAACATTGTCAAACGCTAGAAGCTCCATTTGTTTACACAAAGAGCATTGCATTATACACTAGTAGCTGCTTATTATTTCACTCACTAGTATGCTCAACCCAAGAAAGGGAGCATATTTAGTTAGACAAACTAACTGTTTCGCTCTATCACAGCTCTTTAGTGCAGCTATTTATTATGAAATTTATCTATAAAAACATCTTTGTCTACATATTTATAGACATGTTTCAATTCTAACTGGGAATCGTTTGAACCCCGTTTGGCCAAATTCTTAGTATGAAGGTGGGGATGAAAATGGAAAGAAAATATTGTTTCACAGGTTACAAGAAACAAAGTCACGTGACATGGCTTTAATTTAAAAATTATAAATATAATGGTTGATATTTTTGTATTTTTGAAGGCTTACAATGCAGGAATGTACAGTCGTTATGAGCAGATAAATAAATAAATAAATGATAAATAATTCAATAATTTTATTTTATTTTTATTTTTCTATTTATTTATTCATTTACCTGATCTTTTTTTTCAACTGTGATGGCATTTATTCCAAAGGTCCTTTCGGGTATATAATTCATCATCAGTGGAGAAACAAGTTCTCTCTCTAGACCGTAAAGTGGCTGTTTTGTTTAGATTTTAAATCCAAACGCTCAAAGATTAATTAATTCTGTTATATGTTCAGGAAAAATAATTCTATTTTCTTTTTTTTTTTTTTTTTTTTTTTTTCTTACTTGTCTATAGATTTTCTGATCAAGGGGACATAATTCAAAATTCTGTTTAATATGGTTATAACTGGCCGTTGTTGTTTAAATGTTTTTATAAAATTATGTGTTTGCTTTTTTTGTTTGGATTTTAAATCCAAACGCTCAAAGCATAATTAATGTTCATGCCATACTTCTTAAAATGGTTTAATATTTTTTATTTTTATTTCATTAATTTTATTTTTTTTTTATTTTTTGGAGTTCATTCTAATATATGTGAGAGACGGGACAATATTCATTTCAATGTTCTTACTTTTCAAACGGGACGGGGGGGGGCGGGTAATAAATCACCCTCAATGTTAATGAGAATGAGATGAACTTTGACATCTGTGAAGAAGCACCAGCAAGACTCATGATCTAAAAACATGGTCTCTGAAAGAAATAAACATTATACCGGTTGTGATAGGAACAACTGGCTTAATAAAAAAGAATCTTCAGAAATACTTAGAAGCAATCCCTGGAAGACCAAGCTGTAACGAAATACAAATAGCAACCATAAAGGGAACAGCATCTACTCTTAAAAGAGCCCTCGGATATAAATCCCAATCATAACAGAATGAAGTGTTAGCTCCAGGAGGGAGCCCTTGATCTCTTAAAAATTACTGAAGTAAAATAAATCAAAAAAGAAAAGTGATTTCTGTTCCTGATACGGTTGAATGTCCTTTTTTGAGGAGTCAGATAATCCACAGTAAAAAAACAGAAAACTACCTTTTCTAACTTTGCCCTGTGATTTCAAGTCATGGATCCTAATTCAAACATGGCCATCACAAGCAAGAAAAAACTTACAATGGAATGTGGTAAAGAAACGTGACCCAATTGGTCACCCATTGAGCTTGAGTTAGGTTGCTGGAATCAGGAAAAAGTGACTACTTCCTCACAAAGGAGGAGGTTATGCCTGAGAGGATGGCATCTTATGATCGAACAAAACAATACCTGATTCAGCCAAAAGGGTTGAACCTCTTATGAACCTAGAATCAGAATGTGCCAAAGATTCTGCAACTGGTATAAAAAAGAACAAAAAAAACAAAAAAGTGACTTTATTTATATGCCTTTAATGACAGCAAGATGAGACACAAGGTGAGTTTAATGTGGGGGAAAAACTAGCCTCCCCAAAGGTTTATTCTGGAAGAGTATAAAAATAGCTATAAATGAGTCCATTCTATTCCTTGATGGGGGCACTTCAAGCAATCAACTTAACTTTCAAAAGAAGTCTGGGAGGATGACCTTCTAAACCAAATTGAATCATAACCCATTCTAACAAAGAAGGATCTGCCAAGAGATAAGACAATCCCTAGGTTGCCAGAAGGATGTCAAAAATTCTCCTGGGGTTGGTATGAAAAGTGAGTTTGCAAAGTCAGTTAAAGTTTACAAAATGAAAAAAACCATTACGTACAAACCAATTCCGATTTCTTTTTTTTTTTTTTAATCGATTTGCTTATTTTTTTAAAGTATAAGTTAGACTTATATATACACTCATGAGCAAAAAAATGGGCCAAAAATGAAAGAAGGAAGAAATCGATTTTGCAATATTTTTCCATGAATTTTTGTTAATTTTAACTGAAAATTTCTATTTTGAAGATCATTATTATTATAGCATATAAATAATAAGTAGAAAAATTAATCCTAAAAATAGTAAGACCGCATCTTGGTGAGGATATAAAAAACCGAATTGCAGGATTAAGGCAGTCCCAAATGACTTACAAGCAGATTTTTTATATTTTAAGAAAAGAAAATGTGAAAACATCTCTTTCTGTAGTGAAGCAAATTGGTCAAAGGTTCGATGTCGAATGCTTGTGAAAAGGGAAATCTGGATGTGGTCGCCCTAGAGCATCCACTTTGAAGGACGACCACAGGCTTAAATTAACTGTTTTGAAGGACTGAAAGAAAACTTATGTTGACCATAGAAAAGAATTTAAAACAGGGACTGGAAATTCTCTTTCTAGATATACAATATCTAGACGAATGAAAGAAATGGGATTTTCTTCTAAAAGGTGTGCAAAGAAGTCATTTTTATATAAAAACATCAATGATAGGAAGAGATTTTTCTCGTATTATTGCAAGAAAGATACAGACCGGTTCAGGAATGTTTTCTGGTTAAATGAATCAAAATTTTGTCTTGTTAATGATGCTCCCGATGCTCTCAAACAGTGCAATCGAAGAACTGGAGAGAGATTTTCACCAAATTGCATAAAAACGACAGTTAAACATAGGAATGGCGGGATAATGGTATGGGGAACTTTTACTACAGCAGGAGTTGGGAAATTTATTAGATGTGAGAAGTCAATCAATGCAAAGGAATACATTCGAGTATCAGAAACAGGACTGTTACTAAGTCTGCAGAAGCTGGAAATATCCCAGAACATTATTTTTCAACGTGATAATGCCCATGCACACACTGCTAAAGTCACAAGAAAATGGTTTTCTGATAATTCAATTGATGTGATATTTTGGCCAGGTGAAAGCGCCGATTTAAACCCAATCTATAATATTTGGTCCATAATATCTCGTGCATTGGATGGAAGAACTTTTGAGAACAATAACTGTGGGAAGATGTGCAAAGCGAATGGAATAGCATCTCCTCTTCAGTGTTCCACTTTAGTTGAGAGCATGTCTAAAAGGATTGATTTTTTAAAGAAATCAAAAGGGGATGCGATTCCATCCTAAGCATTTATCATATAAATATCATATAAATGCCTTGTTCTGTGTTATTAGTATCGTTTAAGTTTTCTTGTTCAATTGTTCAGTTCAATACAGCTTTTAGTGCAATAAAATGTATAAGATTTGTTTGGCTCATTTCTTTTGCTCACGAGTGCATATATATATAATATAAAGCTGAACGTCTGTGTGTGTGTGTGGTCACGAATAGGCTCCTATATGGTTGACTATTTTAAAAAAACTGATTACATATAATGATAGAAGATGTATCGAGGATCAGGAATGGGTATGTTTGATCTGGTAGAATGGTGGTTCATAAAAATTGTGGGGTCTGCGTTCACACCTGGCCCCCAAAGTATGGAAATAAAAAATGAAAAAAGGGTTTTTGATATAGATGTACATAAGAATACTTTAATAAGTATGTTTCAACTTAAATAGGGATGGTATGATAAAATTGTGGGGTCTGCGTTCGTGCCTGTACTCCATGGAAATATGGCACAAACTTTAACAAAGACTTTTCATATCTATTTGCGTAAGTATACTTTGATAATTATGTTTCAATTTGAATAAATATGGTATAATAAAATTATTCGGTGTCTGTTCGCGCCTGACCTCCATAGAATGTAAATATGTCACAAAGTTTAACAAGGTTTTTTAAAAGGGGTGAGGGTCCACAATAACACCTTAACTTTAATCTCAATTCACGTTAGCTTTTTTTTATTTATTTTTCTTTTTTTTATTGAATCATATTGTGTCGAATAAATTCACCTCATAAATTCACGTTCTTATTAAAGTGAAAGCCAAAACAAAAGTCGGAACTTTAGACAATTCTCGACACAAATTTTGCATAACTCTGTTTTTTTTTCCTTCTCCACTTGCACGTGGCACTCTTTCGAAAATAGATAAAGAATAAAAATAAGAACGTTACTTTTTATCAAAAGAAGGAAAAAATCCTGCTCACATGATTACATTTACATAACCTTTTTATTTTTATTTATATATCTGTTTAAGCTTTTTTGTCAGTGTACTAGAAGGAATTCAGTTGATTACAACCCTTTCTGCATGTTCTTTACATTACAATAGTACAACCCTGAATCCAACAGCGCAATACTACACCGTTCAATACTGTAAAACTGAAATGAAACTGTTCTGCTTGAAAAGGGCGCCATTTTCTTCTTATTCATATTTATATCGATTCTCTGCTTTAAAAAAACTAAAGTAACTACGTGTTTACTTTTTTAATATCCCATTTTGCTGTTTCGGATTATTTTACTAAAGTAAGTAAAGCTTCATTATTTTTCAAAACTGTTTTCGTTTTTTTGTTTTCCGATATTTTGTCGATATTATTTAGTAAGAGTGTTTAGCAGAAAAGCCAACAAATGACTACCCGAAAAAATAAATATACAAGAAATAAATGTTACCATAGTCAATAAAAGTTCAATTCATGTTTTTTTTTGTTTTGAAATAGTTTTTAATGCTCTTTACTTGAAATAATTTCAGCGAACAGAAATTAAAACGAAATTTGAGGCGAAGACTACTTAAATTAATTTTTATATAAACTACACATGCCATAATTGAATATTCCTCAAGCACAAAATAACGGAAAACATTAAAATACGTTGACGGAACTCTATTAAATTGTTAACACAGAATGCTCAGGTGCCCCTCCTTCAAATTGAAAATGGGGCTCTCCATTTCAAAGTCGCTGCCATTTTGATTTTTTTTAAACCGGTTCGTGAATTAAAAAAAAAATATTTTTTTTACAAACTACTTAAAAATACAAACCAATGAACTTTTTTACCATAAAAGTAACTTTTATTGACTATGGTAACATTTATTTCTTGTATATTTATATTATTATATATATAACATTTTCTCTTTGTAAGGAAACATCATTTTGTTGGTCACTCTTGGCTACGAATGGACACAAAGTTGATATAAAAAAATATATTTTCGCGAAAATTATCTTTACTTTCATCATATTTTGCTTAGGGTAACATTTTTGAGTGTCAAAACCTATCTCTTTACAACCTCCTCCTTTTCATAACCTATCATACTTTCATCAATCACAGTCCATTTTCTGCAGGCTGTTTTTGAACCCAGTCAAGTTTTCTGTAGGCTGTTTTTGAACCCAGTAGTATATATATATTTTAACAAAAGAGTCACCATTTATCAAGGCCCGGAGGCCACTCGAGGATAAGGGTTAATGAGTGTACAGTAGCCAATGGGAAAATGTCATAGTAATCATTAGTAGTTGAAATTTAGTAAATTGGATTACTTAAGGGGATGGCTAATGAAGAACTTGTTCACATTGGACTTGAAGACAACCAGTGGTTTCAGTTAGACAAGTGTTTTTCATGAAAGTCAGACTAGGGGCAATCATAGATTGGAGCTCAGACGAGCACTTGCCATAAAAATAACGATAAGGGAGAGACAGGCTCGCAACGTATCTTCTATGGGAAAGAGGTTACAGGGAAGAGAAAAGGGCATCCCCTACGAAGCTACAAAGTTTATTTTGAACTCTGTCAAGGCAGGATAAGCTGCTTCTAGCAGCTCCTGCCCAGATGTGGCAACAGTATTCAATCCTTGGACGTACTTGGCTTTTATATAGATAGAGAATTGCATCAACAGTGAGATATCTACTGGAACGGTACAATGATCCCACCATTTTTCTAGCAGCCTTGACAATGGATTGGATGTACGTTTTTCATTACAGATCAGGAGTAAAGGTCAGACCCAGAAGATAGTCAAAACATGGAGCTTCCTAAAACGAGAGCCATTCATTTCAATTGATGCCAGATGGGGATCAGAGCATTGATGATGGAAAGATAGAAGCTTGATTTTAGATGCATTAAAATTAACCAGCCACCTCTTCCCAATTGTACCACGTGATCAAGATCAGAGGAGAATAGAATCAGAGAGAACTTGATCGTTTACAGCCTTTGAAGTGTTGCCATAGATGATAGTGTCGTCAGCATAAATGTCTACGAATGATCCTAGCATGTGGAAGAGAGTTGGGCCCAGAATGGATCTGGAAGAGAGTTGGGCCCAGAATGGACCTCTGAGGGACTCCAGTATTAATACTGTGAACTTCTGATTTCTGCCCATCAACCACTACTCTTATGAATCTATCAGCGAGAAATGATTTAATTATTAAAACATTTCCAGTTATACCATAGCTGGAGATTTTGTGGAGTAGACCTTTATGCCATACCCTATATATGTAGAACTGTTAAAGTAAATGCTGAATCAAGGCGGTGATTGAGGCTGAAGGTGGCTACATTGAATAGATGTCAGCTCTACTACAGTTAGGCCGATTTTTATGAAATTTCACACAAATGTACTTTATGTTTCTGGCAGTATTCTTAGATAGGTTTTGTATCGGAATGTCTTTGATAAGTATTGAATAGTGATAATCAAAATAATCTGATAAAAGAAGGAACAGCCAATTTTGACCAAAGTTAACACCTTATACAGCCTAACTTCATGAGTGCATTTGAGAAGTTTTATCACTGCACAAGGAGGAAGATGAGGCATATAAAATTAACAGTAGGCTCTTTGATATGACAGGGGCCCGTTCAAAATGAATGTTTCTATTTAAAGTACAATTGAATCATGATACTTGAATTTCACATTTGAAACTTTAATGCAAGCCATTATATATGAAAAGAATAAGTTTATAAAATCTACAGTAAGTTCTCTTCAGTGCAATGTAGAATACAATGTATTGTATTGTAAGTCACTGTGAGAGGCATGTGACGCATCCTTCCGGTGGACCACAATGGCTCTCCAACTGATTTGATTGAAAAAAAATGGGCGATTTCACTGATTTCGATGGCAATAAAATATAGAATTGTGAAATATTCGTTGATCATCATTCAATCCTGGGCAACGCTAGGTCACCCTACTAGTCGTAATAAGTTTCTTATACTGTGATATAGAAAAGCAAATAGGATTTAAAATAAAAGAAAAAATTGAAATTGATGTGTATGTGATGGTAATATATTTGTTCTATAAATGTATTGCTTTTTATTTGTATAAAGAGATTTTTTTTTACACATTTGTTTATATGTATGTTTGATGCATACTCGGAAAAATCTGACCTGTTCGGTCAGCCGCTGAGCTCGAGTTGAATTGTTTGAATCAGGAAAAAGTGATCAGCTAAAATCCAACCCTACCCTAGTGAAATATTTATAAAACAAATATTTCACTATTACGTACACACTACCTCCAATTTTTTTCATTATTTTCTTTTTAATTTTTGCTTGCTTATATATATATATATATATATATATATATATATATATATATATATATATATGTGGTAGTATAGGCTCTACTTATGTATTGAGCAAAGGAGCATTACTTTCTAGAACTGAACCATACCTATTTTAGACAAAAGGGTTAAATCTCTTATGAACCAAATCCTAGAATCAAAATTCCTTAGCTGGTATGAAAAGAAAATCCTACCCCCCAGAAAAAAAAACTATTTATTTACGTGTCTCATAAGACAACAAATATGACATAAGGCCAGTTTAATATGAGGAAAACTAACTCCTTCAATGATGCACTCTGAAAGAATACAAAACTAGCAGTGAACGAACCTGTTGGCATTCCTCGGTAGTGACATCTCAGGCGACAGACAATAAAATAAAAACTCACTCCTGAAAAAGGAGGTAATGTCTGGGAGGATGGCCTCCTAGTACCAAATCGAATTATATTTCAGTTCTACAAAGAAAGATCTGCCAAAAGGTAAGACAATCCCTAGTTTGCCAGAAGGATGTCAAGAATTACTCTGAGATTATTAAGAAAAAGAAAGCCAATTATTTTTTTTTTTAATAAAAAGACAAAATCTCAAATCGATTTTCATGTTCGCTATATCTCCTTTTCTCTCTCCCCCCCCTCTCTCTCTCTCTCTCCTTTTCTATTGAGCTATGGGTTGAATAGTATTAATACTATGGTAATATTCCTATCATTTATAATGAACTATTTGATTTTTTTTTTATTCTGTTCATGGTAAACAACTGATGATCCCCATTTTGAATCTCATAATTTAAATGAAGTTTATGTTTCACTGCTTGAATCCTCTTTTGTAATTGTGAATTTTGTGACAGTACTAAGCATATCATATGTGGAACTTCGTATCCCTAGGAATTTAACATGCATTCTTTGGGGGGAAGGGGATTATACGACAAAAGGAGGGTGGACCTGTAAATTCACTCTTGTCCGTTCGTCCATTCATCCGTTCGTTTGTCCATACTTTTCTCAATAACTACGCTTTGGAATTTTAAAAAATTTTGCAGAAACATTAAACATGATATGAGTCAAAAAAGTAACAGAAAGGGTTAAAATGGTTAAAATTGACACTTTTGTGCTTATTAAAAAAAATTGATGTCTTGGATTTTCATAAAACGTTCTGAAAAGTTGTAACTAACAGATTCCTATATAATTTTGTTAGTCTATACTTTGCGATGACTCTTGGCTGTGCCCCAGGGGCTCTTCTAGGGCTAATAAAAACACTCCAGTTTTGGGACTATTTTACCATGTTTGTCCAAAATTTTCTGTGTACATCTATTTAGCAGTTTTGCATCGTGCTGAATTCAAATTTAAATATGTTAAGGCCTTGGGGACTTTTAGGGCTAAATTAGGTGGGGCAAATAGACTTAATCATTTCTTTTTTTGCATGGTGCAGAACTCAAATTTACATATGTTAAGGCACTGTTTGTTCATTTTCACTGGGATTTGACGTCCCCTTGGGACTTTTGGGGTTAAATGGGGGGGGGGAACAATAATGAACTTAGTCATTTTTTTTATGCCTCATTCACTGTGCACTCACAGGGGACCATACATGCTTCGTTTCGTTTTGTTTTTTAGTTTTTTGCTCATAAATTACTCAAAGCCTCAAATCGTCTTCAGAGAGAGAGAGAGAGAGAGAGAGAGAGAGAGAGAGAGAGAGAGAGGGGGGGGACAAGCAAATGTGCCGATGGTAGATACTATATAGAAAAAGAACATTAAGCAAGAGAGGGTAAAACTGATAAATAGAAAGCTAGTAAGAGATGAGTCGATTGGTTAGTAAATTAAAAATTCTGGCTAATTAGAACAATTAAAATGAAAATTCTGTTTTTAAACATAATGAGGAATATTTTAGCGTGTATTTTGAGTGATTAAAAGATATTATTGTAACCTTACACTATATTCTAGATCGCTCAAAAAGAAAAAAAAGAAAAAAAATTCTAATTTTTTGAACGATCAAATGCAAACAGCCTGAAAAATTTGATCATAAAAATAAATTTAAAAATAAACAATTATTTAGAAGGGGGATCTATAAATTTAATGTAAAATAATCACCCATTTCTAGGCCATCAGGTGGTATGATAACCCATTTTGTAACCGGAGAGCATCTTAAAAACTTGACCACCATATTTTAAGGGAGATAAACTGGAGAAGTGGGTGATCATTTTATTGTAAAATTATATGTCAAAATAATCCCCATCTCTAAATACTTAAATAATTGCTTTTTTTTTAGTCGTTCTTTGTTTTATTTATCTTTACCGATAAGTTTTTAATGTCATTTTTATTTTCAAGCAAACTTGCATATGATCTAAGGCTGGTTGTTATATATATGCAGTGGTGTAGCATCAGTTTTTGTCGCCCAGGGCAGTCATAAAATTTCCCCCCCCCCTTGCATATAATTACCTGTTTTGCTTCCCTCCCCGCTGGCATATAATTACCTGTTTTGCCCTCCCTCCCCCCCCGCTGGCATATCATTACCTGTTTTGACGCCCCCCCTCACTGCTGGCATATGACAACATGTTAAAACCTTCAAAATTCCAAAAAGCCCTCAAAATATTTATTTTCATTGAACTAATGTTTACACAATTCCCTTCAGATTAATGTTTACACAATTCCCCTTTTTTTTAAATTTTAATTTAATTTAACAATTTATTTTCAATAATTTGAATAATAAGTATGTAAACATAAACGTCAAGGGTGTGAGTTCCATATAGAAATGTTGATTTAATTTGAATGCAATAAAATATGCATCAAGTGCGCTTGAAATCAAATCACAACGTAATATTAAGGAAAATAAACAAATATTTTACTTGTTTGAAATTTATAACAAATATATTTTGGAGCTATACTCCATCCTCAGTATGTTGTTTTTTTTTCCTTCTTCTTTTTCCTTGCCATGTTGTAAAGTTGGAGAAAGAAAAGTCTGTAAAGAGCCGCGCGTTGTATCTCAGCAGTTCTATTTTGAAATGTTGGAACAGTGTGTAGGCAACGTGAGAATAACGTCAAAGGTGTGAGTTCCATATAGAGACGTTGATTTAATTTGAATAAAATAAAATACGCATCAAGTGCACTTGAAACCAAATCACAACGTAATATTAGGAAATAAACAAATATTTTACTTGTTTAAAATTTATAACAAATATATTTTCGTTATAAATAGAAATATATTTGTTATAAATTTCAAACAAGTAAAATATTTGTTTATTTCCTAATATTACGTTGTGATTTGGTTTCAAGCACATTTGATGCATATTTTATTTTATGCAGACATTAATCTGAAGGGAATTATGTAAACGTTAATATGAAACAAAAGAAACCAAATATTTTTTTCAAAACAAAAATGTATAATTCAAATTATAAAAAAATGTTAAATTAAATTAATTGGCTACACAAACAAATATAATAATAAATTTGAATGAGAGCATTTGGACATCTGAAAATGTTATGAAATGATAAAATCATTATTTACTTTTTTGTTGTTGTTGTTGTTAAAGTCCGAATTTTGGACAAATAACATGGCTGTATCAAAGAAAGGATAGTCCGATGTCGTTTTTTTTTCTTTATCTTCATAATGTTATTATTAAGAGGTCGAGCCTCTTGAAGAGAAAAAAATGTCTTGGCTTTTTGAAATCATGTGTGTAATCGCTCGGTTTAAGCGCAAAATTTAAGAAATGGAAAGTCACACATTTTAGAAAACATTTTTTTATAAATTTAAATGAGAATATTTGAAATTTGAATTCATAAATTTAAATGAGAACATTTGAAATTTGAATTTATAAATTTAAATGAGATTATTTGAAAACATGAAAAGATTAAGAAATGATAAAATCGTTTTTATTTACGTTTTTATTGTTATTTCCGAATTTTCACAAAAAAATGGCTGTATTGAGGAGAGGATAGTCCGATGTAGTTTTTTTTCTTTTTCTTCATAATGGTATTATTAAGAGGTCAAGCTTCCCAGAGAAAAAAAAACGTCTTGTATCCATACTTTTTGAAATCTGTGTGTGCGCTCGGTTTAAGCGCAAAATTTAAGAAATTTGTTGCTATTAATATAGATTCAATCCTTTTAAAAATAGTTTTAATTTTTTTTTCAATAAATGTATTTATGAATTAAAAATAAGGCTATAAATTTATTTTTTGTGAGAGAATTATTGCAAGGCATGAAGTCGGTTGAAAATTTACAAATATACTTTTCACTTTTTTTTTGTTTCTTTTTGTGCATACGATGCTCCATGCTTATCCCCATTTCAGAGCAGAATTTTTTTGTCTCGTTTATTGCAGTGTCCACCATCTTTTCTCTATTCTGAAGAAGGCAATCTGTCAATGCCGTCTGCCTGACAGAACTTTGTTGCAGATCCAGCCCCTTTTCTTGAAGATACTTCTGGGCATCATTGATTTCTGGGAGAATAGTTTTCCAAAAGTTCAGAAATAAAAGAAACGGAAACGACAATACCGGGTTGAGAATTAAAGATGCATCTGATCTTGTGGTTGCAGTTTCTCTTTCTTCCGTGAGCTGTTCCAGGGCAATGGCGACTTCCAATAATTTTTTACCACAACATTTACAGCAATCTGCTCGACTACTCCATCTAGTTTCCACAGTCCGCTTGATAGTAAGGTCAACTGAATCAAGACATCCCAGCGATGTGTAGATGCAGAAAAGAACGAGAATAACCGGTCCAGTATGCCAAAACATGTAACAGAGTGAACTGCTACAGAAGCGGTATGTAGACAAGCCAGATTTAATGAATGGTTAGTGCATGGCACAAATACAGCTTTTGGGTTGATTTCGGAGATTCGTTTCTGCACACCCGATCGGTGGCCTGCCATAATAGCAGCATTGTCAAATGCCAATACAGTCACCAATCTAAATCCCATCGTTCTCCAGTTCTCTGAAAATCAGTTGAGAAATGTCCTCCACACTTTTACCTTTTGTCTCGATGAAGCGGAGAAACAACTCCTCCACTGTTTCTTTATTTTCGTCAATTTTTACGTAGCGCAACACTTCACTCATCTGGTCCTTGTGAGATACATCAGAAGTGCTATCAAAATTATGCAAAAATATTTGCTTTTCTTGATCTGATCGATGATTTTCTTTCTTACCTGATTTGCCAAAATGCTCAGAAATTCATTTGGAATTTCTGGTGACAGATAAGTGGGGATTTTCTTTCCCAGGTTAACTTTCACCAAATGTCCACGGATCACAGGGTCAAACTTGGCCAATAAATTTACCAATTCTAAAAAAATTCCCTTTGTTTTCTTGATCTCTTTCATCATTATGGATGTCTTCCCGGTGACCCCGTAGTGCCAGATTCTGCTTGGCAAGAAACCTGATGATGTCCAGCAATTTAGCTAAAATTTCCCGCCACTTCTTAATTTCCTTCTCAATAAGATGTTGCACTACTTTGTCTTCAGCAAGTCGGATCTCTAGATCTTTACAGTTGAGAAACGATTGAGCATGAAATGTGCTAGCTTCATGTTTATATAATTTTGGATTTAATTTCCACCAATTCGTAAAACCCACATCAGCAGAAAAACACGACAGTTCAGTTTAAAACTGCAGCAGAAACAAAATAAGGATCATCATTCATGTTCTCACGGTTGCACAAATCCCGATGGAACCATTTTTTACTTAGCTTTCTAACGTCGCCTTTTGCTTTTTTCCTGGTCGGACTACTTCCTTGAATTCATGATCAAGGTGCTGCACAGC
This sequence comes from Euprymna scolopes, assembly GCF_053919585.1. Taxonomy (NCBI): domain Eukaryota; kingdom Metazoa; phylum Mollusca; class Cephalopoda; order Sepiida; family Sepiolidae; genus Euprymna; species Euprymna scolopes. The sequence continues at coordinate 74,596,845 of NC_136517.1, read as the reverse complement.
GGCAGATCCTGCCGAACAAGCATAGTGAGAATTTTACGATTAATCTCAACTGGCTATAAACTAACATATGTAAAATCGGTTGCAGTGTATGTTTTTGCGCCATGATTGCCTTTCAAATTCTTCAACTTCAGGTGCATCATCATCATTGACAGTTTTTGATGTATCAACAATGTTAATGTCGACTTCTGAAGTAACGTTAGTAATATCAACTTCATCTTCAGTTTCAGCATGATTTTCGACTTTCGTTTCAGCCATTTCGGCCATAGAAGTCTTTTCCGTGAACTTCAACATCGTGCCTTTATTCTTTTTGGATTCTTCTTCTTTTGTTTTTCGCTTTTTACGGAATGCCGCACCACTCTCCTTCATTCTCTTCATTACGGTACCTTCTGTGAAAATTCACGAAAATATTCTGAAGAAATTTTTTTAATTCTATTTTTTAAAATAGCACGGCATTTCTCTGCATAAGCACCTTCTTGTGTTGTTCTGAACTAATACCACAAAAGATGCGATATCCCCCCCCCATAAAATCATTTTTCTGAGATACCTAACCCTAAATATATATACGTAGAGAGAGAGAGAGAGAGAGAGAGAGAGATCGTCACTACTCCCCCCCCCACTAAAAACAAGAAACTTACAGCGAAAAAGTCTTTCATTTTATTTTCTATTTTAAATGTTATATATGTTTTTGATCACTTTTCCATTCTGTTGAGCATTTTATTTGATATTTTTGAGCGGTTCAGTTTTCAAACATGTGCGCGAAAACAAATCTGAAAACGAAGCTCTTCACGCCTACCTCACGAAGACGAAGGGGGAGGGGGACATGTTTCACCTTTTTGAATTCTTACCACTCTTAAAAAGTTAATATTTGATATGAAATAAAGAGCGTTTAAAACTACTTTAAAACACCAATAAATGATTCAAGTAGGTTGCAAAGTAACTTTTATAGCCAATGGGAACATTTATTTGTTGTAGATTTGATTTTTTTTTTTACCATTTTTTCGAATCTTTCTGTATTGTAAAGCAACCCCCAAAAAACACCCGTCCAGCTGAAACCACTGTCAGTAATTTTCCCCACTCTTTATCTGTGCCTAAATCAAAACGTAGATTCCATGAACAAAGCTTCTTTCTTAGAAGTGCACGCCTGTGGAACTCTCTTCTGTTTGCCTGTTTCCCACCTGACTACAACTTGGATGTCTTCAAGTCCAACATAAACAAATTCCTGATGAACCGCCCCCTTAAGTAAGACACTTTATCAGATGTCCATTATTAACGATTACTACAATAGTCTCCCATTGATTACTGTACATGCAATAACCTTTATCCCCAAGTGGCCCCCAGGCTTTGATAAGTGGTGACTTCGATGTAAAAAAATAAAAATAAATAAAAATAATTAAAATCCTATTATCAGAATTAATTAATCATAATAAATTTCGGTTTAATCATAAATACGTCAGTGATTATAAAATTTTGTTAATAGTTTGAAAAAAATCAATTACTCCGTGATTGTTTGAAACTTAACAGAAATTTAGCAGTATTTAAACTATCAAATAGAAAGCCACTTAAATAATATTTGAGGTGTAGCGCTTAGTTCCCATTTAAAATTATATCCCCTGATATGACGATCATGAAATCTGTTTACAGTGGATTTTATTCAGTACTTGCTTAATGTTTCTACAATTCCAAAAGTACGTAATTTTCTGTTGCTAATTTTCCGTTGTATCATTTAATTATCAGTGATGTTTGAAAGTATTTTTCTTGACAAAAATGTTTCGTTTAATTTTTCTACAGTATTTGGAACATGTAAATCAACTGCTTTCTTTGAAAGGTTACCTAGAGAATTTATGCAACCTTTTTTTAAAAACTTTGTTTTACAAATAAAATAAATTTACATCGTATTTTGATGTTATTATCATTTTAGTTTTAATGATAATTTAAAAACAATAAATATTTATCATTAGTATTAATAATGAAAAATTAAATTAAAAATTAAAAACGATCGGTTTTGGAATCGTAAATAAGGGAGATATTTTTCCGATTCCGATACCTCCAAAAGTTCCAATTATTTACAACATTTTCGGTATAAAATTTCAGATTTTTGTTAACTTTTATTTATTTATTTATTTTTGTATTTTCCATTTTTATCCTCTGACATATGCTGCTCGTAAAATAGAGACGCATTTTTCCGATTCCGATACCTCCAAAAGTTTCGATTTATTTACAACCTTTTCAGTAAAAAAATTTCAATTTTTTTGTAAGCTTTTATTTATTCTTATTTATTTTTATTTATTTTTTATTTATTTTTATTCATTTTTATTTATTTTTTATTTATTTTTATTTATTTTTATTTATTTATTATTTATTTTTTATTTATTTTTATTTATTTTTATTTATTTTTCTATTTTATATTTTTACCCTTTCAAAATTCTGCCCCTGACATGTGCCGCTAGTAAAATAAAGATAATTTTTTCTGATTCTGATACCTCCAAAAGTTCCGATTTTTTACAACCTTTTCAGTAAAAAAATTTCAATTTTTTTGTAAGCTTTTATTTATCTTTATTTATTTTTCTATTTTATATTTTTACCCTTTCAAAATTCTGTCCCTGACATGTGCCGCTCGTAAAATAAAGATAATTTTTTCTGATTCCGATACTTCCAAAAGTTCCGATTCTTTTGCAACATTTTCGGTAAAAAAAAATTAAAAATCTTTTTAGCTTTTATTTATTTTTACTTATTTTTTCTATTTTTACGCCCTCAAAATGCCGCCCCCTGGCAAGGGCCACTCGTAAAATAGGGACACATTTTTCTGATTCCGATACATCCAAAAGTTCCAATTTTTTAAAAACTTTTCGGTATAAAATTTAAGATATTTTGTTAGCTTTTATTTATTGTTATTTATTTTTCTATTTTCTATTTTTAACCTCTCAAAATGCCATCCCCTGATATGGGCTGCTCGTAAAATAGGGACACATTTTTCTGATTCCGATACCTCCAAAAGTTCTGATTTTTACAACATTTTTGGTAAAAAATCCCGATTTGTTGTTAGCTTTTATTTATTTTTTCTATTTTCTATTTTTAATCTATCAAAATGCCGCCCCTGACGTGTGGCGCTCATAAAATAGGGACACATTTTTCTGATTCCGATTTTTCTAAAAGTCCCGATGTTTTACAACCTTTTCGGCATAAAATTTCAGATTTTTTGTTATCTTTCATTTATTTTTATTTATTTTTTTACCCTCTAAAAAATGCCGACCCCTGGCACGTGCCGCCTGAGGCGGACCGCCCCCCCTTGCTACGCCACTGTATATATGTAAATATATATAGGGTTTTTAGCTTGAATTGTCTGATGACAGGTTTTTTTATTGTCCTGTCTATCCAAACAATTTGTAATAATTTAAGCAAAAATCCCCGAAACTGAAAAATAAAAACATATTTAGTTCTACTCATGTATTGACCACTTTCTTTCTGTTTTTTACCAAATATACCTCCTAATATATATATATATATAGTCATCCGCATACAGCAATGTTTCGCTGTAGCACAGCTCATCAGTGCAGCTAGATTACCAACTACCTTAAGCCAGATTTGGAACTCGACCGTCAAGGCGACAGTCGGCGCTCCTAACTATTATGCTATTCGGCTGCTGCTAAAACGGGTATGCGAATTAATAATGTTCAAACATTTTCGAGATGGCTAAGCTCCATTTGTTTACACAAAATAGCATCGCTTAATATGCTCGTTGCAATTTGTTTATCACTTCCCAATATGCTCAACCCAAGTTAGGGAGCATTTATAGTCATCCACATACAGTAATGTATCGCTGTGTTACAGCTCATCCGTGCGGCTAGACTAGCAACGACCTTGGGTTTGAAACTCGACCGTCAAGGCGACAGTTGGTGTTTCTAACCGTTACACTATTCGGCTGCTGCTAAGATGGGTATGTGAATTAAAAATGTTCGAACATTGTCCAAACGCCTAAGCTCCATTTGTTTACACTGGCTAATTAGAAAATTCAATAGCATGTGCGTATATGAAAATGCGTGATAGCCACAACTTTTTGTATAAACCTGACACACGCGGAATATTCTGTGTAGCTTAATTGCCATATATATTTTCACAACTTACTACCTAGCTCTTCCTACATATTGAGTACTGTTCAAGTAAATACTGAAAAATTTATGCATAAGATTATATCTTTGTATATTAATTTATGTAATTAAATGAAGTAATCATATATATATATATATATATATATATATATATATAGAGAGAGAGAGAGAGAGAGAGAGAGAGAGGGAGAGAGAAAGAGAGAGTGAGAGAGAGAGAAAGAAAGATATATATATATATATAGAGAGAGAGAGATAGATAGATAGACAGATATATATATATATATATATATATATATATATATATATATATATATATAGAGAGAGAGAGAGAGGGAGAGGGGGAGAGAGAGAGGGGAATGCGAGAAAAATACCTGTCCCGGAATAGGTAAAATTAATTTCCAGAAGAATTTCATGTCTCCTTACGCAAATAAAAATATACATATGATACTAAACCTTATGACTAAAATTCTTATTCTAATTTTTATCAAAATCCATTACATGATTTTGATTTTAGAAAATATTTAAATTTTAAGGCTTAAGCTTAAGAGATCTTAAGAAAAAAAATTGAAATGCAGGGAATCTTGCCTAATTGATGTCTAATGATGGGGTAAATTCAATGCAAATCTGACATATTTAAATTTCCAAATTGGCTGTTGTGTCCATATTGTTACATAGCGAGAGCCATGACGGCTGATGTTGTGAGACGGGTGAATTATCTCTCATACGCATACAACGTCAACCTGTTTTCTGTTTTTGTGTTAAATAAATCCTGTTAAAACTGAAACAGTCGCAAGCGAGTTAAAACCAATCTAGATTCACAACAATGATGATGGCAGTGAAGTGCGTGAATGATTTTAGCATATGCAGTAAGCAGTAATATATATATGCAGGAGTATTATGAAGGAAGAAGAGTAGCAAGATGTCTGTTCACATTACACTTGAACTTCTGCATGTCAGTACAGCTGAGAAAGCAGAATCCCGGAAGAGAGTTCCAAAGTCTAGCAGTTCTGGGGAAGAAACTATTAAAATAAAAGGCTTTCTTACACCTAGGGATCTCTACTGTGTAGTGGTGGGAATTAACTGCTTGTCAGGTTTGTCGGGGGTATTCACATCTAGGGGGTATAAGTGCTTGTAGTTCGTCAGAGCAGTCATCATTAAAGTACTTGTAGAACAGGCAGAGGGATGCAACATTTTCGTCAATGGGACAGAGGCTGAAGCTTGACAGTTCAGGACCTATCACATTGGCAACTCTCTTTTGAATCCTGTCTAGGGGTGAGCGACAAGTAGCAGATGCACCAGCCCAAATACGACAACAGTACTCCATGGGCGAATGGTGGCCTTATGGTACAGGATACTTTCAGGCATAAGTAGCTTTCTAGCATGGTAGAGAGAGCCCACCTTCTTCGCAGCAGCCTTGGCAATGTTCTCAATGTATCTATTCCAGTTCATGTTCCCTGTAAACGTTAAACCGAGGAATTTAAAGCAAGTACTTTCGGGTAATGTGTTCTTGGCCATTTCTATTGGTGGTAGTTAAGGTTTCTTGTAATTATTTGAGGAAACAAGCTTAGTCATGGCAGCATTGAATGTGACCATCCATTTTTGTCCCCATCCCACTACAGATTGGAAGTCATTCTCTAGTATTTCTACCATTTCCTTAGATATGTGTTCATTTGTTTTCCCCTCGTGCCTGTTATAGAGAGAGTGGTGTCATCAGCAAGCAAAATAGTCTGCAAGAAATGAGTAGATATGCAGCAAAAACGAGAATCTAAATAAACAAAGAGCGATCACGAGCCAAAGAAAAAAAAAGATCAATTGATTTCAGGCATCCCAGAATGAGCAAATACGAAAAGAGTGAATTTCTTTCACTTTTGTGAAAACTTTTAAAATGATTAATAAAATAATTGTGAAATGATTTCATATCATACAGTAGATGATATGTAGGCAATGTTAGATGGGGGATTTCTGTTTTTGCCTTGTTCATAGATATAGATGAGTGACGAATGGAAGAAAAAAAAATGTGAATGATGAAATGAGAGACGAGCGTGGAAAATACCTTTCATAAAAATATTTTGAAAAAAAAAAACTGGAGAAAGAAGTGTTACATAAGGGAAGTTTTGTTTTCAGTGGAAAAGTCTTAAAGATCAGAGGTCATCTCTGGCGGAAATTGAGAAAGTTATGTGATTTCCAGTGACCTCTCCCCACCTCTCTCTATCTGTCTGACTGTCTCTCGTCATATATATATATATATATATATATATATATATATAAACTGCGTCAATCGCTTTATTGCAGATTAGTAAAATATCAATATTTCACTAAATATACGTCACACAAAAATGAAAATTGTATCATCAAATGACTGTTTCAAGATTAGTTATTTCCCAAAATTTTAATCAAATCCATGCGATATTTACGAAGTTATGACATTTTGTTTATTATCAAGTAATTTATGTTGTCCATCACTTTATTGCAGATCTTTTAAAATGCTAAAAATGGGGTGATTAACGGTTATTGAAAAGAAAAGGATTGTTGCTGGACTCACAGGATTGTTCATCAAAGATTATGCTATAGAGCTGGAAAGGGATCCAAGAACTTTGGCTTCATTCGTGAACAACCCCAACACCAAATCCAGACAGGATAACGGCACCAAGAGAAACCTTTCACATAGTGATAATCAGAAAATTTATAGGGAAGTCAACCGAACCCCAAACAGCACCAGTGCTTCCATTTTTGCAAGAGCTGGAATCGCTCCAAGATTCAGGCAGGCCCGATGTAATGTGTTGAATGAGATGGCAAGGAACATCAAAACTATTCCAAGGCCTCCATTGAGCAAACAACATGGGGGAAAACGAATGGCTTGGGAACAGAATTACATGAAAATAGATTTGCAACGTGTTTTATTTACAGATGAGACCTGTGCTACTCTTGATGATCCGGATGGATGAACCACAGTTTGGAACTCGAACGGAACTCCAACTCCTTAAAGAGTTCATCGCCAACAAGGAGGTGGAAGCATCATGTTTTGGGCAGGAATCTTTGGGGATAAGTTGGTTGGACCATTCCGAGTTGCAGAGGGCGTAAAACTTACTAGCAAAGCGTACATATTTTTGGATAAACATTATGTAACCATGGCTAGATGACCTACCATTGTCAAGTGGCTTTCAGATGAGTTTTATGCATTACAATGCACCATCCCATTCTGCTAGGGCGACTGCAGTCTTCCTTGGATTTATGGGCTTCTTTGGAGAAACCCTCATGGCCACCGTGTTTGCCGGATCTTAACCCCATTGAACATCTCTGGTCAATATTGAAAAGAGGTGTTTATGAGGGAGAAGAGCAATTTACTTCAAAGGATGTCCTGTGGAGGAAAGTAGTTGATGTCGCCAGAAACATAACTTCTTTTCAGATCAAACAATTGACTTCTTCAGTGGACAAAAGGTTGTTTAAAGTTATTTTTAAAAAATGGTGGATATGGCGATAAATAATTCATTTATTTGAGGCTAAGCACCTGGGATGTGCTTTTGTTTATTATATTCTTTAACAGAAAAATATAATAAAAAGTAAAGTTTTCATGATAAGACATTGTATTTTTTGCCTTAATACATTTTAAGAGACCTGCAATAAAGCGATGGGCAGTAGAAATTCCTTGATAAAGGATAAAATGTCATAACTGTGAATATCGCATGAATTTGAATAAAATTTTAGGAAATAACTAATCTTTAAAGCAATCATTTGATTATACAATTTTTATTTTTTGCGGCATATATTTACTGAAATATTGATATTTTACTAATCTGCAATAAAGCGATTGACGCAGTTTATATATCACGCATACAAAATATTTTCTTTTCTTGTAAAATATTGGCTGACGGTCATGTTCGAATCGGGACCCTTAAACGGAATTGTTGCTGATTGAGATGAATAAAACGTTACAACATAACGTAAGAATAATGGAAAACATTTAACCCTTGAACAAAAATTTAAACTCACTACCGGTACTGATAATTTAATTCGCTATGATCAAGAAAAGTGATGATGTTTCACAGAAGCATTCTTTGAGACATCTGTATCCTTTGGAACTTTCCATTGCACATTCTTATCAGTTCCCTTCTTCTGATGATAAAACTAGTGATTCTTTAAAAGAGAGAATTAATGTAGATGTCGACGATGTCACATGTACACCTGTAAGATCTGCTAGATCTTTAAGCGACAGAGATCCTGATTTTCTTTGGTAATAGGGTGTTGAAGGATTTCTTTTCTTTCTCTTTTTTTCTTTCTTGTTAAGAGAGTGTAGAAATTGGGGGGGGGGAGTATATTTCTTCTCATTCTGTCTTTTCCCTCTGCTTTATTTTTCTTGAGTTTACTTTACTGCTACTGATGCTGTTGGTCATGCGACTGATTTTTGCTTGTTGTGATAAAATTCAAGCTGAGCTTGACAGTTGGAGCTTGATACTGAAAATGTGTTAAGGTGCAATTTTCTATCCATTTAAACAGAATGTTAAAATGTTGAAGTGAACTCGTCTAAGTTACCTGGTGAACTTGCATCTTACTGAGAGAAATCTACTTCAAGTAAATTCAAGAAAACTGTCGAGGACTTAAACAGTTAAATATGTCAGAGAACTACAAGTCTAGAGGGGAGGAGAAACATGTGGGAAATATTCTCACTAAGAATATTGAATATACAGTGGAAGTGTCTATCACTGTAACTAGATATTTTCTTCTAAGGCCTGAAGAAAATGGATACGTCCCAAGTTTCAGTTTTCTAGGTCAAATGAAAAGAATATTTTATCCTGACTGGACTCCCATCAGGAACTTGAAATGTTTTTACCTGATTCTTTGCTTCATCAGAGAACGTTATTATACTATGTGTATTTTTTTTTTCAAGTTATTCCTTCAGAAAAATAAGGAAATAAATTCCTTGCTATGAAAGAACACTCTCGGAACATTATTTTCAGATAATAAGTTATCTTTATCTGCAGATATTTTAACTGATTTACACGAGCGGACTTTTGTTTTAAAATGGACGGCATTACCAAATATAAGCTTAAATTCCGACCAAAGGGAGCGAACTCTTTCCGACTTTGTTAAAGTATTTCGACCTTTCTAAAAAAAAAAAAACCTGCGCTGGTTGAAATCTCATATCACAAAAGAGAAAAAAAGAAAGCCTTCTCAACTCGTCTATCTTTCTATCTTTCGTAATTGTTACCACACAAAAACTTTCTTTGTAGCTGAGAGCAAAATCTTAGCAGGAGACAGTTCGTGAATTTTTCTTTAAGTTCTAAGTTTTTTTTCTTTCCTTAATAAAATTGTTTGTTTCTATCCACTAAGTCTTTTCTCTTCTCATTATTTTTTTTGTTGCTTTTCTTTGTCATTGAATTGGTAACGTTTTGATACGACGAAGTGACCTTCATTGAAAGTGATGATAATAATTTCGACATATCATTTCATTTTTTGGCACAGTTAACCAATTTTTTTTTTTTTTAATCTTGTTTTTTTTTTTTAACCTTCCGCCAAGTTTATCAGGGTGTTTACATGTAATCGCCTGAAAAAGAAAAATCGCATTTTTTTTTGGGGGGGGTGAGGTAACAGAGAGTGTTATGTAAATATCCCCCCCTTCCGAATAATTCAAGATGTAGTATCTGTTCTGTTCTCCACCAAGAAGAGGAGAGATTCTTCTGAATTGGAGTAATTTCTGTTTTTGCTCCATTCATAGTTTCTATTAAATGATGGTTTGGTTTGGTTTGGTTTGGTTTGGTTTGGTTTGGTTTGGTTGCTTTACGGCATATCAACCCTTTTTGGGTTATTTAATGCCGAATCCAATTATTTTGGAAATAATATTCATGTTGCATCCAGTTATTTTGTAGAAGGTTTTTTATTCTACAAGCTCTTTGTATCTTCAATCGCTAATTTTTAGTGTTTGGTTTGGTTGTTTTTATAGTGGATTTTATCGTTTTTGTTCCCTACCCTGCAGAACATGAATGAGTTTTGCAATGGGAGAGGGAAAAGGGTCAGAGTATTAATGTTTCGTACATTTTAAGTTGTGAAACCAGTCAGGAATTTGGGGAGATAGAAAGAAAAAGAGGAAATGGGAAGAAAGAAAAGAAGGAAAAGGTGGGTTGTTGTTTTTGTTTTTGGATTTGCAGAACATAATAAAGTTTTGCAAAAAAGAAGTAGAAAAACAAAACGCATCAATGTTAGGTGCATTTCGTCTCAGGAAGCCAATATCTTCAGACAACCTGATCTGGTAGCACCAGAATTAAATGATGACCTTGTGTCCAATTTTGTTTTCGTGAAAAGGAGCGAGACAGTCCGCGACATCCAGGCAAATCCAAAGTTGTATTTCATCATCCTGTTTTTTCTTTGTTAAGTTTTATGCGCTGATATCGTTGAAAAGAAAGTTTCTTTTTTTAGTTACAGAAGCATTCATATTGAAACACTATGCACACGAACAAAGACAATCCTCGAAGTCTTACGGGAGATAAAAAAAAAAAAAAAAAAAAAATTAATAAACGGGGGAGGTGGTAACATGCTGAGGTGCTTATGCTGATATAAACACCGAGCACATTACTTTTCTTTAAAGGCGCGGTGATTGTCCACCTCTTCCTCCATTCAATGGATCAATACTTCTTTTTAATTTCATAGGATTTCACTAGATTCCGCGTGAGTGTGAATGGATATTTATTCTGCTCAAGGTCACAGGGGTAGGTCACACCCTACTTCTTGTGGGCAGCCCGCCACAGCCCGGATGCCAGTATTCACGTGTACCTGATGACTTGTAATACGGAAAAGGAACGCTTTTTACGCGAGAGAAAAGAAAGTATTACGACATTCTAAAAAAGAAACGAATTTCCATATTAATTTTGGTAAAATAGAAATGACAGCTGTATTTTAAAACGAAAATTGCGAACCGGTGTTAATTAGGAAAAAAAAATCCAAATTATTTTCGACCGCATCTCAAGGCGGAATTTTTTTTTATCATTTCTAAAAGAAAAAAAACAATTTGAATTTATTATTTGTCAATAGTTTTTTGTTAATTTATATATATATATATATATATATATATATATATATATATATATATATATATATATATATATATATATATATATATATATATATAAAGTTGCCTGTCTAAACGCACTGATGGATGAGCTGTGAAACAGCGAACTGTATGTGGACTGGATGACTATATATATATATATATATATATATATATATATATATATATATATATATATATATATATATATATATATATCAGGGTGTTCACATACACACATATATGTGTGTGTGTTGCAATTTTTTAACAACTGAAATTAAATTGTTTATTTATCAATTATTAACCATGTGTGTGTGTGTGTGTGTGTGTGTGTGTGTGTGTGTGTGTGTGTGATCCACTGATCCAGTCCACATAAAGTGCTGTTTTGTTGTTTCACATATACATACAATGTCTCTCTCTCCCTCTCTCTCTCCCCCCCCTCTCTCTCTCTCTCTCTCTCTGTGTATGTATGTATGTCATACATACATACATACAGAGAGAGGGAGAGAGAGAGAGAGACTATTTATATAGAATTACTGAAAAAATAACGTTATCATTTAGAAACCCATTCTTAACATAGTGATGTACTGATGTGATGTGATGAGATTTTGTTAACTATTCTGTACTTTCATCGAACAATTTGATAAACAGAAGATGCCGTAAAAATTGAATTTAACTCGAAAATACTAATAAAAAAATTAGACGGTCGGTCCGTATTCTGCATAAGTAGCAAAAAAATTGTGATTATAAAAAAGTTTGATTTCATTAATTGCCACAAAATATTTTCGGAATTTTAAAGATGGGGAAGTTATTTATTTTTGTTCCGATCCAGAGTGCCCCTTTTGGGGGAGCTGGATTTTCCCATATTAAAAACCGACTTTGTGTCTAACTCTGTGGGAGGCGAGTAAATAAGAACTTTCTCTTAGGGTGGGAGGGTGTGTATGTGTATGTGTGTGTTTACGTCTTCTGTACACTTTCACCTAACAACTGAATAAACAAAAGATACCATAAAAATCAAATAAAAACGAAAGAGCAACCGGAAGTGAAGTGGAAACACTAATCGTAAAGATAACCATGAAGTGAATACTTTCTATTTTAAGTCGGATATTAAAAAAACAAAACAAAAAACAGGAATGTTTTTAGGGTTTCGTAGCTTTCAAACTTTTTCTTTTCTCTCTCTCTCTCTCTCTCTCTCTCTCTCTCTCTCTCTCTCTCTCTCTCTCTCAACTGCTGAAGATCGGATAATAATATAATCTATATTTAGATGCATAATATCATCCTGTTTTATTTTAAGTGAAAATACACGATTTCACGTAGTTCCACGAATAATGTATAATAAATATTTAACGAAGAAATAAAAAGATGTTTCACTTTTTAAAAAAATAATGTATTATCAAAAACAGAACGAGAGCGCAAATATATTTTGCATTAATGATCGATCCCGCATTTAGAAGTTGTTTTGTGTTCACGTGCAAAAAAAAAAAAAATGAAAACCAAACGCAGACTTTTGGCATCTTTTCTCGACATTCCGTTAATTCAAAGTTGAATTTACGTTTAAAAAATATCGAATTAAAACAAATTATTTTAATTTATTTAATTGTTCCCCCCCCCTTTTTTTTAATGGTGTCGCGTTTTCATTCATTCTATAAATTCAAAAACGATTTGCAATACAATGTATTGTAGCAAGTTTCCACTGCTTACAGATTTGAAAATATTACTTGGGTTTTTTTTTTTTTTAACTTATTAAATAATTCGTCTTCTTACTTTAATGAAAAATTTTGAAAACACAAATTTTAAATATTTCCAAAAACAAGAAGACAAATCTATCATTTCCATTTATGAAATAAATCTTGGTACTTATGCAGAATACGAACCGATGTGAAATAATAACGCTACCATTTAGAAATCTATTCTTAACATGGGGAGGAGAGAACGTTTTGTAACTCTTCTGTACTTTCATCTAACAATTTAATAAACAAAGGATATTGTAAAAATTGAATTTAACTTGAAAATCATATCTAAAAAATGTCACGGTCCGTATTCTGCATAAGGATCTAAATGTTTTTATAAACTGAAATTATTTAAAAGTTTGGTGATTCTACAGAATTCGAACCTAACGAAACCGACTGTTACTGACTTAAAACTAAAACTTAGGTTAGGGTTATGATTAAAAACAAACAGTTCGGTTCAAATTCTGTAGAAGCATTCAAACATGTTTTAAAGAATTTCAAAGGCGAATAATGAAAATAAACAATGACTTACCTCCTTTATCATTTTTCTTCATCCCTATCGTCCCACCGGTGTAGAGCACCAACACTTTATTTATTGAAGTCACTTCATCTCGTATAGATGACAGAGATGCGCTGCTCGCATTTCTGGTTAAAATCGACATTTTTGCCGTTTTTCACTGGCGTGTTTTTGTTTTGTTTTCTCCGTGTATTTTCTCTTTATGTTATTTTTGTTTAGTTTTCTTTTCATGAATTTCGCATCAGTTTTTCAAAAAAGGAAACGATTCAAACCAGTTTGGGGCATAACACGTCCGACTTGTTCCCGACAGATTTGTGCAATAACGTTTAAAAACAATAGAGGAAAAAACTATAGCGGCCAAGTGCGCGTCGTTGCGACGTTGCGGCCGCGCAAAAGACAAACGCGAAAGACGAAAATTTACCAACGCAACATTGGCTTCTTTTCTCCTTCTTAAAATTTCGATTTAATTAAACGCAATAATAGCTTATAAAATCTATTAGAAATGAATCAGGTTAGATAAGTAATTATCGTTTAACGAGTAAAAAAAAACAGTCTTCCTTGTCCCAAGTCAGACAAAATATCGATTAAAAACGTGGGGAGGGGGTTGTAGGTGAAATGAATAACTTTAATCGATTAACTTATTTTCTCGTTTCTTCCAAATGTCAAACCACACGTGCTGTGATCTCTAGCATTTTTTTTTCTTCTTCTTCTTCTTCTTCTTCTTCTTCTTCTTCTTAAAGTTTTATCCTAAGAGACTGCAAAGAAAAACATCGGACAAAAATGAACCAATGGATATGGATTGTGTGTGTGTGTGTGTGTGTGTGTATTATTGCTTTTTATTGTTTGTATGTGTGCGTGCGTGCATGCTATTGCTTTTTATTGTTTTTTTTTAGTTAGTTTTTAGTTGGTTTTGCTTTTGTTTGTTTTTTTTTCCTTTTTCAATATATATATATATATATATATATATATATATATAATTGAAAAAGAAAAAAACAAACAAAAGCAAAACCAACTAAAAAACTAACTAAAAAAAACAATAAAAAGCAATAGCATGCACGCACGCACACATACACAAACAAACAATAAAAAGCAATAATACACACACACACACACACACACACACACTGTTTCCTTCCAAGTGGTCTACTGTGTTTGGTTTATCAGTGTATACTTGGTGCTTTACATATCCTCCAAAGAAAATACATAATCTAATGGTGTAAAATGATACGAACGAGGTTGACAAGTCCATTTCGTGAAATCATTCGTTCATCAAATGTTTTTCTCAGTAAACTGATCGTATCATTTGCAATTTGCAAACGCTGCTCGGGTGTCAGTATCTTCATGGTGAATTGCCAAACCAAGCTGAACTCAAAATAATCGATGGTTTAGCAGTGTAAGAAATCGCCATTAAAAATGCATGATAAAAACTTGAATAATTAGACTTACTATTGTAGTGGACTAGTGGTATAAAAGGAAATGCGTGTTCATCTCACTTCGGGTCACCAATTTGTTGTGGTGTGGTGGGTGTATTATATATATCCCCCAGTCGTACAAAATAGGAAAAATGAATTGAATTGAGAAAGAAACGAACAACGTGTTAAATTGAATCAAACGAACTATTATTTATTTCGAGCAGAAACAAATTAAATGAAAGGGTACAACAGCAGTACAGCACGTGTTTAGTTTGGCGTGCGTCTCTTGCTGTTAGCTGGTGAGAGGGAAAGTCTATTGTTGTAGAGAGAGAGAGAAAGTCAATCCAGGTTATGGAGATAGAAAACGTGTAAGGTGTACGTACTGTCTGTTGACTCTTGCACCACGCAGTAGCAGATGGCGTGAAGTGCGCGCCCTGCAAGGGAGCTGTTTGGTCTGTCAATCCCTCAGCTTGGAAGGTGAATCGAAAAAAGGGTTAAACAGCTCAGGTCTCTTGCGTTTACAGTTGTTTCCGGTGGTCTTTTGCGCATGTGTGGATTTCCTTTAAAGGGGAAGTGACGTTGCCCATGTGTGCGTACATGTGCGCGCATGTGTGCATACATGTGTATATGTTAGCATGTGTGTGTATGCACGTGAATGTGGGTGTATGTACATGAACGTGAATATGTCTACGTGTGTGTACGTGTGTGCGTATGTTTGTGTGCGCGTATGTGTATGACAAGAAAAATGGCTTGAGATTTGAACGCGTGTTTTTGTGCGAGACTAGAAAGGGCTCGTACAATACTCCCCTTCCCAGGAAAAATAAATATGCAGTGTATATATATATATGTTGTTTTTTTTTTGTAAGCAATGTTTTCGGCAATTGACTTTTGGTCCTGTTTTTTTTTTTTGCTGTTGGTGCGGTTGTTTAAAAAAAACGTAAAAACCGGAGTGTGTTCATAAAAAAAAGTATTTACTTATGCGTGGAAAAGAGGTTTACTCTTTTTTAGGCTGACATTTGTTTGTTTGTTTTTTTGTTTTTGTGTGTGTGTGCTGATATGTGCAACGAGTTGCTTGGACAGTGAAGTGAATTGTTCGTTTGGAAGGAAAATTTTGCTCGCGTTGACATGAGTGTGTCCAGTTGACAGTGTTTTCGCAAGTGAGTCTGCGGTAGTGTATGTACATTGTCTGTATGAGCTTTTGTTGTTCATTCCTTTGTTGTTGTGAGTTTATCAGGGTGCGTGGTGCATCTCAACTCGTATTGTTGATTCAAATTCTTCCTATGTATTAATAGGGATGTCCTGTAATTGTTTCTTTGTTGTTGCAGCTGCTGTGCGGGAGAGAATGTTTATAAGCCTAGTTGATTTTGCTCCTCGCGCTTGTTGCAAGGTAATGTCAGGAAACTGTGAAAAATGTTTGTCGAGCTCAAATTTTTCTTTATATTCGGTATGAAGTCGACAGCTCCGTTTTATTTTTCTGCCGAGTCTGACGAGGGGTTTCATCATTGTAGTACGTTGAGATTCTTGTCGATAGAAGTTCACTTGTTTTTCTTTGTTGAAATGTTCGTTTTTTTTTTTTGTTTATCAAATAAAACGCGCGTCTCACTCAAAACGATTCCTTTAAAAAAGTAGAGTCACCATGCGTGTTCGTTTCACTTCAGTCGGTCGCCAGTGTGTTGCGGGACTTGTGGTCTAGAAGGAAATGCGTGTTCGTCATAACGTCGGGGTCACCAATTTGTTGTGGTGTGGTGGATGTATTATATATATCCACCAATCGTACAAAATAGGAAAAATGAATTGAATTGAGAAAGAAACGAACAACATGTTAAATTGAATTAAACAAACTATTATTTATTTCGATCAGAAACAAATTCAATGAAAGGGTACAGCACGTGTTTAGTTTGGTGTGCGTCTCTCGCTGTTAACTGGTGAGAGGGAAAGGCTATTGTTGTAGAGAAAGAGAGAGAGTGAGAAAGTCAATCCAGTTTGGCGTGCATCTCTCGCTGTTAGCTGGTGAGAGGGAAAGTCTATTGTTGTAGAGAGAGAGAGAGAAAATCAATCCAAGGTATGGATATAAAAAACATGTAAGGTGTACGTACTTTCTGTTGACTCTTGCCCCACGCAGTAGCAGGTGGGATGAAGTGCGCGGGCACGCGTGCCCCACAAGGGAGCTGTTTGGTCTGTCGACCGCTCAGCTTGGAAGATGAATCGAAAAAGGGTTAAAAAGCTCAGATCTCTTGCATTTATAGTTGTTTCCGGTGGTCTTTTGCGCATATGTGGATTTCCTTTAAAGGGGAAATGACGTTGCCCATGTGTGCGTACATGTGCGCGTATGTGTACGTACATGTGTATATGTTAGCGTGTGTGTGTGTATGCACATGAATGTGGGTGTATGCACGTGTACGTGAATATATCTACGTGTGTGTACGTGCGCGCATATGTTTGTGTGCGCGTATGTGTATGACAAGAAAAATGGCTTGAGATGTGAACGCGTGTTTTTGTGCGAGACTAGAAAGGGCTCGTACAATACTCCCCTTCACAGGAAAAATGAATATGCAGTGTATATATATATATATATATTTTTTTTTTAAGTAATGTTTTCGGCAATTGACTTTTCGTCCTGTTTTTTTGCTGTTGGTGTGGTTGTTTAAAAAAAACGTCAAAAACAGGGTGTGTTTGTAAAAAAAGTATTAAATTTTGCTAGTGTTGACATGAGTGTGTCCAGTTGACAGTGTCTTCGCAAGTGAATCTGCGGTAGTGTATGTACATTGTCTGTACTGACGTTTGTTGCGCATTCGTTCGTGTTGAACAGTGATTGTCCAGTTGCCGGCTGTCAACGAAACTTCCAGTTGTGAGTTTATCAGTGTGCGTGGTGCATCTCAACTTGTATTTTTTATTCTACTTCTACCTATGTGTTAATAGGGATGTCCTGTAATTGTTTCTTTGTTGTTGCATCTGCTGTGTGGGAGAGAATGTGTATAGGCCTATGTGATTTTGCTCCTCGCGTTTGTTGCAGGGTAATGTCAGGAAACCTTGAAAAATGTTTGTCGAGCTCGAATTTTTCTTTATATTCGGTATGAAGTCGACAGCTCCGTTTTATTTTTCTGCCGAGTCGGACGAGGGGTTTCATCATTGTAGTACGTTGAGATTCTTATCCGTAGAAGTTCACTTGTTTTTCTTTGTTGAAATGTTCGTTTTTTTTTTTTGTTTATCAAATAAAACGCGCGTCTCGCTCAAAACAATTCCTTTAAAAAAGTAGAGTCACCATGCGTGTTCGTTTCACGTCAGTCAGTTGCCAGTTTGTTGCGGGACTTGTGGTCTAGGAGGAAATGCGTATTCGTCATCACGTCGGGGTCACCAATTTGTAGTGGACTAGTGGTATAAAAGGAAATGCGGGTTCATCTCCCTTCGGGTCACCAATTTGTTGTGGTGTGGTTGATGTATTATATATATCCACCAATCGTACAAAATAGGAAAAATGAATTGAATTGAGAAAGAAACGAACAACGTGTTAAATTGAATTAAACGAACTATTATTTATTTCGAGCAGAAACAAATTAAATGAAAGGGTACAGCACGTGTTTAGTTTGGCGCGCGTCTCTCGCTGTTAACTGGTGAGAGGGAAAGTCTATTGTTGTAGAGAGAGAGAGAAAATCAATCCAGGTATGGATATAACAAACATGTAAGGTGTACGTACTTTCTGTTGACTCTTGCCCCACGCAGTAGCAGGTGGTGTGAAGTGCGTGCGCCCCGCAAGGAAGCTGTTTGGTCCGTCGACCGCTCAGCTTGGAAGGCGAATTGAAAAAGGGTTAAAGAGCTCAGGTCTCCTGATTTTATAGTTGTTTCCGGTGGTCTTTTGCGCATGTGTGAATTTCCTTCAAAGGGGAAGTGGCGTTGCCCATGTGTGCATACGTGTGTGCGTACATGTGTGTACGTTAGTGTGTGTGTGTGTGTATGCACGTTAATGTGGGTGTATGTACATGAACGTGAATATATCTACGTGTGGTTATGTGCACACGTATGTTTGTGTGCGCGTATGTGTATGACAAGAAAAATGGCTTGAGATGTGAATGAGTGTTTTTGTGCGAGACTAGAAAGGGCCCGTACACTATCTTTTGAAGCTTGAAAAATGTAATTTAAACTAATTTTTTTTTCAATAAAAGGAGCAAAGACCAAATTTTAAAATAATTACAGGTTTAATAGCAAAATATGCAATATTTGTTTTCTTGAAATCGGTTTTCTTTAAAAAAGAGTTCAAGAAAATCAACGAATTTTAACTTACTTCGAATATAATAAATATATATATAAATTCCAAAAAATAACTTACCTATTAAAAAAACACTAATCAATGGGTACTTCCATTCTTCATTGTTAAGAATTTATCCATATTTATATTTTATATTCCATGTACTTTTTAAATAAAATATGGTTGCCAAAATTGAGATTTAAAGAAAATAAAATTGTCAATTTAAAGATCACCGCCTCTAAAAACAACACCCTATATTTATGTTACGTGTTGTTTTTTGGGGGTTTTTGTTTTTTGTTTATTTACTTGTTTTGTTTGTTTGTTCTGTTTATTTGTTTTTGTTTTTGTTATTCATTTCAAAAATTATTTATTAAATCTCCCCACACTGTTAACAAAAACATAAATATGAGTTTCATTTTTTTTTTTATAATCTGACTTTATTTTTGGTAATTTTTTTCCCCATTAAATCACTAATTCCCTACCCCCCAAAATGAGATTCTATTTTGTTTAGGCGATTATGCGTGAACACTATTGAAAACTTGGCGGAAAAACAAAGAAGAAATATTTTAGAATTTAGAATGGGAGATCAAATTAATGTAAAATAATGCTCCATTTCCGGGTCATCTGACTTTTTAGTGATGAACTAAAAAAATATCAGTAACCCTAAATCCCAGAAGCATTACACGTAATCGCCTAAAAAGAACCTCCCCCCACCAAAAAAAGTAATAAATAAACACAAAATTTAACTCCCATAGGAAAAAAAAATTATTAACTACCCAAAACGGCGAGAATATCCAGGAAAGGGAAGTGGGTATGTTACATTAAATTTATATATGGAACTGATCCCCCATATGAATTCAAGATTAATTGTGTTTCTTTTACTTTTTTTTTTTTTTAGCCAAATTTTTCAGAGTATTTACACATAATCGCCTAAAAAAAGTAAAAACTCATTGGGGGATCGGTAGGATTTAGCGGTGTCTGTTAATCTGCAATAATGCCACATTTTTAGGAGAAGGGAGTGAATAATTTCCAAATCTTTCAAGGAAGTCCAGCAACCAAGAATTTCATGTCACGCACTCATAAAAAACGTAAATAAATAAAAACTAAACAAAGAAAACTGAAAAATTGGCGAAATAAAACATTTTTTTGTTCTTAAAATATTTAGAAATAATTGCTCTTCTAAGCAAAAAGCAAATTTTTTTTTTTTAAATCTAATTTACAAAATATATTTTTACCTTTTTTAATGGAAATCGCTCAAGACAAGGCACGAAAACACTTGATATAAAGAACTTTAAAAAAATATTACTTATATGGATTGATTGCAACACAGAAACAGCAATTGTTCCCCCTTTGTCAGAAACATCGCTCATGGAATATTATTATTATTTACTCACTAGAAGTAGTCACGCATGCCATCATCAAAGATTTCTCTTTGAAAACAACTTGTGACATTCTCTGGAGTCTGAGTGACAACAAGTCTCCCCAGATTTCCAGTACTCTCTACCTCTGTCGATAGCAATTGCAGATGGATTTGTGTTATTGTGGCCACCGCTTACCATTGATTTCTCCGACCATTGGTCTTCACTGGAACTTGGGTGGCAACAAGCCTCCCCAAGGTCCCAGTTCTCTTTGCTTGCACTCGTCCAGTGGAGGTCTGGCTAGTACTTTCTCTCCTCGGTCTTTCCATCCTCCTTGACCCTCCTTGCTTTGGTGTGGTGTCAGTTTTTGGTGACATACAAAAAACAAAATATTCTAGTTGTTTATTATTATTATTATTATTATTATTGTTATTATTATTATTATTATTGTTGTTGTTGTTGTTAACAACAACAACAACAACAACAACAACTCCACAGTTTTGTGATGCTTTATACCGGTTATTTTTTCTCTCAAGAACAGGCTTTTACACCAATGCTAGTGAGCATATTCAAATGATCAATCAGATGGAAAGCACCTGGCGTAGGATGTTTTCTGTGCAAAGTAGAACCAAACTCTGGAGTGCGGTGGTATTGTACTTGATTTCTAAGGAGTTCAGCTGGTTCTCAAGATCATCTGAAATTGAGCCAAGCGCACCTGTTATGATGATTGGCATGATGGAAGTTTTCTTGTTCCACAACCTATCAATATCCATCCTCAGTTTCTGATAGTTTCGCAGTTTATAATTCTTTTTGCCTGCTAAGTTAATGTCGCTTGGGCAAACCACATAAATAATTTGACATTCATTTGTCTTTTTATTCACAACTACAAAATCTGATTTCCCGTGAGTTATCTCTCCATCATACTGAACTATGAAATCACAGAAAATCTTCACTTTCTCATTTTCCACTACCGTTTCTGGGTAATGTTGAAACCATTTGTCCCTCACTTGGATTCCAAATTTCTAGCACAAACTCCAGTGCAGATTTGTACGTTTTTTAACAAGAGTAGAACACACACTAACAATGCGTGACAGTATTTCAAGAGTCACCCCACACAGCCTTCACTTATCAGAACAGTCTTTTCCATAGATGTTTCTATTGATTGCATTTGTATTTAGTGTCTGATCCTGAGCAGCAAATATAAGATTTTCTGTCTCTCTTTTCATGTCACCTTTAGACAAAAAATTCCACTGACAATAGTTAATAGTATCATGTTTTAGTATCATTCAAACTGCCCATGAAGTTTCATTTTTTCCAACTCAGTCATCTTTTCTAGTTCAATTCTTTCCTTGTACTTCTGCTTATCTTCCAATGATGCTTTATTTAGCGCTTCTTTTTTCATGACTGTAAGCCAAGTAGTGGTACACACTTCTAAGCTCCCCCTCCCCTTGTTACAGAGAGAGAGAGAGAGAGAGAGAGAGAGAGAGGTGAGTAAATGTGGAGGTAGACACGTTTACCAGAACCGAAGGTCAGCTGACCAGATTACGTATGAGTGACGTGGTCAGGTTGGCTAGATCTGTGAGATTTGATTTGGGCTTTGAAGAAGACGGACGGTTTTCCGTTGTCTCCCCCTCTTAACTGGGGAGGGGGGGACGAACGCTGACGTGTGTAGAAGAAGAACCCACACAGGCCGATTTCACTTCCACCTTCTGCAGGACCTCTGGGGAAAGTGAAATAAAAACTATAAAACCCATTCATCGTCTTGGAGTGATAAATCTTCGTCAAACAGGTATCAAGTCTCTCTCCAGGATGAGAAATTTCCAGATGGTCCAACATCGAAGAAGCAGAGGTAGGTTCTGAAAATACATGTCACACACACACGATTCCCTTTATGATAATCAAACACACAACCATTTATATTAGAGACAATCATACACACACGGAATCCTTTATTGTTATACACCAAACGTAAATGGTGCCCTAAATGATAACCCTAGTGAGAACTTCAATGATAAACCCTATGTAACAAAAATTCAATTTGGTGCCGTAACTGACCAGACCACCTAGCAAGGGTGGGTTTAAAAGACGCATCACCGATGCGATAATCGAACCTGTGTTTAAGAAAATACAACGTGGAAGCATGGAGATTTAGTGTCAAGAAAAAAGAAATAGACTAAAAAAAGAAAAAAAAAACAATACAACACAATAAAATGTCTGGAAAAAAAAAGGAAAAAAAAAGAAAGAACAGTAGAAAAAATACAAATCAACACACACACAACGTAGGGTCCATTAAAACACTAAGCGAATTAGAAAAATAATTAAGAAAAAAAAGAAAAGCAATACACACGTACAACCTTTTCACGAAGAAAGAAAAGGAAGACATACAGACACACAGATGTAAAACTTTATATATAGAAAATAGTTTTAAAAAAATGTTTATCGTATTAGGAATTAGCTCGTTATGAACGAAGAAAAATATCACTTAATGTAAAAATTAGAAGGGAAAAACAACACCCAGTGAGTAAACCAGAAAGAAAGAAAAAAAGAAATAGAACATATGACTTTAGTAAGTGTGCGTCAGGAATGAGCCTTTCAGCTTACCAAAAGATAAACACGTCAATCACAAATATGTGTTATGAATATTTTGTCGCATTTTTAAACTGTGGAAACTAAGTGTAACTTTTAATGAAAAACAATATGTACTTTTGATGAAAAACAATGGATAGGTTCTGAAATGTGATTTTTTTTTCCTTTTTCACTAATTGTACGATTTTTTTTTCTTAGGAATTTTTTTCTGACATGGACAATTTTAGTTCCATCGAGTGTTAGGATTGTCTGAGACTTTATAAGTGAGTCGTTTTATTTTATTTTAGAAACGACTATGTATTTTAATTGTAAATGTCTAGGTATTTTTTGTAAACGACTGTGATTTTTCTTTAATTTTGAATTCTGTGGAATGTTAAAAGATGATGCACTATGCAGCCGACCTAGTTGATGACGTGGTCAAATGGGTTTCCACGAATCTGTGTTTTGTTAATTGGAATTTTGTTATTAGTAAGACGGGACTTTGTGATTGCTTATAGAATATTTTTGTATTTTTTAATTTATTATTTTTATGTAATTGATGTGTTGTCAAACGGTATTGGCAGAATTTTCTTGTTCTTTGACATGTATTTTTTTCTTCGCAGAATGGGGAGGTGGAATCTTTGCTTGTGGGGTCTATTGAAAGAATGATTAATAAAAGAAAGAACGTGTTGTTAATTAATTAATTAATAATCATAATAGTAATAATAAAATAGGGAAAAAGAGAAAGAAATAAAATTTAAACAGTGTAATAAATAATAATAATAATAAAAAAAAGTTTCGGAAGAGTCAAAGGTTCAGTCGGTATTAATTTTAATTTTCGAAAAGTAGAATAAATGTTCTATTCGACATGAGTGACGTTTTGACCACATAAGTAAGGTAGAAAAAAAAAGGATAAATATAGGGTTAAATAAACTATATGAAGAAATGAAAGAAGAAAGTGGGGCGTGAATGGAATTTAATTTCTGTGGCAAGCATGTTAGAATTTTGGAGAGGTGTTGAATTACATGGGTAGTTATTAATTTCATTATTCTCGAGAAATGATTCGAATTTTATTTTTTTTTATCGTGATTTCTATTGATTTCGAGTAGAATCAACATGGAGCAACTTTGAGTACTTCATGTGTGGAAATCCGATGTTTTCCGTGAAGCTATGTGTCTTCAAGGCAGGTTGCGCTTACCGACTTTGGAAAAAAAAAAAAAGGTTTTTCTGACATAGCAGTAAACGGAATGTATTCTGTCCAGCGTGAGCGGATCTAGTTGTAATCAACTTCAGGGAGCAAATGAAATGCCCTCTGACATGGCGTAAGGGGCAGAGGGGGTGCAATGGCTGACGTGGCCATTATGTGACGAATCGCTCAAGAGAAGATGAATGAAATATGTATGCTAGTACTGAGGAAAATAGAAGGCTACCCACCATATGGAATGTTAAGAGGTTTTTTGTTTCCCACAAAATACTAGTAATAAGAGTAGGCTTATGATGAATAAAATAAGGCTTGGGATGGAAAAATTTTTTGTGTGTGCTACCTATGGGAAGAAAAGCTGATCTGTAAAGCCAAGGACGATGATAGTCCGTTTTGAAGAGGCAGATGGACCTCGATTTTATTATTTGGTTGATTGCCGAGAATTTATCGATCACGCGTAGTGTCGACGGGAGTAAAGGATGCTCCTGAAATTCTGATTTAAATTATGAAGAGACCATGGGGTCACAGGGAGTTGTTGACCTTCGAGGGCGCAAGGATTAGCGCCACATGGTATTATTTGTTGATATTATTTTACTTAGTATATTGAATAAAGGTATACAGTTTTCTTTGCCAGTGGGGTGAGCATATATATCCCATTCTTAGTAAATGTGGGAAGTAGAAAATGTATGCCTTCGCCATACATTTTGATAAAAAGGGGGGAAGGAATGTTACAGAGAGAGAGAGAGAGAGAGAGAAAGAGAGAGAGAGAGAGAGAGAGAGAGAGAGAGAGAGAGAGGTGAGTAAACGTGGAGGTAGACACGTTTACCAGAACCGAAGGTCAGCTGACCAGATTACGTATGAGTGACGTGGTCAGGTTGGCTAGATCTGTGAGATTTGATTTGGGCTTTGAAGAAGACAGACGGCTTTCTGTTGTCTCCCCCTCTTAACTGGGGAGGGGGGAGACGAACGCTGACGTGTGTAGAAGAAGAACCCACACAGGCCGATTTCACTTCCACCTTCTGCAGGACCTCTGGGGAAAGTGAAATAAAAACTATAAAACCCATTCATCGTCTTGGAGTGATAAATCTTCGTCAAACAGGTATCAAGTCTCCCTCCAGGATGAGAAATTTCCAGATGGTCCAACATCGAAGAAGCAGAGGTAGGTTCTGAAAATACATGTCACACACACGAGTCCCTTTATGATAATCAAACACACAACCATTTATATTAGAGACAATCATACGCACACGGAATCCTTTTATGTTATACACAAAACGTAAATGGTGCCCCTCGATGATAACCCTAGTGAGAACCTCAATGATAACACTATGTAACACCCTCCCCTGACACATTCTTCAATTCCAATCAGCCCTCTTCCTCCTTTCTTCTTTGTGATGTACAGCCTAAGCGGTCCTGGATATGACCTTAAACTATATCCAGTGGTGAGGCCCCAGCTTGCGGGCTTTGGGGAGTGTGGAGCCACCCTTTAATCACCATTGCTCCCAGGTCCACTCTGACCCGGAGTGGTAGTACCTGTTAGGGTCCCAACTATGGGTTAAATAGAAACTGATTTGAAAACAACAAATATATTCTATAAAAATTTTTCTTAAATCTTTGGATTCGGCATTAAATAACCCGAAAAGGGTTTATATACCGTAAAACAAAAATAACCAACCAACCAACAGCCTAAGCACTTTAGAATTTGGGTTAAGTGCTCCATACTCGACTAATAATTCCCATGTGTCTCTATTCAGCTGTTTCATTTCCTTCTGTGTTCATCCTAAAAAGGCTGCACTGTACCGAATTACAGCAACAGTTCATGAATTGATCTCTGTGAAAAGCTTCCTACCATTCATTCAAGATTTCAGGATCAGTTTGAGTCTCTCCATATACACTTCTTCCATCTCTTTCATTTCATTACAGAACATCGTGTCAAGTTCAAGCACCCCCAAGTATGTGTAGCTCTCTCCTAATCTTTCACTATTTGGCAAAATGATGCCTGTTGCGGCTGTTCTCTTTCCTTGTTCAAGAGTAACAATGGCACATTTAGAAATGCTAAATTCCATATTTATGTCTTCACGTCACTGCTGTATAATTTGAACCAAAGAATCAATTTTATTATCTGTTTTGCTAAACAATTTCAAATTGTCCATGTGGCTGATCTTCAATCCATTCTTCCCCATTTGGTATCCTGTCTTTGGCTCTATTAGTACATGTGACAATGGTATGAGTGCTATCATGAATAGAAGTGGTGAAAGCAATCTCCGTGGAAGATTCCGCATTTGATGTTGGCTGTCCTTAATAGTTTCCCATCTGAAAAACGGTTGGTTTTCCAATCGCTCATACTTTTTTCCTATGAAATCCATAGATTTTTTTTATAAGCTATCCAAGTTACATTCGAGTTTGTTTATTTCATTCTATAGTTCTTTAAAATACATTTATCAATCGATGTTTGATCTTTTGTTCCTAAACACCTCTTCCTCTAGGGCCAGCTTTTTTAAATTTCACACGAAGGTAGTTGTGTTTGAAAGTGTTCTTACATCGGTTGTGTATCGGAATGCATTTCATAAGTATCGAAAATCGATAATTTAAAAAATCCATGTGAAGCCTCTAACCGGTACACTGTGGGACAGGGTCTCTGACTAGATGTGTATGTGTTAAATTACCCAAACATTATTGACTACATATATGCATACATGTGTCTGCAGAGATCTCTAGTTGGAGATCTTGGGTCGTCAGGCCAGCAGAGCAAAAATACTTCTGGTATGCCGGGTCCAAGGACACATTTTTTTATATCAAAAAAGGATATGAGAAAAAGTTGTTTTTTTTTGTTTTGTTTTTTCATAGGAAAAAAGAGAGAAAGAAAGTACTACGAAAGGGAAGGGGGAGGAAATATGTGGAGAGGGAAAGGGGGGGCGTGGTCAGTGACCAGTGAACTCAGCCCCACGTAAAGATAAGATTTTAGGGTTTGATGTCTCACGTTTCTACTTTTTATTACAAGCTGATCAAAGCAGTGTACTGTACTGGTGTCAAGATTTCACACTTAGACAACCTGCATATCTAAATAAACAAATGTAAATATGTCTAAATAAATAAATGTAAGATTGCTCATCCAACGTTTATTTATCTTCTTCTTCTTCTTCTTCTTCTTCTCCTTCTTCTTCTTCTTCTTCTTCTTCTTCTTCTTCTTCAGATATCAGGTCTGTTATTGCAGACATCTATGATCATGGTTCTCCAGTCTCCTCAGCATTCAGTCTTTCTGGTGCGATCTATAGTCTTGTTTCCAATAACCCTCTTGAGACTGTCAGTGAACATTGTTCGTTGTCTTCCTCTGCTCATTTTTATGACGATTGTTCCTAATATCAAGCTTTTTTAACAGACTGCTCGCCCACATAAAAATGGCCAAAGAACTTCTGTCTGGCATAGACTGAGTAGTTATCTGCTGTACTCTGCCTTTCGCATGACTTCTTTGTTTGTCTTCCTTTCTATCTATGAGATTAGTAGAATCTTTAAAAACTATATCTCTGCTGTTTCTAAACGACTTTCAGCTGCCTTCATTACTGTTCAATATTCACAACCGTAAAAGTGATATGTACGTCTTCAAGATTCTGATTTTTGTGTTCCGTTTTATGTTTCTGTTTTCTAAGATGCACTCCACGCTATGGAAGGCAGATTTTGCCATCACGATTCTTTTCTTGATTTCCATATCACTTTTACCATCAAATGTTATAGTACAACCCAGGTACTAATGGTCTTACTTTTACATTTGAACCTGTTGAGACTGTGTCAGTGAACTTTATTATCCGTTGTCTTCCTCTGCTTTTTTTTTTTCCAGTGATTGTTCCTAATATCAAGCTTTTTTTCAAACTGTCTGGCCACATTACATGGCGGAAGAACTTTGAATGGTATTGAGTAGTAATCTGTTGTACTCTGCCTTATGTATGACCTCTTTATTTGTCTTCCATGAGATTCTCTAGAATTCTCCTTAAAAACAAAATGCTTCCAAATAATTTTAGCTGCCTTCTTCACTGTCCAACATTCACAAAAGGAGAATTGACCATAAGTAAAACCAAATAAAAACAAGTTATAGCCTCCCTCGGCTTAAAAGTAATTTTTTTCTTTCTAAAATACATAATCTAAATCTACGATTATTTAACAATATGTATATAAAACATATGGTCAATATGGTTTATATACATACAGTGTCGACAAAAAGAAAGTCTGCAATTGTAATTTTTTCAAAAACTGCAAATTTAAGATAAATTTAATGTAACTGTTTAAACAACCTATACCTCATTTGATTCGCCTTTTAGTCCTCTATAATTTTACCTGTTCATACTTTACTTTTAATTGAATATTCTTGTGTTCACAGCAATTTAAAAAAATAACTTGGAACTGAGGAGGCAAAAAGAAAGTCCGTAGCAACAAATTCGCTAAAAATCAGCTTAAATTATCGCCCCTAAATCAGTTTAAAATATCCACCAACAGGCAACAAAGCATCTTTAATCGTAATTGTTGTTGTTTCAGGTTATACAATGTAACATTTAGTCCATATGCCACGACTTTCTCAGGATCGTCAGGAGCTCATTAATCTCCACCTTTCTGGTTTATCCAATCGAGAAATCAGCCGCAGATTGAAATGTGATGAGAAAATGGTATGAAAGACTGTGCAAAAGCACCAAAACACCGGCAGTGTTTGTGATGCCCCTAAATCTGGTCGTACTAGAGTTACTTCTAACAGGAAAGACAATGTTATCAAGATCCGCAGCCTAAGAAACAGATTTGAAACAGCTCCCCAAATCCAACAACAATGCAATCTTGTTAAAAAGTGCTCTCTTTCTACTGTCAAGAACAGATTAAAGGAATTTCATTTGCGAGGATACGTTGCAAGATGCAAACCAATGATTTCTGTAAAGAACAGACAGCGCCGTCTGGAATTCATTGGAGGCAATGAAGAGCATGACTCTCTATATTGGCCAAAAGTCCTTTTTAGTGACGAAAGACAGGCTCAGTAGGCTAGGCAGTACGTCCGTCGGAGTAAAGATGAAGAATTTAATCCTAAGTGCTCAGTTTCAACGCTGCAAGATGGTGGAGGTTCAGTTTTGGTATAGGGCATTATTAGTACCAATGGTCCAGGGCCTATAGTTCGCTTGCAAGGTCGAATTAATATGTTGACTGAGCATTTTCTACCCTACTTTGGTCGGAATTTGGATGATAATCTCATTTTCATGCAGGATAATGCTCCCATTCACACAGCTTGCAATGTCAAGAGGTTCCTGGAAGAGCATGATATTCCGTGTTTGGATTGGGCTGCACAATCTCCAGACCTCAATCCTATCGAAAAGGTATGGCATTACATCAAGCAACAGCTACGCAATGATAAAATTTCAAATTTGGAAGAACTTTGGACAAAAATTAAAGAAAAGTGGGATGCCCTTTCCCCGGAGTATTGCTGCAATCTAATTCAAGGAATTCACAAAAGATTTCAGGCTGTCAAATTGCAGAAGATACTGCTAAATATTAACTAGTTCATTGTGTTCCTATTGTATTTGTGTTGTATTAATGTCCTAAAGGTACATTTAAATAACAATTTTCCATTGTGCGGACTTTCTTTTGGCTTTCTCAATTTGAAGTTATTTTTTTAAATTGACGTGAACAATTAAAAGTCAAATATGAACAGGTAAAATTATAGAAGAATAAAAGGCGAATCAAATGAGATATAGTTTGTTTAAACAGTTACATTAAATTTAGCTTAAATTTGCAGATTTTGAAAAAATTACAAGTGAGAACTTTTTATTTTGCCGCCTGTATATTGTAAAATAATCGTATGATTGGATTATGTATTTTATGAATAAATAAATAAATTTTAATTTTATTTGATTTTACTTATCGCCACTGTGAAAAAGAATGTAAAGAGGGGAGAAAAAACATGTAGATAGACAAGAAGAGGGCGAATAGATGAGTAAAGGAGAAGGAGAAAATTATAGAGAAAGAGTAGGGAGGCAGAGATGGAGTTCACTGCCAAAGTGTTAAATTCCATTTTGGAATTCCCACTCCCTGTGTAACGTAGTCGTTACATGTCAACACTCGAAACCCAGACGTTGTATGCACAGTCAGAAGGAAAGAATTCGACTCACTCTGTTTTTTCAGTTGAAACAACAGACATTTATTTACAGGTACTTCTCGTACACCAATGTGCTTACTTAGACTCTGCCATATGGTACCATATTTAGATTATGTCTTTCCTTGTCGTTGTCAGGCCACGTATGTAACACATCTATTTCTGTCTTTCTCGGGCCACGTTTTCCTTTTTTTATAATCCTTTTCTTTCCTTCTTCCTCGCTGTGACGTCACCTCGAACACGGCTCGATTATTTTCACATGCTGACTGTCATGCGCGCGTCCATACGTTGTTACACCTGAAGGCAATTAGTAAGCTATTTGCCATGGTTATGAGGTGTAGCCACACCCACTGATCCTTTCTAGTTCATGTTCCTGCTGCTTAAAACCAACAAATAAGAAAAGGAAGAGGCAAGAAAAAGAAGGGATGGGAAGGAGAAGAGAGACACAAGAAAAGATGAAAGACATTTTTTACACATTTCGGCCAGTGGCCATGGTGAGAAGACGGATATGATCTTCAGCCCAAATAGCAACAACGACGAAGGCCCGAAGTATGATAAAAACAAGGAAAACTACAATCAAACTAAGAATCGAAATTTGTCAACGCAAAATGCTACGAGTTGAAAAAGAAAATAAATCATATAGATTGACCACAAACAAATATTAAAAAACACAGATTACTATACGACTCGGAAGGAAAACGACCGGAATTATATAGATTTACTGAATGCGAAAGTGTTGCTAAATACGTACTGTTAAAATTCCACATAAGAAATGAAGGAACTGTGAGTCTAGACCATTTTCTTTCTTTCATTTTTCTCCTGCGTTTGATATAATTTTTTTTTTCTTTTTTTTTTTTGTTTATCTATATTTTCCGCCCGGCATATTAGAACATTAGCATCAGGTTTCCCATCCCCATAATTATTTTCTTTCTTTCTTCTTTCCTTTTTTTTTTCGTCCCAATTTTTAAATAAAATTGTAAATTCGTGTTTGTTTGTCATTTTCGTCTGTTTATTTCGCATTTTTACAGCTTGTAAAAGTTTTCCCTTTCCCTCTTATTGGGCGTATTTATTGGACCCAAGGACTTTTCTTTTTTTATATCACTCATTTATTTTTTATTGTTATGAAAACTGTGCCCCGTCGATCCTATAGGAACAGGGGTTGTAACAATATATATATATATATATATATATATATATATATATATATATATATATATATATATTTCTGTAGAAATATATTTTCTTATAATATAATTACAGAGCAATATATTTACATATGTACATTTATCCTATATATATATATATATATATATATATATATATATATATATATATATATATGCGCGGGTGTGTGTGTGTGTGTGTGTGTGTGTGTGTGTGTGTGTGTGTGTGTGTGTGTGTGTGTGTGTGATGAAATTTATGGAAATAATATACCAACGCAATGAGAAATAAAAAAGGAATATATACATTAAAAAAAAACAGGGAAAAGGTGCTCAATACGTTAGTAGAGCTAAATATATTTTTATTATTTCACCCTCGGGGATTTTTACTTAAAATCATTACAAGTTGTTTCACTAGACAGGACAATAAAACTATCCTGCCGATCTCGTCAGACGATCTAAGCCAAAAATAAATTAATTAGAAAAAAAGAATCTTTTAAATTACGTATGAGTATCAAAAAACCTAGAGTTGAAGTGCTGGATAGAGAGTGAGGAGTTAAATAAAAGAAAAAGAAAAGAAAAAGAAAAGGGACGAGGTAGAAATATAGATTATAGTTAGAATTAGAATTGAAATTAAAAATTTAGAATAGAAGGAAAGAAATTAAAATTAATTA
Organism: Euprymna scolopes; assembly: GCF_053919585.1. Lineage (NCBI taxonomy): Eukaryota > Metazoa > Mollusca > Cephalopoda > Sepiida > Sepiolidae > Euprymna > Euprymna scolopes. The sequence continues at coordinate 74,564,719 of NC_136517.1, read as the reverse complement.
AAATGAAGAGAGAAGATCGTTTGTTGAAAGGGGGGAAAATTAATAGAGTTATTGTTATAAAAGTAACGGTCGTCAAATAAACGGGAAGCTGTAATATATTTATTGGGTAGTTATGGAATTTTAGAAAAGTTTAGAGGGGGTAAGGATATGAAGATTCAGAGTTTTGTTAATTTATTTTCGGAACAATCAGGATTTTAATTAATATAAGTTGGGTAATTTTATTTAAGGAAACCTGAGTAAGGTAAATAATTATAAGAGATAGACAACTATTATTTTATAATTATTACCAATGGAATAAATATAGATAACTATTATTATTATTATTATTATTATTATTATTATTATTATTATTATTATTATTATTATTTATTTATTTATTCTTATTGCATTTTCACCCCAAAAAAGGCACATTGCCACTTTGATGTAGGGGGCTACTATCGGGGGCATAAGCTACAGGGGCACTATGTGGGGATTTGGGCAGCAAGATGTCGGTTCACGTTACACTTGAACTTCTGCATGTCAATACAGTTGGGGAAGCAGGAATACAGAATGAAATTCCAAAGTCTAGCAGTTCTGGGGAAGAAACTAATGGAGTAGAAGGCTCTCTTATATTTAGGGATCTCTACTGTGAAGGGGTGGGATTTAAATGCTTGTCGGGTTTGTTGGGAGTATTTACGTCGAGGGGGCACAAGTGCATGCAGTTCATCAGAGCATTCACCGTTAAAGTACTTGTAGAACAGGCAGAGGGATGCTACATTTCGTCGATGGGACAGAGGCTGAAGCTTAGATGACAGTTCAGGACCTATCAGGTTGCCGACTCTCTTTTGAACCTTGTCTAGGAGTGAGAGACTAGTAGCAGATGCACCAGCCCAAATATGACAACAATACTCCATACATGGGCGAATGGTGGCCTTATAGGGGTACAGGATACTTTCGGGTGTTAGTAGATTTCTAGCACGGTAGAGAGAACCTACCTTTTTCACAGCGGTCCTGGCAATACTCTCAATGTAATTGTTCTAACTCATGTTTCCTGTGAACATTAGGCCGAGGAGTTTAAAAGATGTACTCTCAGATAAAGAGTCTTTGACCATTGTTATTGGTGATAGAGAAGGTTTCTTGCAGTTATTGAAGGAAACAAGTTTAGTCTTGGTAGCATTAAATGTGACCATCCATTTTTGTCCTCATTCAACTACAAATTGGAGGTCGTCCTTTAGTGTTTCTGCTATTTCTTTAGATATGTGTTCATTTGTTTTCCTGTCGTATCTGTTGTTATGGTGTCATCAGCATATATACCCATCTCACGGACAATTTTGTTAGGGAGGTCATTTATGAATATTAGAGATAATAGAGGTCCAAAGATAGACCCCTGAGGCACTCCCGCATTTATATCATATTGTTTAGATGTACGACCATCGAGGACAACCTGGATTTTTCTCTTATCTAAGAAGAATTTAATTATGTTATGTATTCTTCCAGTGATGTCGTATGATCTGATTTTCCTGAGAAGACCTTCATGCCATACCCTGTCAAAAGCCTTAGATATATCTAGAGCTACCGCTCTACCCTCCTCTGCTTTGTAAGTGATAGTATATACATTCCGGGATTACAGTTAGGATGTGGGCCATGCAACGGGCTTGTCTAAATCCATATTGTTTGTCAGTCAGAAGTTTAGCATCTGTAAGGTGATGGACTAGAGCTTGGTTAATTATGGACTCAAATATTTTGGCGAAAAGTGGGAGAAGGCTAATGAGGCAGTAATTTACTGAGTCAGTTCTTTCGCTAGAATTCTTGAAAACTGGTCCCACAAAAGCAGTTTTCCAACGGACAGGAAAACAAGATTCATTAAGGCATTTGTTGTAAAGTTTTGAGAGAATTGGAGCTACTTCGGCGGATCACTTTTTTAATCACACAGCCGGGATGAGATTAGATCAACCTGCTTTTGAAGTGTCAAGATTTTTTATGATAGCATGTACCTGAAAAGGGGTGAAAAAGAAAGTAAGGGAGGGGGTGGTTAGCAGGGTCCTGTGTGGAGTTGGAGGCAAACCGACTGGTAAGCATGTTAGCCTTCTCGGTTGCTGAGCAAACAACCTCATGATTGTTGGAAAGTGGGGGAATTATTGATTGCCAATTATTTACTACACTGTGGTAGATTTTACAGAAATCATGGGTTCCTAATTTCTGTGCTTCGATGCGTTTTTTGGTGGTCTCAGTAAATTCTCTTAGCTGTCGCTATTTCTTTCTTACAGTTACTTCTGGCTTCTATATACTTTTGTCTGTTTGAACTGGACTTATGTTGGTTAAATCTGTGGTACGCATGCTGCCTTTGCGCAATAGCAGCTGAACAAATAGAAGTAAACCATTGGGGAGAGTGGGGCTTGGTATAAAACTTCCGCGTGGGAACATGTGCTTCAATTGCTGTTTTGAACCATTCAGTGGTCTCATTTGCACACTGTTCAGCAGGAAGTGAAAATATATTTCGCTATATGGCGTCCCTGATGAGATCCCTGATGGCTTCCCAGTCAGCCTTTTTATAATATCTCGTTGTTTTGAGCAATGGCTCTTCCATTTTGGCTCTAGAGTTTAGGGCGATTTCAACTATTATCACTACATGATCAGCATTCCCAAGTGGGCTATGGGCATTCGTAACACAATCATCGGGAACTGTGGTCAGAAACAGATCTAAAAGTAATGAGTGTTGTTCTTGCTGGTCAGGTAAACAGGTTGTTTGTTGCTGGTCAGGTAAACGTAACCATCTGTGATAGGGAATGAAATATAGAGAAGCTATGCATTGTGCTACCACCTTCATCTGTGTAAGTTGAAAATCCAAGCCAGTTGTTGCGGTGGACATTGAAGTCACCAAATACATGCATTTGTACGCTAGTGTTGAGGGAAAGTGCTGTATCTATGCTGTCAGAGACTTTGTTTATTAGAGTACAGTCCTCTCTCTATCTCTATCTCTCTCTCTCTCTCTCTCTCTCTATATATATATATATATATATATATATATATATATATATATATTATTATTATTATTATTATTATTATTATTATTATTACAAATGGAATAAAAGATAAATAGTTATTGTTGTTGTTATTATTATTATTATTATTATCATTAATCGAATAAAAGGAAAATAGCTATTATTTTATAATTATTACTAATGGGATGAATAATAAATAACTTTTATTATTATTATTATTATTATTATTATTATTATTATTATTATTATTAATGGAATAAAGTTAAGGTAATCTGCTTGAGTAAGATGGTGTTTAATGAAAGTGCTTCAGTATGGTGTGAAGTTGCTAAGGAGGTGGGATTTGTAATGTTTGCAACCAATTGACAGTTCATTTCTAATATTTAATAATTTGTCTATATCTTTAAAATTCTTAATAAAAAGTTTCGGTTTTACTAATATTATTGTAAGTATTGTTATTATTTAGTATTCTATTATTGTGTTCTTTTATTATTCTTTCTAAATTGTCACTGTAACTTGTAGCCGAGTTTTACAGTATATTTATTAAATATTTTATGTAATATATTGTTTGGGGTAAGTGAGTGTTAACTAATTTAAAGATTTTTTTCCAAATTTATCCCTGATCATGATATTAAAGGGAGGGTTGCACCAAATGATCTTCCTAGTTCTGTGTCTTTTATTTTAATTATTATTATTAATAAGGTTTTGCTCGATGTAGTTGATGGTGGTATTGGTATATTCACTATTTTTTAAATACACACACACACACACACACACACACACACACACACACACACACACACACACACACACACACACACATATATATATACATATATATATATATATATAGCTTAATGCGTAAGAAGAAATGAGAGTGTTCAATTCCACAAGAGGAGACTTATCTGAATAATGCCAAGCTTAACAATTATTATTGGAGCTTATACAATAGGACAACAAGAGTATGAAATGTAGTCACAAAACTATATATTGGTAGATATAGAATGGATCATTTGTTGAATAATGGAATACAAGCAAAATTTGGGGAATAGAACACTACAGAGTTATTCTTTTTTCCGATCTTTCTGGATATCTTTTTCATATGCCAAGCGGCCTTTTTCATTTCAGCAGGCATGTTATATAAATGGCGCCCAAAAGTTGTTGTTTGGCCATATTCTTCTCAAGCGCTTTCTATCAGCTAATAACTAACAAGAAACTAAATAAATAAACTATCAAATTGGTGAATTGAAATGAAAAACATAAAAATAAAATAAAGAATTCGCCCCCACCCCTCTTACACCCACCTAATAGCCAATTAAAAAAAAAATTATAAATACACCAAGCCTCCAAGGAAAGGAAAAAAAAAAGAAAACAGCAACAATCGCTCCTGATGATAATCGGATGCAGCGAATGAAAGCGCTTGAGAAGAATATGGACGACCAACAACTTTTGGGCGCCATTTTATGTAACATGCCTGCTGAAATTAAAAAAACACTCGGAAAATGGAAAAGATATCGAAAAAGATCGGAGAAAAGATCACTCTGTCATGTTCAATAAGCCGTGCTTGAATAATGACCTGCTGTCAAAATGTACAAACATATATATATATATATATATATATATATATATATATAGATAGATAGATAGGATAAAATACTAGTTTCTGTAGGTATTTAATAATTATTATAGTAAATAATTATGTCAACCCCTTTAAGAAACTCGTTTCTTATCGTTGAGCACTTTTCAGTTGAAATAAAGTCGGTCAGTTTAACTTGCATGCGCAGATCATCATATAATGATTAGATCACTGTGACAGACGTTAAAGACATTTAAAAAATAAATGTTTAAATTTCAACAATATTTCTTGCGGTTAACAGTGGCTGAATGGATTTGTTCCTTGCTAATGGAGTCAGAGATTGCTTCAGTGCCGGGTTTGAATCTATCGACCGGTGTTAATCATGACACCCTACACTGATGATTCCCGAAAGGATGAAACACTAGTGTCTGTATGTATTTAATAATTATTATGTTATATATATATATATATATATATATATATATATATATATATATATATATATATATATATATATGTGAAAATTAGGGGGGGGGCAGTACAAAATTTAATTATGGCTAAATACAGACCAATCAACATGATGATTTAAAAAATGAAATAAAGGTTTGCTAACCAGGTTTCATTCCTTGCTCAACAGAGCTAAATCGAGGAAAATACGATTAAAAAAAATAATCATGAATATGGTGGGGGAATAAAAGAATTTTAAAAATTAAAAAAAAAAAAAAACGAAAAATAACCGGGGTAAAAATTACATAGAAACCAAATTAAGGCCTAAAAGATTTTCTTTTTGCTTGCAAAGAGAAAGTCTCAAAGACTTAATAAAAATAGTTTATAGAATTTTTAGATGAAAGGGTGAGTGTGACTTATTCAAGATGGTAAACATGTCAGCACTGAAAGACCTATGTTGTTGTTCATTTACAAAGATGTTCTCCCCCCCCACCTCACCATAATAATTCTATTATTTATTCAAATGTAGTTGCAGCGCGCACTACGTTGGGCGAACATCGCAAAGATTGGATTCTTATTTGAAACAACACGTACCATCAAAGATTCGTTATGCAAATTTTTCACCTTCGGATGTTCTGAGTAATACATATGGTTCTGCGATTTGTGAGCACCTCATAAATAACCATGCGTGTGCCACGAATTTCAGTGCTGATTACCGTTTTATCTGTTTAGTTACACATGTTTCGGTTACCGGATCGTATCAACGATCCAGCAACTTCGTCAAACTTGAACAGAAGTGGTTATTATGATTTGGAAAGACGGTATTAGAAGAAGACAAAGGAAAAAACAAAGGGGAGAGGGTCTCAATTTTGATCGTATCTGTTTAGTTACACATGTTTTTGTTACCGAATCTAATCAACGATCCAGCAACTTTGTCAGACTTGATAAGACGCATCTTAGTTACTCCCAACCCCCCAACCCCCATCCGCCTAAATCCTTAACGTATCACCGCGACAACAGACTTTAGCCAGATATGACACGGATTTGGAGTATAGGGAGAGAGAGATAGAGAGAGAGAGAGAGAGAGAGAGAGAGAGAGAGAGAGAGAGAGAGAGAGACAGACAGACAGACAGACAGACAGACAGACAGACAGAGACAGAGAGACAGACAGAGACAGAGAGAGGAAGAGGGAAAGGTGGAGAGTGAAAAAGAGAGAGGTAAGTGCTGAATGGAGAAAGGGAAATACAAGTGAAACAGATGGGTAGTTATCACTATTGGGCTGTCGGGTTGTTGTCGTGGTGTCATATGGAATTTGATACGTTAAGGATTTAGGCGGATGGGGGGGTCGGAGTAACTAAGATGCGTCTTATCAAGTCTGACAAAGTTGCTGGATCGTTGATTAGATTCGGTAACAGAAATATGTGTAACTAAACAGATAAAATGGTAATAAAATAAAAAAATATATGCTTGCTCTGCAATAGTATTGAGCACCTTCTTCAGGTTTTTACTAATTAGCATTAGTACATACATATATATATATATATATATATATATATATATATATATATATATATATATATATATATATATATATATTTATATATATATATATGTACTGTCAGGTTGACGGGGTTTCAATGGAGAGTCCGTTGGCCCCAACTTTAGCGGATATTTTCGTCGGGTACAATGAATCCGTTTTGTTTAATTTTATAACAAAACCCACTGCATATTTCAGATATGTTGACGACACTTTTGCTGTTTTTAGATCGCAAAGTGAAGTGTCGATATTTTTTGATAGGTTGAATTCTTTGCATGGAGCTCTAAAGTTCACTATGGAAAGTGAGAAGGACAATTCGCTTCCCTTCGTGGATATTCTTGTCGAACGTTCAAGGGGGGGGGGGCTTTCTCACTACAATTTATAGAAAGCCGACATTTACTGGCCTATATGTGAACTGGTTGTCTTTTGTACCAAAATCACGTAAGGTCGGCTTAATTAATACTTTGGTACATAGAACCCTCATGATTTGTTCACCTAACAGATTGGATGTTGAACTCGATAAGATCAGGGAAATATTCATCAATAATGGTTATCCTGTTATCTTATTGATGACTGTATTTTCAAAAAGGTTGTGGATTTTAAATCCCCTAGAAAGTTTGGACCCTTGAAATGCCCGGTTTATTTAAAATTATCGTGGATGGGAGAAACGAGTAACAGACTTTCCAAACAGATTCGCAGAAGCATTTATGACTGCTTTTATTCTGTGTCCTTGCGCTTGGTATATACTACGACACCTGCATTTCCTTCTTTTCGCAAGGATAGTTTGCCTTACATCCAAAATAGCAATATTGTATATCAATTCAAATGCCAGTGTGATGCTGATTATGTTGGGCAAACATCCTTGTATCTTTTGACTTGTATAAACCAGCATGTTCCGTCGAAGATCAGACAAAGGAGGATGGTAGTCTCCCTCCTTCTGCAGCCTTGGACTCTGCTATTGGCCAGCATTTGGTTGACAACCCGTGCTGTGCCAATAGATATAAAATTGAATGGTTCGAGGTGCTACATAGAGCGGACTCCAGAAACCATTTAAAGATTTTGGAGTCTGTCTCTATTGCGGTGCGGAAACCTTCTTTGTGCCGACAGAAAGAAACATCTAATATGTTGTTTCTCTTTGGGGAACTGTGAATCTTTTCTCCCGTTTTTTTTCTTCCCCTCGTTGTGCCATTATTTTAATCGTTTTTTAAACGTTAATAAACTTTATTTTAGTGTCCCCATAATTTTTGGCACATTCAATAGTTTCCCCATCAGAACTCTTTACTTTCGACATAGTATTATTTTTACGCTATCGATTTTCTCCTTATGAGATGATAACTGAAAGAGCTCTCGAGAGACTTCCGTCCATTATATTTAAAAAAATATATATATATCAGAGAGGCGGTAGCACTCTCTATATAGGGATGGCCCGTACACGCCTTTATACGCCTACAAAACAAAACTATCTAAATCTCAACTAAAATAAACTTATAAGTTTCAAAAAGCACATATTCTTACAGTAAAGCGTCTTACGAATCCAGCGAGTGTCACAAATTCGGTTAAAATGTCAAAAGAGAGCAAAAAAAAAAAGGGTACAAAAATGGCCAATTGTTCTTCTTTCTTCTTCTTTCTTCTTTTTTTTTGAGACGATGTATCTCGGTGTACAAACGGTCTCTGACAACAGTTCAAGCATCAATCGACTGCTCTTTACACGGAGAAATGCAGTGACCCATCGCTCTTTTAGCTAACTCCATAATTAAATAAGATTACGTGTAATAACAAGTTTTAAACACTATATACCCAATGTAGACAGACCACTTCGAACACGGAACTTCTCTTAAAAGGGACAGCTCCAAATAATACACCGGATGCTCACAGACGTTCCAGTTTGCCAGTGGCCTATATTTCTTGGATGCTGAATATTTGAGGTGAACGTTAAGGTTTTTTCTTTAAACAGTAACCCACCAGCATTAATGAAACCACGAAATCTTTATCTCAGTTGATCAAAATTGTTATAAGAGTAACCTATCAGCAAGTACGACGTCAAAAAACAATGTTATAAAAACAAATAATTCTTCAGATTTTGGACTGTAAAATATGTACAAAATGTCAATGCTGTGACCAGGATTCGAACCTAGGTTAGCACGGCCACAACGTGGGGTCCTAACCTCTAGACGATCACGGCTAACACTGACGTCTGTCGTTCTTGGCAGAAAGACACATGACTACTGTCAAACTATTGAAAAATAAGGAGGAAACTTGAAATTCTCACGCATGCGCAAAAATACACTATAGCAACCATTGTTAAATGCATCTGAATCTCTTCGCTCGCTAAGAAAAGTAGATCAGACCAGTTCTTCTAAGAACTCACCAAACGCCAAAGGAAATAAGTTAAATTAACCGCAAAAGAAACTGCAAGAAAGTCATCTTCTAAAACTCACTGGAAGCTGACCAAAAAGAATCAAAATCCAAGCCCTAGCCACAAAAATAACTAGATATTGTGGCTACTATACACAATCTACTAATAAAAACAAGTAAGTTTTCTAAAATAAACTACAATAAATTAACCAAGTAACTTCACACTGTCACTGATTAGGACTTCATATAAAGATAACAACTACACTATTGGTGTATATACCGTTCCACACTTTAACTATTGGTGACGGGGCAGTATCTCAATTCTACGAGAGTTGTTTGCTATAAGATAAGTGATATTATAGTAAGATACACATAAGTGTTATATGTTTACATTTAATAAAAAATGCCAAAGTCAGCACGTAGTAAAAAAGCTCAGAGAAGTATAGACTATGAAAAAAACACAGTCAAGGTATTATCTGAGCAAAAAGAATACTATCAGAAAAATGCTGAAATAATAAAAATTAAGTATCATGCAAATCTTGAGGCAAAGAAGGCTGCCTCACGTGCTGACTCAAAAGCACGGTATAACAGGGATCCCGAGGGGAAAAAACTGCCTCACGTGCTCTTTATAAAAAAGAACCAGAAAAAAAGAAGGCTGCCTCACGTGCTGACTCAAAAGCACGGTATAACAGGGATTCTGAGGAGAAAAAAGCTGCCTCACGTGCTCTTTATAACAAAGAACCAGAAAAAAAGAAGGCTGCCTCACGTGCTCTTTATAACAAAGAACCAGAAAAAAGAAGGCTGCCTCACGTGCTGACTCAAAAGCACGGTATAACAGGGATCCCAAGGGGAAAAAGCTGCCTCATGCACAAACTATTATAAATATAAATATCAAAAATGCCAAATCTTTGCCAAAACGCCAAAGAATGAACCAAGAAAAATTTAATAGTGAAGGTATGAACATTTTAGAACTTTATAATACTCTAACTGTTTTATCAGAGAGGCGGTAGCACTCTCTATGTAATATAGAACCGATGGAGGACCAAGAGGCAACTCCTAAGGCCCAAAACCCAAAGACCTAAAACCCAGCAGGAAGCGACCTGCTACTAATGGAGGCGGCAATGAGCCGCCTCCTAAAAAAGACAATACTTTCATGAATGTAAGTTTAAAAATAAGACTGTAAGTAAAAATACTAATTAACAAGAATAAAAAAGCATTGGAAATGCAAAAGGATATAGGGATGGTATGCCAAAAAGTATACAAACAAGATAGCTATGAATGGCTAGGCACATGGAAATAGAATTGCATCCAAAGTATAGCCCTATAGCTTTTTACAACCGTAATAATGGCCGGAATGAAGATTGGAGAAAAGCTATAGGGCTATACTTTGGATGCAATTCTATTTCCATGTGCCTAGCCATTCATAGCTATCTTGTTTGTATACTTTTTGGCATACCATCCCTATATCCTTTTGCATTTCCAATGCTTTTTTATTCTTGTATATATATATATATATATATATATATATATATATATATATATGTGTGTGTGTGTGTGTGCGTGTGTGTGCGTGTGTGTGTGTGTGTGTGTGTTACTGAGAAGGAAAAACTGAAAATTACTAAAATAGTAATCAACGTTTCGCCCCTATTCCAGGGGACATCATCAGGATTTCGTAGGAAAAATGCTGAAGAAACAGATTACAGACCACATGCGAGTGAAAAAGGAAAAAATCGCAGATGCATGGAATCATCCAACCTTCTTACACGCACATTTATAGATTCTGCCCAGAATGGGAAGGAACTTGGGATTTTTTTCCTTTTTCACTCGCATGTGGTCTGTAGCCTGTTTCTTCAACATTTTTCCTACAAAATCCTGACGATGTCCTCTGGAATAAGGGGCGAAACGTTGATTACTATTTTATTAATTTTCGGTTTTTACTTCTCAGTAACATAACGTCAGCCATCGCTTGTATTTTATTTTGTTTTACTCATATATATATATATATATATATATATATATATATATATATATATATATATATATATATATATATATATATATATATATATACTGCATATCAAATTATTAACAAGTTTACATTTTTTTAAATATTTAAGGAACGAGTCAATGAAAATCCATGAAACTTTGAGAAAGTGTTTACAATACTTGTCAGCTACTCAAGTCAGAAAATAAAAGTATTCAAAGCAGTATTAGCGGAACTATGGCAGAAGAGAGGAATATCTGTTGATTTCAGTGTGTCAGGTTATTAACGAGGTTGAGAAAAAAAACAATATACCCATAATTTGTTTATTGAAATAATTTTCAAACATTAAATGAACTAGGAAAAATGCTTAGAACACAATAACTACATAGCAATTTCTGCGTTGACGTAATTAGTAGGGGATATACGATCCTTTTTTTATGAATGACTTGCAAAAGACGATAGTCCACAGAATTAGTCAAATTTGTGATTTCGTCAACAGTTATTCCTGGCGATACCTCTTGGAGAGCATCCCATAATTCATCTTTGTTCTTAAATTGGTGCCCACTTGCATAGAGGCGTTGCTTTATGATACTCTAAAGGTTCTCAATTGGGTTCAAATTTTGTGAGTTTGCAGGCCGCTCCATCTTCCGTAGCCCAGAGAACCCAGTTGTAGCAAATACTCTTTGCTTTTGTTTGCTGCATGCGAAGAAGCATTATCCTGCATAAAAATAATGGTTCTTCTGAACCTCAATATTTGCTTCTTCAGCCATGGTTCAAAGTGCTCCTTCAAACAAGCTATGTAAGCATTTAACATCATTTTTATGCCTTCTGGGATTCTCCATGAGCCAACTAAAGTACTTCCAATAATCCCAGCCCAAATCATTATCCCACCACCACCACCTTGGCGCCTTAAACATTGATGACGATGTCGTCCATCTAGGATCCATCCCTTGCTCCATCCATCTGGGCCATCAAGAGTGACATGCACTTCATCCATGAACAAAACTTTGGAAAAATCCGTTTTCATGTTGTACTCTGCCCATTTCAATCGGTTTTATATGTGATGTTGCTTTAATGGAGGCTTTGTCACAGGTTTAACAGACTTTGCCACTTCTTTCAGAAGGCGACATCGAGTACTTTTTGAGACATTCTTCAATTCGGAAATAACTGTAAGAAAGAAATAGCAACAGCTAAGAGAGAATTTACTGAAACCACCAAAAAACGCATCGAAACACAGAAATTAGGAACCGTGATTTCTGTAAAATCTACCACAGTGTAGTAAATAATGGGCAATCAATAATTCCCCCACTATCCAACAATCATGAGGTTGTTTGCTCAGCAACCGAGAAGGCTAACATGCTTACCAGTCGGTTTGCCTCCAACTCCACACAGGACCCTGCTAACCATCCCCTCCCTGACTTTCCTTTGCAGACAAACACCACACTAGACGATCTGAAAATCACCCCTTCTCAGGTGCATGCTATCATAAAAAATCTTGACACTTCAAAAGCATGTGGACCTGATCTCATCCCGACTGTGCTATTAAAAAAGTGCTCCGCCAAAGTAGCTCCTGTTCTCTCCAAACAAATGCCTTAATGAATCTTGCTTTCCTGCCTGCTGGGAAACTGCTTCTGTAGTATCAGTTTTCAATAATTCTGGCGAAAGAACTGACCCAATAAATTATTGCCCCATTAACCTCCTTTCACTTTTCGCCAAAATATTTGAGACTATAATTAATCAAGCTCTAGTCCATCACCTTACAGATGCTAAACTTCTGACTGACCAACAATATGGATTTATGCAAGCCCATTCTACAGCAGACATCCTAACTGTAATTTCTGAGCGTATATACCATTCACTGGATAAAGTGGGGGGAGGGTATGGCATAAAGGTCTTCTCAGGAAAATCAGATCATACGGTATCACTGGAAGAATACGTAACATAATTAAATCCTTCTTAGATAAAAGAAAAATCCAGGTTGTCCTTGACGGTCGTACATCTAAACAATATAATATAAATGTGGGAGTGCCTCAGGGGTCTATCCTTGGACCTCTATTATTCCTAATATTCATAAATGACCTCCCTAACAAAATTGTCCGTGAGATGGGTATATATGCTGATGACACCACACTCTATAACAGACACGACAGGAAAACAAATGAACACATATCTAAAGAAATGGCAGAAACGCTAGTGGATGACCTCCGATCTGTAGTGGAATGGGGACAAAAATGGATGTTCACATTCAATGCTGCCAAGACTAAACTTGTTTCCTTCAATAATTACAAGAAACCTTCTCTACCCCCACTAGCAATGGGTACAAGTGCTTGCAGCTCGTCAGAGCATTCACTCTTTATCTGAAAATACATCTTTTAAACTCCTCGGCCTAATGTTCACAGGAAACATGACTTGGAACAATTACATTGAGAACATTGCCAGGGCCGCTGCGAAGAAGGTAGGTTCTCTCTACCGTGCTAGAAAGCTACTAATGCCCGAAAGTATCCTGTACCTCTATAAGGCCACCATTCGTCCATGTATGGAGTATTGTTGTCATATTTGGGCTGGTGCATCTGCTACTAGTCTTTCCCTCCTAGACAAGGTTCAAAAGAGAGTCGCCAATCTGATAGGTCCTGAACTTCAGCTTCTGTCCCATCGACGAAATGTTGCATCCCTCTGCCTTTAACGGTGAATGCTCTGACGAACTGCAAGCACTTGTACCCCCCTCGATGTAAATACCCCCCGACAAACCCAACAAGCAGCTAAATCCCACCCCTTCACAGTAGAGATCCCTAGATGTAAGAGAGCCTTCTACTCCATTAGTTTCTTTCCCAGGACCACTAGACTTTGGAATTCCCTTCTGGGTCCCTGCTTCCCCAACTGTACTGACATGCAGAAGTTCAAGTGTAACATGAACCGACATCTTGCTGCCCAACTCCTTACATAGTATCCCTGATGCTTATAAAGTGGCAATGTGCCTTGTTTGGGTTGAAAATGTAATACAAAAAATGCCTTCTAAGATATCTTTTCACTGTGTCCACCCATTTATCCTTAATAAGATTGTTAACCAATTAGTTAAGGGAATAACTCTTATGTTTGAACTCTTTCCCTCTAGAAAAAACTTATTCTCTCTAGAAAAAAAAAACTCTTTCTCTCTAGAAAAAAAAAACTCTTTCTCTCTAGAAAAAAAACTCTTTCCCTCTAGAAAAAAACTCTTTCTCTCTAGAAAAAAACTCTTTCCCTCTAGAAAAAAACCCAAAACATTCAAAACACTCAACTTCATTTAATCTCGTTTATTCTACACACAAAAGAAAGGGACCGAAAATACCTATGTATAAAATATTTACATTTGTTTGGTCTGTGTCCAAATTTCCATGACGGGGCATGTAACAGCTGAACATTTTTTCCTTGTGGTATCGGGGATAAAAACCTATAATTCCGAATATTAGCGAATAGTTGTGACAAATGATGAATATTTTATGAAGATCAGAAAGACCCGAGGCAATAATTGTGAGCTTTTTACAAATGTCCAACTCACTTTATAACACATACACACACGCACACGCACACACACACACACACACACACACACACACACACACACACACACACACACACACACATTAAACAAAATAAGAATATAGTTCTTTATCCATTACGTCACGAGTCCTTACGTTCAATCCGGCCCATGGCGTAATGAATAAATTACTAGTAAATTCAGTTCTAAATGTCACTCTGCTTGGAGGTTCAACCCTCAGTGGGTCTGATAAGGATGAATACAATTGCGAATTACTTAAGACTTCTGTCTGATCATGGCTGACAAAGAAACGTGAAGAATCAAAATAAAATCTTGAGTTTGTAGGGCATGTGCTATTGGTGACAATATATGCAAAACAGGTCGGATCATCTTTATAGAAATACTAGCCGGGAGACCTGATGTTTCCCGGTACTGAATTATGCTAAACAAATATTTCATACTCCTAAATTTTTATTGTCATCAAAATCGGTGAAATCGCCCATTTTTCAATCAGATCGATTGCCTGCTCTAGTTGGGAATCCATCGTGGTTCACCTGTTGTGTAGCAGGGGTTTCATATTTAAAGATGATGAGAGTTCATATCGGGGGCACATATATAACGATGCATGTATAACGGGTTACATATTACACGAATAACGATGGTGATGAGGGAGACATTTATATATATTACATCACGACAACGACTGTGACAATTTTTGGAGGTTTCATATTAATACAGATTGGGAGATTTTGATGCAACAATTCTTATACACATATAGAGAGAAGGAGATACTTCACTTATGATGATGATGATGAGGACACATAATACTTGGAAGGGGGTTACATAAGAGTTACAAGATGATGATAAACATATTTAGCTTTTTGGTTGTGATGAATGACGACACGAGACAAACAGTTACAAATTATTAATGGTGATTGCTTTATTCATATGATCGGCCGGTTGATGACGTCAGGAATTCAACTTGTATCTACATGGTTTAATCTTCTACCCTTCACCTCTAAGGGGCTCCCACTTTAACTGACTATCTCTCATCAACTGTCGACTGATCAACTGACAACTGACTTGTAACTTCGAACCCTTAGATCCTATATTGAGAAAACTCCTTTGTTTATGAAGTAAGAAGTGTGTTTTTCAAACGTGACTAATTTTCACGTGGCTTTACATATGTTTGTCCAAACACACTTTTGGCAAACAAAAGAATCCTCAATTCTAATTCTAACCTATTTTTTAAACACATAATTTAACTCGCATTCCCCATAACTGACATTTTTAATCTCTAGATTTCTAAAGAATGGACAATCAACTCTGTTTCTGACATAAACAATATGTATCTATTTCTAATAGAATTAACAATAAACTTAATTTCTAACATTCCATTTTCCATTATCTTTAACACTTGTTGACAGGGTTCGATTCTAACCTTATCCTAATATCATTTTTACTTATCTAGTATGTCTTCTTACTGACATGAGAAGGGACAGCCCTTTCATGTAACACACCGAGAGGAAGCTCCACATACCTCCCCACAGTGACTTAGTCCAGAAATCTCTGTAGAGAACCTACCATTGATTTTATAAAATTATTTTTATATATAATGGCTTGCATCAAAGTTTAGAATGCAAAAGGCAAGTATCATGCTTCAATTGTGCTTTAAATAGAAACATTCATTTCAGAGGCGCCCTTGTCATATCAAAGACTCCACTGTTGATTTTACATGCTTGATCTTACTGCTTGTGGGGTAATAATGGCTTGAATTTAAGCTTAAAATGAAAGAATCAAGTATCATGGTGCAATTCTGTTTTAAACAGAAGCATCCATTTCGAACGCACCCTTTTCATATCAAAGAACCTACTGTTGATTTTATATATTGCGCCTTTCGGCTTGTGTGTATACAAAACTTCTCAAGTGCACTTGTGATATTAGGCTGTATAAGGTGCTAACTTTGGTCAAAATCGTCTGTTCTTTCTTTCATCGAATTATTTCGATTATCGATTATTGATAGCTATCGAAGATATTCTGACACATAATCAGACTAAGAACACTGCTAGGTATATAAAGTACCTTCATGTGAAATTTCATAAAAATCAACTCAGCTGTTTTCGAGTTCATAGGGAACGAACACACAGACAAAGAAATGGTATATATATATATATATATATATATATATATATATATATATATATATATATATATATATATGTAGGAATGAAAAGTTTACCTAATAAAAGTAAGTGTAAAATTAAAACTAATATAATATTAATATTTATATAGTAATCTTAGTAATAAAATAAAAATAAAATAAATAAAAAAGCCCAATACAACCACAATAGGAAGTAAAGCTTGTCATAAAGAAAATAAATCAAAACTGTAAATTAAAATGTACAAAGAAAATTTATTGTTCGACAGAATACCCCCCAAAGAATTATTATGAAATCCTTAATCTGCAGAGTTTCAAAGAATGCTATTCTTCTCTTCAGAGCAAATTACTAGAACAGCCGAGCTAAGAATTTGTGCGTCAGAAAAAAAATATTTCAAAAGTTTTCCAGTCCAGTTAATATTCACTTTTTTTACAACAACAGTTTTTTTTTCTAAACAGTTTATTTCTTGTGAGTAAAAAAAAAATTACTCCTTGGGCGTTGAGTTCCACGGCGACTATCAGAAAAATTTAATCGTCGCTCCTTTAGTCCTCCCTCCCTGACGCATGCGTACATAACATTTTTTATTTACTGACATTGCCGTTGTAACTAAACGTTTATTTGTCACTTTTACAAACATTTTATTTATTTATTTATTTATTTATTTAGAAAAAGTTTTACTCTTTATGAATATTAAAAGAAAAAATTACTAAACATTTATTAATAATTTCTCACTTTTACAAACATTTGTTTTTAAATTTCTTTTTAAATGACGACTTTTACCGACTTTTTTTTAAATAGTATTTGCGGATGGGTATGCTGACAACAAATATCAGTTAAATTTTGCAAATATTTTTTCACCCCCCCCCCCAAGAAAATGATGTCTATTCCGAAATCTGTTGTTAACCATGGGGAGGTTGAGGGTGTTTATTCTGAAAGCCCGTTCTTAACATTTGTGGAGGTGGACCTAATGTAAAAAAAAAACAAAACAAAAATAACTAAACCATTTACTGATAATTTCTCACTTTTACAAATATTTTTAATTTACATGCGTGGATGGACAACATTGTTGAATGGTGCGAAAACAAAGCGTTTTTGTAATAAACTTCGGGTTTGTTTTACTATACACAGATTCGAAAAAGAGGTTAAACAAAAATATAGCAAATACATGTTATCAAAGGCAAGATAAGTTACTTTTCTACATAATTGGTTTTTTTGTTTTTCTTTAATGTAAAATCTTTATTCGGTTCGAAAAATGAGTAATATTGAATGCTGCCAGGGAACAAGAAAAGATGACCGCGATGTCTTTGAAGACTCGATAATCAATTCAAAATAAGAAATAAAACAAAATGGTGATAGAAAGCCACCCAATAAATGCCAGGATAACAATTCTTTCCTACTTTTACAAACAATTTATTTATTTACTTACGTTGGTTTATTTAATAAATGTTATTTTCGCACCATTCAAAATGTTTAAGTTATAAAATTAAAATAAATTAAAAAGATAAGTCACTAAACAATTTTTTGATAATTTTTTTTATTACAATATTAACAAACAAAATTGAAAAAAAAAATTTAATGTAAAAATATTTCACACGACGTACCACTCTGTTACATTAGGTCCACCTCCATAAATGTTAAGAACGACTTTCAGAATAAACACCCTCAACCTCCCCATGTTAACAATGGATTTCTGAATAAACACCATTTTTTGGAGGGGGGGGATGAAAAAAATATTTGCAAAATTTAACTGATATTTGTTGTTATATTCGCAAATACTATTTTTAAAAAAAAGTCGATAAAAGTCATCATATAAAAAGAAATTTAAAAACAAATGTTTGTAAAAGTGAGAAATTATTAATAAATGTTTAGAAACTTTTTTCTTTTAATATTCATAAAGAGTAAAACTTTCTTTCAAAATAAATAAATAAATGTTTGTAAAAGCGACAATCGTTTAGTTACAACAGCAACGTCAGTAAATAAAAAATGTTACGTGCGCATACGTCAAGGAGGGGGCGGACTAAGGGTACAACGATTAAATTTTTCTGCTCGTCGTCATGGAACTCAACGCCCAAGGAGTACCAAAAAAAATACTCGAGCTGAGATGGAAACCAAAACTAAAAACAGTGAGCCAACCATTAGGCCAGCTTGCCACGAAATTTAAAAAGTGCTTTCAAACGTACTTATTCTTAAAATAAGGAAGCTGTCATATGAACGATTGGCGCATGCGCAGTCATGAAACAGATGACAACCAGATAAAAATCCACTAACCCTTTAATAACGTTGGCTGCTGTGATTTTTTTTTGGGGGGGGGGGCTCAACTTTTCAGTGCCTTTTAACGTTTTATAGTCCTTATTGTCGACTCAGATTGCATCAATAATGAATGCCTTGCTTGTATTCCTCCACGACACTGATGCAAGGGAAATAACTCTCGTTGACTAAGAAATTCATTTTTCTTTCATTTTGTTTTGTTTTATTTTTTAAGAAGAAAATTTGAGAAAACCAACGTAACTTGAAGGAGTTACACTTTTTATCAAAAATGTTGAAAATGCGACAATAGTGAGAGAGGAACTGGAATGGTTATTTAAAAAAAACCAAAAAAAAACCTGCGACTATGTTTTTTTTTTGTTTTTTTTTTAATGTTTATAACATTTATAACAAAAAATGTCAATGTCTTTTATTACAAACAAAAGAAATAAAATGCGACGATAATTGCGGAGGAATTGGAAATGTTATGAAATAAAACTGCGACGACTTTTAGTGTTTTTAATGGAACAAAATTTATTGTAAAACAATCTTTAGGTCTTTAACATCCTAAAAGAAAAGAAAAGAAAAAACTGCGTAGAAAGTTTACATCCAAATTCTGAAAAAAAAAAAAAATTAAAAAAATAAATAAATAGAAAGATCCATTAGTCAACAAGAGTTATTTCCCTTCTATCAGTGCTGTACACAACATTAGCACCCCGCTCTACGCTTCCGAATTATAAACAAAGTTCTCATTTTTTTTTTTTTTTATCAACGTACCCCCCTCTCCCCCACACTCACTTTCAAATATATATGAAATACCTCTTTTGCGAATTCGGGCTTTTGTACTCATTATTTTTTTGTGTGGGTCGTTTGTCATGTAAATTTTATCGACAAAGTCACTAAATTACAGCGTGTGTTGATGTGAAAAAAAAAAATCGGTGTAGGAATTAAAAATGTTTTGTTCCCCCCCCCCCGTCAAAGGAGGGATTTAGACCTATTCAGTGAATAGGTTTAATCCCTCCTTTGTCGAGGGTCTGTTCGCATTTTTCTCACTAACCACTCCTTAAACTTTTTTTAAAATTTGCACAAACATTAATCATGGTGAATGTAAATTTTTGTCAAAACAGATTCTCCGGAATAACTCTAGGGAGTATTATAAGGGTAAAATTGCTCCCAAATCGTTCGTCCATTCGTTTTCACACTTTTCTCAATTACCACTCCTTAAACTTTTTTTGAAATTTTGCACAAACATTAGTCATGGTAAAAATTTTCACTCGTGGAGGGGGGGGGGACCTTCTCGGCTTGTTAATGGGGTAATCATTTCGAGTAAAAATCTATCTAGCAATACACATTTTGTATAAAGAAATACACATTAAGTAATAAATAACAAGTTATCCACTATGGCTGTCTCATTTGGACTCAGCTCGAGTATCTTTTTCATACAAGAAGTGAACTGTTTAGAAAAACATAATAAACACATGCACTCAGTTTTTTTTTTCTTTTTTAATTCATTTTTTTTTATTTATCAGTTTTTTTTTTTTTTTAAGGAATTTAACGTTACTTTTAATACCTGCTTATAATCAATAAGAATTCTGCATTAATTAAAATATAACATTCATACATGTTTTATGGCTGGGCAACGCCGGGCGGGCTGCTAGTAATATATAGATTTAGTCTTGTTTTTGAAACGTATTTATTCTATGTCTTGGTTCTTTTATACTGTTAACGGCACTTTTGCATGACAGCGCCATGAGGCGACTAAGACGAGTTATCGACCCTTGTTCTTTGAATGAGAAACGCCCTCTACCGGCCGTTCTGTGAACCTCAAATATAAACAAGTGTCTCCAAGAATGCAAAAATATATAATAATGAAATTAAATAACACAAAAAATATATGAAAAGTGAAACATTTATTATGTGAAAAATATAATTTTAATGTTTTAATATTTCTTTTAGATGAGTGATTTATAAGTGTAACGGACCAGGATATAATAATACCCCACTTCCGTTACAAGAAAATAATGAAACGAATGGAATTGAAGGAAACAAAGACTCCGGTGTTGATGGATAAGATAAACGTCGTTTATTTACTGTTGAAAGAAAGAATGTTTTAGATATAACATGTGTTCATGTCCGCGCGGGTGTAACCAATGTTCGTTGCAGGACTGGTGTTGTAGAAAGAAAAGGAAATGTGTGTTCATCTCAAGTTCGGGTCACTATCGTTTGTTCGCGCGTGGGAAGAGAAAGGAGTAACGTAGTGAAAATGAGAATGATAGTCCAGCGTGTAGACATGTTAGCAGCCAGCATGTAGACAAAGACAAAGAATGGAGAGTTGACGTCAGTTAGCAGTCAGCTACGTGAAGGTGTTCTCAGGGACCAGTAGTAGATAGAGAGAGAAAGAGTGAGAATGTGTACGTACGATCTGTTAGCTTTTTATCCCACCTAGTAGTAAGTGGACGTGACGCACACGGTCGGTCCGTAAACCGACCAGCTCGAAAGCTGGGCCTAAAAGAAGGAGACGCTTATTGCTCTTTCTTTTATACTCGTTTCCGGACTGTCTTTTGCGCATGTGTGGATTTCCATTGAAAGGAAGTGACGTCATTCATCTGTGTGCGTACGTGTGCGCGTGTGTGAGTACATGTGTGTACGTTAGCATGTGTGTATATACACTTGAATGTGAGTGTATGTACGCGAACGTGAATATATGTACGTGTGTGGACGTGGGCGCGTATGTTTGTGTGCGCGCATATATATGATAAGTAATATAGCTTGAAATGTGAACGCGTGTTTTTGTGTGAGACTTGAAAAGGCTCGCGCCATACTCCCCTTCCTAGGAAAAAAAAAATATATATGTAGTGTATATATATTTATATATATATATTTTTTTTGTGAGTAATGTTTTCGGCAATTGAGTTTTCGTCCTGTTTTTTTTGCTGTTGGTGTGGTTGTTTGAAAAACGTCAAAAGGAACGGAATGTCAAAAATGGAGTGTGTTCGTAAAAAAGGTATTTACTTACGCGTGGAAAAACGTTTACTCCTTTTTTTTTTTTTTTGGTGATATTTGTTAGTCCAGTTTTTGTGTTGTGTGCTGACATGTGCAACGAGTTGCTTGGACAGAGAAGTGAATTGTTCGTTTGGAAGGAAAATTTTTTTGTTTCATGGTGACGTCGTGTGTGTGCCCAGTTGACGGTATCTTCGCAAGTGAGTCTGCGATAATGTGTGCATCGTTTGGACTGGCGCTAGTTGCGCATTCGTTCGTGTTGAATGGGGTTTGGTTGCTGGCTGTCAACGAAACTTCCAAGTCGTAAGTTAACAGCGTGCGTGGTGCATCTCAACTCGTATTGTTGATTCAATTTCTTCCTATGTGTTGATAGGGATGTCCTGTAATTGTTTCTTTGTTGTTGCGTCTGTTGTGCGGGAGAGAATGTGTATAGGCCTATGTGATTTTGCTCCTCGCGTTTGTTGCAGGGTAATGTCAGGAAACTGTGAAAAATGTTTGTCGAGCTCAAATTTTTCTTTCAAATTCCCTATGAAGGCGACAGCTCCGTGTTTATTTTCTGCCGAGTCTGACAAAGGGTTTCGTCATTGTTGTTTGTTGAGGTACTTGTCGGTAGTAGGTCACTTGTTTTTCTTTGTTGAAAAGTTCGTTTTTTTCTTTATCAAATAAAACGCGCATCTCGCTCAAAACAATTAATTTCAAAATGGTAGGATCGCCATGCTTGTTGGTTTCACGTCAGTCGGGTGCCAGTTTGTTGTGGACTTGTGGCATAGGAGGCAATGCCTGTTCGTCTCGCGTTCGGTTGTCACCATTTTGTGGTGGTGGTGCAAAATAGGGAAAATGAATTGTCTCGAGGAAGAAACGAACGACGTGTTAAATTGAATTAAACGAACAGGAATTTCTTTTGTGAAAGAAACAAATGAAAGAAAAGGGTACCACACGTGTTTAGTTTTGTGTGCGTCTCTCACTGTTAACTGGTGAAGAGGAAGGTCTAAAGTTTGGCGTGCGTCTCTCGTTGTTAACTGGTGAGAAGAAAAGCATATTGTCGTAGAGAGAGAGAGAGAGAGAGAGCCTGTGTGTGCATGAGTGCTTTGTTCAACCGCATCCATTTCATTTTTAAAATAAAGGGGTCACCATTTTCCTGTAGAAAGAATGGAACGTATGGAAATAAAGACTCCGGTGTTGATAGATAAGATAAACGTTGTTTATTTACTGTTGAAAGAATGAATGTTTTAGATATAACATGTGTTCATGTCTGCGTCGGTGTAACCAATGTTTGTTGCGAGACTGGTGTTGTAGAAAGAAAAGGAAATGTGTGTTCATCTCAAGTTCGGGTCACTATCGTTTGTTCGCGCATGGGAAGAGAAAGGAGTAATGTAGTGAAAATGAGAATGATAGCCCAGCATGTAGACAAAGACAAAGAATGGAGAGTTGACGTCAGTTAGCAGTCAGCTACGTGAAGGTGTTCTCAGGGACCAGTAGTAAATAGAGAGAGAAAGAGTGAGAATGTGTACGTACGGTCTGTTAGCTTATTGTCCCACTTAGTAGCAAGTGGACGTGATGCACGCGGTCGGTCCGTAAACCGACCAGCTCGAAAGCTGGGCCTAAAAGAAGGAGACGCTTATTGCTCTTTCTTTTATACTTGTTTCCGGACTGTCTTTTGCGCATGTGTGGATTTCCATTGAAAGGAAGTGACGTCGTCCATCTGTGTGCGTGCGTGTGCGCGTGTGTGAGTACATGTGTGTACATTAGCGTGTGTGTATATACACGTGAATGTGGGTGTATGTACGTGAACATGAATATATGTACGTGTGTGGACGTGGGCACGTATGTTTGTGTGCGCGTATGTATATGACAAGTAATATAACTTGAAATGTGAGACTTGAAAAGGCTCGCGCATATGTGAAAATAACATAAATGTTAAAAACATGAAACATTTTATAGATTGTTTTTAGAATTATTTGGGGGGGGGGTTTCTCCTGTACGATTGTATAAAATGTAGCAACATATAATTTTTTTGGTTTTTGTTTTTCTTTTTTTTTTGTTTTTTTTTTTTTTTGTTTTTTTTTTTCATGTATTTCTTTAGGAGATTTTTAAAAAAATTAAAAATCGGTAGAGTTTTTTTTTTTTAACTTATACGTGTAATGGGATCATTTTCAACTACGGTGGCCCATCTTGACTAACGCAATAGAAAGAGACATTAATTCTGGCGCTTAAAGCCACTGAAGATGTCAACTCGAAGAAAAGCAGACATTTATCTTCCTTTATTTCAACTGTGAAAAACATCTGATGTCACGATTTTTTTTTAATCCTTGCTTAAAAAAGTATTTTATTTAAAAAGGACATATAATATAAACATAACATATAAATATGGATAAATTTTTAACAATGAAGAATGGAAGTACCTATTGATTAGTATTTTTTATAGGTAAGTGCCTTTTTGGAATGTATATATATATATATATATATATATATATATATATATATATATATATATATATATATATATATATACACACACACACACACACATATTATATTCGAAGTAAGTTAAAATTCGTTGATTTTCTTTAAATCGTTTTTAAAGAAAACCGATTAAAAAAAACAAATATTTCATAATTTGCTATTAATTTTTTTTTAATTTGGTCATGGCTCCTTTAATTGGAAAAAAAAAGGGTTTGAATTACATTTTTCAAGTAGTTATAAGCTTCGAAAGATAGTAAGTCGAATTATTCAAGTTTTTATCACGCATTTTTAATGACGATTTCTGACACTGCTATAGCAGAGGTACCCGGTGTTGCCCGGATGTGGGTGGGTGGGTTTAAATCAAAACAAAATGGAAAATAAAGAATAAGCGTTAAATATCATAAAAAAACAACAACAACGAAAACAGCAAAATAAAGAACAAGCGACGATGTTAAAACTGCTTAACAAAATCAGAAAAACAAAAACAAAAAACAGCAAACGTGATGGAAAAAAAAAACGTACATAAAAGCGGCATAAATAACGCTATTTCAATATTAAAACTTTAAAAACCGAAAAGAAAAATATCTGATATCTAGATTCGAACGTGCAATCTTAAGATAACGACGTTGCTACTATACCGACTGGGCTATGACCGTGTGAGCGATTTTTTTATATTTAAACTAATTGAAGAAAGAACGTTTTTTGCACACACATGTATGGCTAAATTGTCGTGAAGGATCGATTTTGTGCTACCCTTTCCTGTAGAAAAGTTCCCAGTTGAGGGTGTTTTGGGCCAATTTTTCGATATTTGTTGTCCGAAGGGTCGAGGTTTAAAACGATACCAATTTGGTGAGGTACCATCGCCTCTGTCGAAAGTTTTTGTCACACACACACACACACACACACACACACACACACACACACACACACATTTTGCCGTTTATATATATAGACTAGCAGGACTACCCGGCGTTGCTCGAGACCATATGAAACAATGAGAAAATTTAAGTTGATGTTGAACATATTTGTTATTCTAAGGATATAGGAATTTTTAATGTCCATGTATCATTTACTATTTCGAGCAAAAGAATATTTTACCTATCCTAGGACGTGTATTAGACATGTATGAAATAATTGTGCCTCCCCTAGGATAGGTAATTTACAGCATGTATATGAAATAATTTTATCTTCGTGACGACGGGTAATGTACAATACATATTCAAAATAATTTTACCTACCCTCGGACGCGTAATGTAAATACATATATGAAACAATTTAACATACTCTCGATAGGTATTGTACCACATATATGAAATAATTTCTCTTCCCACCAAGACTACCATAATTTTAAGAAAATTAAAACCATTTTTAGAAGATGGATCATTTCATTTCATTACAAACACATCAATCAATTAACTCACATTTCATCATTTTTCATTCTCCTTTTTTTCTTTTTCTTTTTTTAATTACGTTTTCACCACAAACAAGGCACATTACCACCTGGATGTATTATCAGGGACTTAAGTTTCGGGAGTACTATGTAGGGAGTTGAGCAGCAAGATGTCTGTTCACATTACACTTGAACTTCTGCATGTCGGTACAGTTGGGGAAGCAGGAAACCGGAAGAGAATTCCAAAGTCTTGCAGTTCTGGGGAAGAAGCTATTAGAGTAGAAGGCCTTCCTACATCTACGGATCTCCACTGTGTAGAGGTGGGATTTTGCTGCTTGTCAAGTTTGTTTGGGGTATTTTCGTCGAGGGGGTACAAGGGCTTGTAGTTCGTCAGAGCATTCACCATTAAAATATTTGTAAAACAGGCAGAGAAATGCAACATTTAGTCGATGGGGCAGGGTCTAAAGCTTAGATGACAGTTCGGCACCTATCAGGTTGGCAACTCTCTTTTGGACCCTGTCCAGGAGCGAGAGACTAGTAGCAGATTCACCAGCCCAAATGTGACAGCAGTACTCCATACATGGGCGAATGATACTTTCAGGCGTAAGTAGTTTTCTAGCATGGTAAAGAGAGCCCACCTTTCTCAGAGCAGCCTTGGCAATGTTCTCAATGTATCTATTCCAGTTCATGTTCCCTGTAAACGTTAGGCCGAGAAGTTTAAAGGAAGTACTTTCGGGTAATGTGTTCTTGGCCATTGCTACTGGTGGTAGAGAAGGTTTCTTGTAATTATTGAAGGAGACAAGCTTAGTCTTGGAAGCATTGAATGTGACCATCGATTTTTGTCCCCATTCCATTACAGACTGAAGGTGTTTCTCTAGGATTTCCGCCATTACCTTAGATATGCGCTCATTAGTTTTACCCACGTGCCTGCTATAAAGTGTGTTGTCATTGGCAAATATACCCATCTCAGAGACAATTTTATCAGGTAAGTAATTTATGAATATCAGAAATAACAATGGTCCAAGAATCGATCCCTGAGGTACACCCACATTTATATCAAACATTTTGGACGTACGCCCATCGAGGACAACCTGGATTCTTCTCTCATTTAAGAAGAATTTTATTATGCTAAGCATTTGTCCAGTAATAACATAGGATTTTATTTTCATATGTTACTAATTTCAACAATCATTTTCAAAATAACGTTTGTATTTCAGCACGTACATATTCCATAATAGTAAAATACTATCCCTCCTCCTTATATTAAGAATTATTAAATTGTTAGGTGTAAGTACAGAAGATTTAAAAAAGATTCCCTCCCAATATTAAGAATGGCTTTCTAAATAATAACGTTTGTATTTCAGCACGTGTGTATTCCATAATACTAAAATACTATCCCCCCTCCCCATACTAAGAATTAATAAATTGTTAGGTAAAAGTACAGATGAGTTAAAAAAATTCTCTCCCCTCCCACTATAAGGATGGCTTTCTAAATAATAACGTTTTCATTTCAGCACTCTCACCCCATGTTATTAAAATAATAAATTTGATATATTGTCTGGGCTGATTATTTCATTACTAACACACCAATCTCACATTTGATCATATTTCAAAATTCTTGGATATGTTATTAAGTTCAACAATCAGTTTTCATGATTTGAACCCACATTATCGCCCCCCCCCTCTTACTACAATATTAACTTGTATGTATTGTCTTGGCTGATTATTTCATTACAAACTTACCAATCAATTAACTCACATTTGATCATTTATCATATTTCTTGGCTATGTTACTAATTTTGACAATCATTTTTCATAATTGTAACCCACATTATCGACCCCCTTACTAAAATAATAATTTTGAAGTATTTGTTTGATCTAATTATTTCATTACACTTAACATCCATATTCACTTGACTGTGACTGCCGGCTCTACTTAATTATATTTCTCTTTCTTGTGTCGTAGTAATCTTGTCTTGTTGGTATTTTATTTTTTGCACGCTTGTGGGCGGCCATTTTGTCTTGGTATCTTCTTGGCATACTTGGTTAGCTGCCATATTATCGTGTCCAGTTTAGGTTTGGCAGGTAATTTAAGCGTCAAATACTGGTAACGTTATTGTCAGTTGTATCTCCCGTTCTTTGTGATAAGTAAAGAAAGGTTAGGTGGAGAGGAATCTATAAAAATGGCTGTGTCAGCTGAAGTTTTGTTAGAATACACTAAGAATAAGATATTGGTGGTATTTGAGGCATTGGAATCCTCAAGTAAAATGAAAGAAATTGGATATTCTTTGTATAAAAGTCAAATAGATGAATATTTGGGTTCCGTAACTTTGTTGATACTTATTTGACCGAAGAGGTTGATGAATATATTATAAAGAGTTTTACTAAAGATAGTGCTTTATTTAAAGCGCAAGCGATAGAGCAATTATCTGCATGTAAGCCCTCTAAGGAAAAGGATGGTGATCCTAACTTTAAGATTAGTAAAGGAATAAAGGGTATCGATTTGACCCTTAAAATAATATGTAACAAATTTGACGATAAAGATTTGGAAACTGGCAGGTTAGCTTACCTGAACTTTCATAGAGAGTTTCTAAATTGTGTCTCCAATTTAGATAGTGATGTGTTGAGATTGGTAGTGCTGAAACCCCATCTCACTGGTTATGCTTTTCAAGTGATAAAACATTTGATGAAAATTATAGAGTAGCATTGGAACGGCTTTCCAATGAATTCTTAGACGAGAATTATATCGCAGATTCGAATTTTTTGTATCGCAGATTCGATTTTTTGTATCGCAGATTCGATTTTTTGTATCGCAGATTCGATTTTTTTTCTTCATTATTAAATGTAGACCGTCTGTACAATAATAGTGTCGTAAAGAAGCACCTAACTGACGTGAATACCCAGGTATATGAGTTGAAGAACTCACTCGGTCTAGATTTTCTGGAGAGTGGCACTCCTGGAAATAGATTAAGTCATGTCATATTCAGTAAGTTGCCTGCCTCGGTCGGAATTGGTATATAAGATGAATAAAAACTATCATTCATTAGAACAAATTCTGGAGAATAGTACAGATATCTTCAGAACTTGAGAATTTCGCAAATATGATTTAAGAAATCGTAAGGTAGAGTTTTTCTGAGGAAAGTCTAAATTCAAGCATTCCTTGCCTGACATAAAACCTTCCACTTTGGAGAATTTCCACATTAAGGCTAATAAGTTTAAATTTAAATGTTGTTTCTGTAGAAACAATAATCATTTGTCTCGCATGTGTAAACATTTCCCTATTTTCGAAGACAAGTTAAAAAGGTGTAATTAGTTGAAAATTTGTGCTAGATGTACTAGCTCCCTCCATATTGAAAACGTATGTCCTTGTAATGGAAAGGAGTTTGTTACATGTTGGCATTGCAATAAGACAGGACATATAAGTGTTATGTGTCCTACTACTGTCAAACCGGTAGTTACTTCGAACGCTTGTTGGTTAACTAGCAGTTCTTATTTGTTGCCAGTAATTGGTATTTCTGTTGATCTTGGTGGTGAGTGTGTCACATTTAATTGTTTATTAGACACGGAAAGCAGTGGCGTATCTAGGGTATGGCAGGCATGGCCCGTGCCATGGGCGCCACTCTGACATAGGCGCAAAAATTGCTTGACAAAAATTAAAATTAGTAGTTAGGTATATCTAAGGTATATATTATTAAGAAGGGGCGCACATTCAAACTTTGCCATGGGCGCCATTTTACATAGGTACGCCACTGACGGAAAGTGAACGGTTCTACTTGTGTAAGGAATTTGCTAATATATATTTAGATAAATTCTATCCCAGGAGAAGCCCTAAATTTCTCATTAAAACCTCCATGGGAATCAAGCTAGAAATCTAAAAGAGGTTGATTTTACAAGTGAATTTTCATGCTGAATCGAGATCAATTTTTTGATAGATGAACAATTAAACCTGTCCTTTAAAATCGAAGGACTGGGTGAGGTAATCTCGGAATTAAATAAGAACAATGTAAAGTTGGCTGCTAATTTCTCGGAGTTGAGAAATGATGTTCTTTGAGTCCATGGTTTAGTGTGGATGTCATTAAGTACTTAGGATCCTTACAGCTCATTAATTTTAGAAATGGTTCCGCATTTAAATCGTCCCAAGGAATAATATTATTTGGTGACGTTGCTGATTTCAAACCCTGTGATTCTATACAGTTGCATACTGGTTTGAATTACAACGATGTCATCGGAAAATTTTCTTTGTGCAATGTGACGCATGTTTATTTTGTTTTGGAGTCTAAATTGAAATGTATGGATCCATGGAATAGTCTTGATGAAGCTTCTGTGGATAGAAGTGTTGAAAAAATGTTCAATCTGGAATCTTTAGGTATAGTGGATGAAGTCTGTAGTGATTATGATAAAGTAAAGATTAATGAGTTTCGTTCTTCTAAAGAATAGAGAGACAACTGTTATTATGTTAGTTTGTCTTGGGATATGCATAAGCTGAAGAGAATGGCTTCTAACTACAATGTATCGTTTGCCGTTTTTTTTTTTGATAGAGTGTTGAATAGCGGGGGACATTTTTAAAGATATGACGAGGACATTCATATTGGGACCATATAATACACGAATGGCGATGATGATGAGAGGGAGAAGGCATTTATACATATTACAGTTCTGGGGATTTTTCTTCTTAACACATAAAGCGAGGGTGATAGCTGCACAGTTCTTATAACACATATAGAGAGGAGGTATATATTCTTGGGACTTCATATATATACTGAGGGTGACAGGGTGATAGATGTACAGTTCTTATATTTCTTATAACACATATAGAGAGGAGGAGGAGAGATACATATAAAGAGGAGGAGGAGAGATACATGTTCTTGGAAGGGTTACAAAAGGTTCACATTAAGATGTTTAACACATTACCTTTTGGGTGTTGAAAGATGACACATAACAACAGTTACAAAAACACATTTGATGATTCTTTATGCATTGGACCGGTCGAATGCTGATGACGTCAGGAATTCACATTTGTTCTACATGATTAATCTTCTACGCCTTCGCCTCTAAGGGGATCCTCCTCTGACCATGTCAACTCTTGGCTGATCAACTCTCTCCGACGACTCTGCTGACTGTTCTGCCTCAACTACCCTGATCTGACTAACTCTTGCTCCTATATTGAGAATCCCCCCTTTGCTATGACGTCAGAAGTGTGTTTTCCAAACGTGATTAATTCACGTGGCTATGCACACGTTTTTCCAAAACAAACTTCTGCAACAAAGAATCCTCTCCTAACCTATTTTTTTAATCTAATCTATTTTTTAGCAATGTATTTTTAATTTGTATTGTTCATTCTTTTTAGCTGACATTTTTTAATATTCAGTTTTTTAAAAGAATGAACAATCAATCTTTTTACGATATAAACAATATCTTACTATTTATAATAGAATTTAACAATAGACCTTTTTAACATTCTGATTTCTGACATTATATTTCTTAACCTTGCTTACAAGGTTCGAGTCTCAGCTTATCCTAATCTCATTTTCACTTATTTAATGTTCTTTTTATTTATATGGAAAAGGACAGCCCTTTTCCTGTAACATTCCTATCCTTTCTATTTTTCAAAAAATGTACGCATTTTTAAATTCTAGTACATTTTTTTCACTATATCTATACAACCACTTTACCAAGAAAGATCAGACACCATAAAATACATCTTCGTCAGCCCTTTTCCAACTGACTTCATAATTATTTTCTTTAGATCAGAATCTCTCTCTGATCTTCCTGGCATTTCCTTTTTGGGTGTAGGCTATACCTCCTATGATTCATATCAGCTGCATCATCCAGCCACCTTTATGCCATAAACCGAGGTCTCATTTTACGTCTTCACGAAATCGACGAATCTTTCATCCAAATGTGTCCTGATCCTTTCTTTCACCTGGGTGTTCTACTAATTAGAGCTTTGTCTCATTTTCTAACTATTTTATTTCTTTTGGGACATCAAAGCTTATTTACTAAAATCTTTGTGGTTGGCTTCTAATTTTTAAGATATACCTTTTCATCACTGATTCGCTCGGATTTCCTTGCTTGGACTCTTGGAACTTGATAAAGTCTTAGAAAACATAACCCTTAACTAAATAACCCCTATCCCTTGCGCCAAAATTCCTATTTGCGCACTGAATTCTAACTATAGCCCAGATTTCTGTGATTTTTCTCTTTTTTTTTCATCAGAGCTTCCAAAATATAAGATTATATCTTTTCTTCCTACGTAATCACGGTATATTTTACTTTTTCTCTCTTCTTAATGCTATATGTTATTTGCCCGTGGTACTGATTTTATAGTCCTTTGGTACCCTAAGGAATTCTCGTATCCTTCAACGCCTGCCTTTTTAATTTATTGTGCCTAGACTTGCTTGGTGCCGTCATGTGCAGCATGCTTTAAAAGCACACAATATCGCAGGACTCATCTATATTTTCCTAACAGGGGCATCTCTAATGCTGTTTCCTGGCAAGCTACACTTCTTGCGAACAATGTTTATGGGCATACAAAAAAAAATCAAAAATCAAATAGAAAAATTCTCTCTTTTGGCATATCACATCCGAAAAAATCTCAAAATACCCATTTACATAATTTTCTATTGTCCCCCTCTCTAAAATTCTAACTTATTTCTAGGCCAACCATTTGTTTTAATTATCGTTTCATTTCATTTATTTACTTAATTATGACTTTGAGTGCCTGTCGTTAAAATACAATAACATTATACATACATTTAAAACAATTTACAATATTTGTTCAAACATTTCCCCACCAAATATATTCTTACATTTAAAAAAAAAATTCTGTAACAACAACAATTACAACAAAAGTCTGTCAAAAAATTGTCCCTTTTTTCATAAAAACAAAAAAAAACATGGAAAGCTGAAAAGTTCAACTATGAACACAAAATTCTTTTTGCCACAAAAGCACATCTCTTCTCATAACACAGGCTTTAAAAGTACAGGCGACTTTGAGTTTGATTGACAGTTATGCAAAACAATTTTCAACAATAATGACTGACCCAATTTCCTACTTGTGTGTATGTCTGTATATATTTTTTAAAGCAAAACAATTCATTTATCAATGAATTACGCGTGGTGACTTGTTTTTACAACTGTTTCTTTTTTCCATTCATATTTACGACTGTTCTTTGTTTTTCTTTTGCGGCATATCATCTCTTTTTTAAATACTTTTTTCTTTCATATGAGAGTGTATGCTTTACTTTTTCTTTTCATTGTGTATGTGTGTATTTTGTCTAGCTTTTTTCTTTTTTTTTTTTTGTTTTTGTTTTTTCACGTTGTGTCTTTTTTTCTCAATGAACCCGTTGTTGTGTTTTCGTGGTATAGTTCGTTTTTTACTCTTGCAGAATAAAATGGTCACGACACTCAAATCGCTAGATGTTGAATAGCGGGGGACATTTTTAAGGATGACAGCCCTTTTTCCTGAAACAAGAGTAGTAAACAAATTATCTGATAAGAATACTATTGTAAGGGGGTTCTAGATCAGGAGGCTGAAGGTGTAATTGAAAGAATACATCCTCCTTCATCGGAATTTGCCAAGTACACTTGGGTAACACATCGTCCAGTCTATAAAAACGAATTGCTGTGTACAACAAAAATTAGACCTATCTTTAATTGCTCATCAAGAGTAAATGCTAAAAATTCCCTTAATGATTGTGCGTATTCCGGCATAAATTTATACACAGACATGTTGGAGCTTTTGTTTAAATTTAGGACTGACAAATTCGTTTTATTAGCTTATATTAGGAAAGCGTTCTTAATGATTAAGCTTAAGAACGACTTCGATAAAAAAATAGATTCTGTTTTTTTTTTTTAACTGCAAAACGAATTGGTTTGTTTTAGATACAAAACCTTTATATTCGGATTTGTGTCTAGCCCATTTATATTAAGCTATATAGTGAAACACCTTGTAGAGAAATATGCCTCGGGGTTCTGCTGAGATATGTTGCTAAATAATTTTTACGTAGACTATCTAATAAAAACGCATCGGTCTCTCAATAAATTGTTACAGTTGCATGTCGAGGCTATACACACTATGTCCAGAAGAGACTTCAAATTAAAAACGTGTTGCAGCAATAGCAAGTTAGTGTCTAATTGCATTCGATCAGATAATAATTCCTCTTCTCATGAGGAGTCCTGTGAAAAAGTGCTGGGATACTGGTATAATCCCGAGCTGGATGAAATAGGTATTACAAAAGGTGAAATTAAAAGGATAGTCTCTACTAAGAGAGGTATGCTGTCCGTTAACTCGTCCGTATTCGATCCCTTAGGCTTGGAACTACCTATAACTATAAAAGGAAAAATCATATTAAGCCAAGTTTGGAAGTTAGGTATAGTCTGGGATCAAGTAATTGCTAATGACATATTATCTGTTTGGAATAGTTTTCAAATGAGTCTCAAGAACATTTAAAACATTGGTTTTAATAGATGTTCGGTGCAAACTGATTTGCCCATTGTCTTAATTATGTTTTGTGACGCTTCTAACCTTGCTTACGGAATAGTCGAATATATGTATCAATGAAGAAAAGCTAGCTTATTTTTGCGAAAGCTAAATTGGCTCCGTCTGTTAAGAGAACCCTTCCTACGTTGGAATTATTAGCTGTATATTTAGGTGTTAAGCATGTATTTGTTTTAATTAAGATGTTTCCCGATTTGTTTAAGGAAATTATCATAGTGG
Source organism: Euprymna scolopes (assembly GCF_053919585.1). NCBI lineage: Eukaryota > Metazoa > Mollusca > Cephalopoda > Sepiida > Sepiolidae > Euprymna > Euprymna scolopes. Next base: position 74,530,353 of record NC_136517.1, on the reverse strand, counting down.
AAGATGCACAAGTGCTATTGTCGTGGTTATTGTCGAAAACTGTCCACGCAAAATTCCAATTTACAAAAAATCGTCTTAAGGATATAAAGCCCCTTGTGTGTGAAATAAGTAGCAAGGGTTATCTAGGGTTACAATCAGGATTCGGTTCTGGGGTTCGGGAAGGAGTGGGGCCATTGTCCATTAACAGTTCCTCAACCGGCCCTCTTTAAAAATATTTCTTCGATGACCCCTCTGATTGCCCATGCAGTTTCTACCCTGATCTCTTTCCATATGGCAAACTTCTCTGGTCAACAGTCGACCATCGACAGATACAGCTTATGGCGATAATGGGTCACATCAATGGCCAATCGCTTCCAGTCCTCCACAATGTGTAACTCTCCTGCTTCGTGCCTGGATGGTCCAGGGTCTATCGATTGGCACTCCTGACAGTGCCCCACTACCTCCCTGACCTCCTTCTCGGTGGTTTCCAGGTAAACCTATCTTGCCAGGAATAATGTCCGTTCTCAACAAAAGTGATGCATTTCATGTAACTTTTTAACTTCCTCCCCTGCACAGCATACTGAGGAAACCTCTTTTATCTCTTGCAGCCAGGCCTTCTTTACCCGTGTCATCGAATCTGATTTGTTCTTTTCTGATTGGACCAGCACTACAGATACCCTCAACTGGAATTCCGCTATCAAATCTGTGAGTGCTCCAAGCCTGCGCTTGATCAGCATTTCTGCAGCACCTCTGGTCCTTACTCTCTTATCGCCAATCACTGCCAACCTGATCCATGAAACTACCGTTGCCGAATCGGATTTGATTTCAATCGTTTTCAATCCCCACTTCAGGGTCGGATTGATTCCTTTCATAGCGGCCTCCAGTTCGGCTACATTGATATGGGAATAGTCGTTTTTCTTTCTTAGCCATGCCGCATCTTCCACAGTTACACCTCCCATATCTAATACGACGCCCAATGCCAGACTGCTGGCATCGCACCAAATCACCCCGCGTCTCTGCTGCTTACGTACCAATCCCTCTTCACTGGGTCTTCTTTCGTCACTCTTGCAATGATTTCTTGCAGCATGTTCATGACCTCCTTCGTTACACGGCCCTCCAAGCCATCAGTGCCCGTTTGTTGTTTAATAAAGCTGCACGCTATCCTGAGCCAGCCGGCGATTGGATAGTGTCCCACCAGTCTGCCACAGACCGAGAAGAGTTCTCGTTTTGTCAGGTCGGTTCCGATTTCGGATATCGCATTCCCTCGTCTAAAGACAAGGCTTCCTTTGCCATCTCAGAATAGTTTCAATCCCAACGCCGCTCCTCCATCCAGGGACTCCGCGGTTTTGCAGTCAACCCATACCTCACGACATGGTCTCTCACTTTCTCCGCTGTCACCTCTACTTCCTCCACGAGAATGTCGTCAATGTACGAACTAGTGGCCTTGTCCACTGTACAGTCAGCACCGTCTTCAGCACAGCAGTCATAATTTTGGGGGCTGAGCTCAGCCCAAATCCTAACCTCGTCAGGCAATACATCTTCCCCTTGTACCGGACCCAATTGATGTTGCCAGAGTTTTTCATCTACATGGATCTGGAGATAAGCCGACTTCAGGTCGACAATCTTAGTGGCCCGCTCCATCCTCGTCCATTTCTTCATAACCTCATTGGATACATCAATCCCCTTTCCAGTGTGGCAGGCTACATATCTGTTTAATTGTCTGAAATCCAGTATCGGTCTAACTTTGTTCTTTGTGGGTTGAACAACCGCTAGTAATGGTAGCACTCATTTTTCTTCCCCTGTCCACGGTTTCAGAATTCCCTCCTCTATCCACCTCTACACTTCTTCCTCGAACCCTTTTCTTATTTCTCCTCGCAGTGTTTTCTTGTAGCAGCTTACTTTGTTTTGTAGTTCTGGAGATTCATTTCCATTCCACCGTCCACCTCTCACCATCGAACCTCGCCATGAAATCCTCGTCCTCGATGCAGCAAACCTCCGGTTTTTGCATTCTGATATTTCTATCACCTTCCACTCCTGCCATTCCTACTGCGCCAAGGCGACCGAAAGATACTTGGTCCTCTCTCAACGTAGCCCCCCCCAGTTGGTTGATCGCACTTACACCTAAAACCACATCAACATCACCAACCAGACGATCCAACACCAGGGCTCGCAGTCCAATATGCACACCTTGCACCAGTACTTCCACTGTTGTCTCTCCTAGGCATTTCACCTCCCTGCCATCCACGGTCTTAATACTCCTGCCTCCGCTCCATGATCTAGCGACATTCTTCATTACCAACGTCGTGGTGCAGCCTGAGTCAACAAGGGCCATGGCTCTCTTCCCATTGACTTCTACCAGTAACTGAGGCAACGTTTCATTGTGCGCTATTTCCACATAGAAGGGGAAACCACTGGCGCAATGGCTCCCCTTCACTCGTTTCCCTGGTCCCATGTAGCAACGCAATAGCGGCTAATGTGCCCCACTCGTCCACATCGGTAGCAGGTGACCCCTGGTCTCGGCTCTTTACAGTCCTTGAGCAGGTGAGGACCCTGGCACCGGAAGCACTTCCCTCCTGTCGCCTCGCTGCCTGTCTCTCATCATTCAAGTGGGGCCTCATGCACTTATTTCCACTCACAGCTGCAGCCACGATTGGGCCCTTGACATTCTTGACTAAGACTCTTGCGTGGACCAAGAGGTCGTCCACTTGCATCGTATTGATCTCAGTGATTTTCTGCATGTTCGTGGAGATTTCTTCTGGGAAGCCATTCACTAGGTATAGATTTACCGTCATCTCCAGGCTCCTCTCCACGTAACCAGCCAATCCTGCCAGTCTCCTGATCTCCACAGCAAAGACGTCAACAGACTTGCCAGTCCACCTCAAACTTGCAAGCTTGCCGAGTGCTTCAAATGGACTCTCAGCAAAATCCAATTTCAGTCTTTGCTCCACTGAGGCAAGGTCTCCCTTATCTTCATCGTGCATCTGCTGGTAAATTGTAAGGGCTTCCCCCTCTAAGTATAGCGGCAGAAGGGTGACAACGTCTTCGATTTTTTGCAACCTTGCCACCATCTTTATTTTTCCAGCCATTTAATTAGGTCACCCTCCCCAGTGAAGGGTCTCAACATCTGAGCTGAGTGTTTCCAGTCAGCCATGTTAACCTGCTTGACATGCCGAAATAGCTTCCAGGGTTACAATCAGGATTCGGTTCTAGGGTTCGGGAAGGAGTGAGTCACTCGCTCGACAACAGCACGTTTCTGCTCTTTTCTTTTCCAATCGACCACACCTGGCCTCTCGCCACCAATGTCACACCACACAATCTGAACGTCAGCAATACGAAATTCTTTTCAAGAGAAGATGTTCACGACTCTTTTCTTTCCCAAAGAGCGATGCAGATACGCCCGGTACGTTTTTTCTTCTTTTTTTCTTTTCTAACCATATACCCCACAGGTTATACTTTGAAATTTAAATATGTGAGTACTGATGAAAACCCTGTTGACTTAGTAACCAGAGGTGTTTCCTTAAATAAGTTTGCAGATGAAAAAGATTTTTGGCTGAGAGGCCCGGCTTGGTTACAGACTGATTATTTGAAGTGGCCCGATTACAAGTTAGATTGTATCAGTACTAAATACCATACCATAGCAACCGCGTACTCTAGGTTTGAAAAAAGAATCTAATCCTTCCTCTGTGATAAAGTTAGAGAGATTTTCTTCTCTTATAAAGTTAATCAATACGCTATAGATTGTTTTTAAGTTTATTGACAAGTTAAAGATAGATTATTTGGATATTGGTTATTTCATGAAGGCAAAACTATATTTGATAAATATTATTCAGAATCAGTACTTTATTGAAGAAAAAAAGTTCCTTGATCACAAGGGTGAGAATAAAGTTAGTGAATAAGTTCAACTAGTTTTTAGATGAAAATGGTTTGTTACGTTGTCATGGTCGTATTGAAAATTTCGAACATTTTTCTGAAGATGTAATGAATCCTATATTGCTATCTAAGTGTTGTCACGTTACTAGTCGGATTATTATGGACTGTCTTGGGAATTGCTGCCATTCTCGATAGGATATGCAATTAAGGCTATACAAGCTGTTAAAAATGTTCTTGCCAGTTGTGTAGTCTGTAGAAAATATAATTCATTGGCTTTTCGCTATCCAAAAATGAAAAACCTACCAAAACATAGAGTTAATCTTGTTAGACCCTTCTTGCATACAGATAAGATTTTACATGCCACGTGTGAGTTGGGGTTGTTGATAGTAGTGTAGCGAAGAAAATGTATATTTTAATTTTCAACTGCTCTTATGTGAGAGCTATACATATAGAGTTAATAGCTGAGATGAGAACACAAGCTGTTGTGTTAGTTTTCTAAGGGTTTTTTTTAATCAATACGGTGTACTCTCACGAAGGAACATGACGTGATCGGTGAAACGAAAGGTAAAAGTTCTACAGACATAAATAGAGAATCTCAGTATAATTCTATTCAAACGAGGAGATCTATAAAGGATATATATCCTGATTTTGTTGGGTATTAGTTGTTGTTGCGGTTCTTTTTCTTTTTCCTTTTTTGTTCCAGAGAGTGTCAGAATTTAATTCTTCCATCTACCCTTCTTTCTTTCTCTTTTTTCTTCCTTCTTTAACCCACTCCTCTTTTACGGTTAAAAGGTGAACTTCAGACTTTATTCTTATTTTTTTTCTCTCTCCCCTTTCAATTTATTTTTTTAAATAAAAATTTATAATTATTTCAAGCGGTTTTTACTTCCTCTTCTTTCTCATTGTCTTACTTGTAAATGGTTATATGTAATTGGTTTTTACAGGTTATTGTATTTAAATACGTCTAATTTGGCTGTTACTAAGTTAAATTCGGACAATTAAATAAAGTAATGTCTAAAACGTAAAATGTTGCAGCCATTTCCAGGACTGACTTCATATCCCCCACCCCACTTTTTAAAAGATACTTGTTTTCGAAATTAATACATAAAAATATTAACACGGGTAGGGATTAGGCAACCATTACTTCAATATGAATTCCTGAGTGTGGTATCAGTTTCAGCGTTTCAGTGATTTAGTCCCCCTCCTTTACTTAGGATTACTTGATATATTTATGTGATTTTAGGAATGTTACAACTAAGCCCTTGGCGTGAACTGATCCATTCATCTGATTTTTGGAATCAGCAGTTCAGCCACGTGATTTTTGGAATATGACATCTTATGTCAATGTAGTATATCATAAATATATTATATGCATTATTTTTAACAGATGATAATGATGTAATCACCGGAAATAAACACGTCAGACTATCATCCCCGTAATCGAAAAAAAGGAGGAGATTATGCCTGGGATCTCATTAAACACTCACCAAATTAAATAACTCACATAATATTAAAATCTGTAAGTATAAGGCTTTAGAGAAACAAACGTTGATTAACTCATATTATGCTATGCCCCCCTTCCCGCCGTACTCGAATAATAATAGCATATATAATGTTTGGCATTACGACTTGGAAAGTTAGAGTTTTATTTTGAAATGCGTTGTTTATATTATAAAATATAGCAACTGATAATTTCGATCTTCGTCGGTAAATATTTTCAATAACTCATAATTTTATTTTTTCCCCCGTCGATGTTCATGATACTTTGGTATTTTACGTTTTGAAATGTAATAATCACATTCGTACCAATGTGCCAGTTGGCACAGTTTAATATTCAAATTTAAAATCGTTAAATACAATTTAGGCGCGCAGTGCAATTGATTGTTTCGGCGCGTTAAAAAAATGAAAAATGACACCCACGCAAATTCCGGCGTGACCTTTATATACCAAAGGTGCGTACGTAGTTGAAAGCACCCCATGTGATGTCTTCCGTCCAATGGAATTCCTCCTAGGACACATTTTAAAACTGATTTTCTAGAGCTCGTTTGGAGCCAATCAAACCAAATATAAACATGCACAAACACAAAATCTATCTCTTTAGTCTCTTAGCCTTTCGAGCATTCTTTCGTCTCTTTAAACTCTTCCGACTCATTCAACGCTTTCTCATTAGGACTTACCACGCGTGCAAACATCAATTATTTCATTTCCACTGCTCCGCGCATTAATACTCTCTTTTAACAGACGAACATTAATATTGTCTATGTTACATATTTGAACATTCAAAGAACACAAAAAAGAGACTCCCCACCTTTCATATGAACTCAAAAAAAAAGAACTCTGAAATATTGAGAACTATGTTTTAACTTGTTATTATTTGCTATTTCTATTCCGGAAATAAACCTCCGTTTGTGTTGCACATAAGATTTCTTATTTTTATTTTTATTATTTGTGGAGGAAGTCAGTTCCCAAAAAAAGGCCAGGCGACCCCTACACCAATTAGTATTTCACTCTGGGTTATAATATCACGTCTCCCTTCGAAGGCGGTTAATGTAAGTATTAAAAGTCGCCATGATAGAGAGCTGACGTTGATTCCGGCGACATGACTAAACATATTTTCAAATATGTATAAATAACATTAGAAATCTATTGAATTATATAGAATTAACGTTAAAATTCCACGAAATCTTTTGACCCCCCCGTGGTTTATTCTTTTGTCTCTTTGTACACAGAATTTACATTTACTGTTTTTCTGAGTCTTGTCTATCTTGGCTTTTACGTAGTTCATTCTGATTGCCTTGTTTTGTGCTAATGTCAATAACGATTCCGTTTCCTTGTTCAAGTGTCCTTTGTATAGCCATCTTTGCGTGCTTTCGTACACTATTTATTTGTTCAATCCATGTAGCTGTTCGTTTTCCTATTTTAAATTTCTCATTTGTTTTTTTTTTTTGTTTTTTTTTGACACTGTATTTTGTGTTGTGTATTTCTCTAGTGTTTTTATTGCCACATCTGCGCAATTTTAAACATTTACCAACTATCTTTCACCGTTCGTTGCTTTTTAAATAGTTATTACAAGGTGGAATAATAAAAGTGTCGCCCTAAAGAAAACAACAGTACAGCTTTATTTTAAAACTTTTATTGAAAAAATCAATTCTAGTAACTTGATTATGTAATAGTAGAGATGACATATATTCAATGCACAACAGGCAGAAAATTAAATACAAAGAATGTGACGTAAGGGAGTGGAGATTTTATATATATATATATATATATATATATATATATATATATATATATATATATATATATATGTACTTATTGATTTGTAAATCGCCACTTGTTCTCGTCTCCTCTTACCAACAGTGACTATAATTCATTCCTCGCATTGTGACAGGCTTCTAAATCTTTTTTACATATATATATATATATATATATATATATATATATATATATATATATATATATATATATATATAGAGAGAGAGAGAGAGAGAGAGAGAGAGAGAGAGAGGGAGGGGGGGGAGAACAAATAGAGTGACAATGACAAACTTTAAAATAAGAAAAAAAGATTGAATTGAAGACAAAAAAGAGAAAACCGAAAATTTACAACAGGAAGAAAATTAAATACATAAGATGAGACGTAAGTGTGGGGAGGTATATATATATATATATATATATATATATATATATATATATATATATATATATATATATATATATATGTATATATATATATATATATATGAGAGAGACAGAAAGGGAGAGAGAGGGGAGACATGAGGAGAACAAGTAGGTTGACGATGACTACGATATATGAGCGAAGACGAGGCCATTGGAAAGATAACACTTTAATTGTAAGCAACATTTTGCAACTAACTTAGAAACTGCCATTTTATTTGAATCTACTTGTACTTGATCAGTGCCAGCTGATTGGTTTCTGCACTTTATGATTTTTTCTTGATATGCTAACTGTTTTCATTAGTGACGTAGCATTTATAATATCAATTTTCCTTTTGATTCCAATTATTTCTACCAAGGTTTTTAGAAAGTGTTCAGTGTTCCAACAATTACTTGTATTTTTGTGGAAATTCCTCCAGACAACGCATGAAACCACTTAATGTAAGGAATTATACAAAAATATCACTTCGTGAACAAAAACTAAGAAGCTACTGGAATAGGAAGTTCTATTATATCGAAGTATCAAAATAGTGAATTGGTGAAGACCACTAGAGCAACAGATTAAACGAGCTGGAACAAAGGAAGCAGGGAATAGATCAGACAATTCTGGGGAACACATGTCATAATATTATTTATAGAGAAGACTGAGACTAACAGCATCACGTTTGTCAGAGAGAGGATACAGAGGAGAAGAAAGGTTGGGGGTCAACCAAATTACATATATGTTTATCAAGAACCTTTAAATGGGACAAACACAGTTATAGAAAAGACTGAGACTAGCAAATCATCTCTGTAAGAAAGAGTTTGCAGAGAAGATGAAAGGGGGAGGCCAACCATATTACCAATGCACTTCTGAATTTTATCAAGAACTGTTAAATGGGACAGAGATTCACCAGTTCCAAAATGGCATCAGTACTCCATACAACATCAGATGGTAGATTTGTAGAGATAGAGAATAGCCTCAGGTGTGAGAAGGTGTTTGAAGTGATAGAGAGAACCGACTACATGAGAAGCAGAAATATATTTATATACTTTTCACTTTTGCTTCATTTGACTTCAAACAAAATTCTCAAAAATCAAAGGTTCCCTTCCTAAAGGCTAACACTTGATCTCTTTATGAGATGCATAGCCTCGGGTGTGAGAAGGTGTTTAGAGCGATATAGACAACAAACTACATGAGAATCAACCCGAGCAATGGATCTAATGTATGGACTCCACGAAAGAATCGATGAGAAAGAAAAAAAAAGTTTGAGGGTCGATTTCTTTTCAGAACAAAGCCATCCACGGGAATCTCAGAAATAAAAAGGGCACGTCTACGATTGAAAGACATGATCCGAGTCTTACCATGATTAAACAAAACAAGCAATTTCACACTCCAATCCACAACTGAACCCAAATTAACTTCTAGATCATCTGCATATTCTAATTAATTCAAGGTAGATGAACGAAAAGAAACACCAGAATTTATTTTTTTTATTATAATATATATATCTATATATATAGATATATATATATAGATATATATATATTATATTATATTTTTTTAATTATAATTTATATATATATATATATATATATATATATATATATATATATTTAGTGGAGATGGTAATTAATAAAAACCGAAGGAAGTGCTCAATACTGTTGTAGAGCAAATATGCGTTTTATTTTTTATTACCGTATCTTTGTGTTAAGTTACATTATTGTTTCGGCTACACGGCCGTTTTTTTTTTTTTGACGGTCTGTAGCGTCCTCAGACTTTTACAGAAATGTTCGCTATTTTGGGATGAAAGAGTTGGAAGAGTGGATGAGATCGCCCCCCCCCCCCCGGCCGTATAGCCGAAACAATAATGTAACTTAACAGAAAGATACGGTAATAAAAAATAAAACGTATATATATATATATATATATATATATATATATATATATATATATATATATATATATATATATATATATATATATATATATATATATATATATATATATATATAAATGCATCTAAAACCAAATTTCTATCTTTGCATCATCAACGTTCTGATCCCTGTCTGGCATCAATTGAAATGAATGGCTCTCGTTTTGGGGAGGCTCCATGTTTTGACAAGCTTCTGGGCTTGACCTTTACTCCTGATCTAAAATGGAATATGTACATCAAACCTGTTGCGAACGTCGCTGGAAAAATGATAGGATCACCTATCTTTCCCCATTCATTCCTTTATAAATAGTTATTACAGGGTTGAACGCTAAAAGTGTCGCCCTAAAGAAAACAACACTTCAGATTACTTGATTATGTAGTAGAACAAGAAGAAAATTATATACTAAAGATGTGACGTAAAGGAGTGGTGAGAGGAATATATATATATATATATATATATATATATATATATATATATATATATATATATATATATATATATATAGATAGATAGATAGATAGATAGATATAAAATTTTTATTATTCTATGTAAGACAAATAATAAAAATCTTTTGATTTGAAATTTAAACTTTCACGTCATAAATTTTTTAATTCATTGAATGACTAAAATTTGATTTATTTGCTCTATCTTGTATATCGAGCAATTTTTATTCAGGTGGGATAATACTTATAGAACATTACTGCCAATAATATTTTGTAAAACTTATAATCACAGGTTTCCATACCAGTTGATTGTTAGATAGCTTTATTCTGAAGAGTAGAAGAGTATATATATATATATATATATATATATATATATATATATATATATATATATATATATATATATATATATATATATATAGAGAGAGAGAGAGAGAGAGAGAGAGAGAGAGAGAGAAATAGGATAGAGGGAAAGAATGGAGCATAGGGGGAGATAGGGAGCAGAACAAGTAGGGTGACAATGACTACGATATATGAGTGAAGACGAGGGTATGGGAAAGAAGAGACTAAATTGTAAGAAACATTTTACAACTAACTAAGAAGCTGCCATTTTATTTGAATCTACTTGTAGTTGGTTGAACATAAAGATGTGCGCAAACATTTAACACTACACAAATTTTAAAATAAGAATTTAACACTACACAAACTTTAAAATAAGAATTTAACACTACACAAACTTTAAAATAAGAATTTAACACTACACAAACTTTAAAATAAGAATTTAACACTACACAAACTTTAAAATAAGAATTTAACACTACACAAACTTTAAAATAAGAATTTAACACTACACAAACTTTAAAATAAGAATTTAACACTACACAAACTTTAAAATAAGAATTTAACACTACACAAACTTTAAAATAAGAATTTAACACTACACAAACTTTAAAATAAGAATTTAACACTACACAAACTTTAAAATAAGAATTTAACACTACACAAACTTTAAAATAAGAATTTAACACTACACAAACTTTAAAATAAGAATGTAACACTACACAAACTTTAAAATAAGAATTTAACACTACACAAACTTTAAAATAAGAATTTAACACTACACAAACTTTAAAATAAGAATTTAACACTACACAAACTTTAAAATAAGAATTTAACACTACACAAACTTTAAAATAAGAATTTAACACTACACAAACTTTACAATAAGAATTTAACACTACACAAACTTTAAAATAAGAATTTAACACTACACAAACTTTAAAATAAGAATTTAACACTACACAAGCTTTAAAATAAGAATTTAACTCTACACAAACTTTAAAATAAGAATTTAACACTACACAAACTTTAAAATAAGAATTTAACACTACACAAGTTTAAAATAAGAATTTAACTCTACACAAGCTTTAAAATAAGAATTTAAATCTACACAAACTTTCAAATAAGAATTTAACACTACACAAACTTTAAAATAAGAATTTAACACTACACAAGCTTTAAAATAAGAATTTAACTCTACACAAACTTTAAAATAAGAATTTAACACTACACAAACTTTAAAATAAGAATTTAACACTACACAAACTTTAAAATAAGAATTTAACACTACACAAACTTTAAAATAAGAATTTAACACTACACAAGCTTTAAAATAAGAATTTAACTCTACACAAACTTTAAAATAAGAATTTCACACTACACAAACTTTAAAATAAGAATTTAACACTACACAAACTTTAAAATAAGAATTTAACACTACACAAACTTTAAAATAAGAATGTAACACTACACAAACTTTAAAATAAGAATTTAACACTACACAAACTTTAAAATAAGAATTTAACACTACACAAAATTAAAATAAGAATTTAACACTACACAAACTTTAAAATAAGAATTTAAAACTACACAAACTTTAAAATAAGAATTTAACACTACACAAACTTTAAAATAAGAATTTAACACTACACAAACTTTAAAAAAAGAATTTAACACTACACAAACTTTAAAATAAGAATTTAACACTACACAAGCTTTAAAATAAGAATTTAACTCTACACAAACTTTAAAATAAGAATTTAACACTACACAAACTTTAAAATAAGAATTTAACACTACACAAGCTTTAAAATAAGAATTTAACTCTACACAAGCTTTAAAATAAGAATTTAAATCTACACAAACTTTAAAATAAGAATTTAACACTACACAAACTTTAAAATAAGAATTTAACACTACACAAGCTTTAAAATAAGAATTTAACTCTACACAAACTTTAAAATAAGAATTTAACACTACACAAACTTTAAAATAAGAATTTAACACTACACAAACTTTAAAATAAGAATTTAACACTACACAAACATTTAAATAAGAATTTAACACTACACAAACTTTAAAATAAGAATTTAACACTACACAAACTTTAAAATAAGAATTTAACACTACACAAACTTTAAAATAAGAATTTAACACTACACAAACTTTAAAATAAGAATTGAACACTACACAAACTTTAAAATAAGAATTTAACACTACACAAACTTTAAAATAAGAATTTAACACTACACAAACTTTAAAATAAGAATTTAACACAACACAAACTTTTAAATAAGAATTTAACACTACATAAACTTTAAAATAAGAATTTAACACTACACAAACTTTAAAATAAGAATTTAACACTACACAAACTTTAAAATAAGAATTTAACACTACACAAACTTTAAAATAAGAATTTAACACTACACTTTAAAATAAGAATTTAACACTACACAAGCTTTAAAATAAGAATTTAACTCTACACAAACTTTAAAATAAGAATTTCACACTACACAAACTTTAAAATAAGAATTTAACACTACACAAACTTTAAAATAAGAATTTAACACTACACAAACTTTAAAATAAGAATTTTACACTACACAAACTTTAAAATAAGAATTTAACACTACACAAACTTTAAAATAAAATTTAACACTACACAAAATTTAAAATAAGAATTTAACACTACACAAACTTTAAAATAAGAATTTAACACTACACAAACTTTAAAATAAGAATTTTACACTACACAAACTTTAAAATAAGAATTTAACACTACACAAACTTTAAAATAAGAATTTACCACTACACAAACTTTAAAATAAGAATTTAACACTACACAAACTTTAAAATAAGAATTTAACACTACACAAACTTTAAAATAAGAATTTAACACTACACAAACTTTAAAATAAGAATTTAACACTACACAAGCTTTAAAATAAGAATTTAACTCTACACAAACTTTAAAATAAGAATTTAACACTACACAAACTTTAAAATAAGAATTTAACACTACACAAACTTTAAAATAAGAATTTAACACTACACAAACTTTAAAATAAGAATGTAACACTACACAAACTTTAAAATAAGAATTTAACACTACACAAACTTTAAAATAAGAATTTAACACTACACAAAATTAAAATAAGAATTTAACACTACACAAACTTTAAAATAAGAATTTAACACTACACAAACTTTAAAATAAGAATTTAACACTACACAAACTTTTAAATAAGAATTTAACACTACACAAACTTTAAAATAAGAATTTAACACTACACAAACTTTAAAATAAGAATTTAACACTACACAAGCTTTAAAATAAGAATTTAACTCTACACAAACTTTAAAATAAGAATTTAACACTACACAAACTTTAAAATAAGAATTTAACACTACACAAGCTTTAAAATAAGAATTTAACTCTACACAAGCTTTAAAATAAGAATTTAAATCTACACAAACTTTAAAATAAGAATTTAACACTACACAAGCTTTAAAATAAGAATTTAACTCTACACCAACTTTAAAATAAGAATTTAACACTACACAAACTTTAAAATAAGAATTTAACACTACACAAGCTTTAAAATAAGAATTTTACTCTACACAAGCTTTAAAATAAGAATTTAAATCTACACAAACTTTAAAATAAGAATTTAACACTACACAAACTTTAAAATAAGAATTTAACTCTACACAAGCTTTAAAATAAGAATTTAACACTACACAAACTTTAAAATAAGAATTTAACACTACACAAACTTTAAAATAAGAATTTTACACTACACAAACTTTAAAATAAGAATTTAACACTACACAAACTTTAAAATAAGAATTTAACACTACACAAACTTTAAAATAAGAATTTAACACTACACAAACTTTAAAATAAGAATTTAACACTACACAAACTTTAAAATAAGAATTTAACACTACACAAACTTTAAAATAAGAATTTAACACTACACAAACTTTAAAATAAGAATTTTACACTACACAAACTTTAAAATAAGAATTTAAATCTACACAAACTTTAAAATAAGAATTTAACACTACACAAACTTTAAAATAAGAATTTACCACTACACAAACTGTAAAATAAGAATTTAACACTACACAAACTTTAAAATAAGAATTTAACACTACACAAACTTTAAAATAAGAATTTAACACTACACAAACATTTAAATAAGAATTTAACACTACACAAACTTTAAAATAAGAATTTAACACTACACAAACTTTAAAATAAGAATTTAACACTACACAAACTTTAAAATAAGAATTTAACACTACACAAACTTTAAAATAAGAATTTAACACTACACAAACTTTAAAATAAGAATTTAACACTTCACAAACTTTAAAATAAGAATTTAACACAACACAAACTTTTAAATAAGAATTTAACACTACACAAACTTTAAAATAAGAATTTAACACTACACAAACTTTAAAATAAGAATTTAACACTACACAAACTTTAAAATAAGAATTTAACACTACACAAACTTTAAAATAAGAATTTAACACTACACTTTAAAATAAGAATTTAACACTACACAAGCTTTAAAATAAGCATTTAACTCTACACAAACTTTAAAATAAGAATTTCACACTACACAAACTTTAAAATAAGAATTTTACACTACACAAACTTTAAAATATAAATTTAACATTACACAAACTTTAAAATAAGAATTTTACACTACACAAACTTTAAAATAAGAATTTAACACTACACAAACTTTAAAATAAGAATTTAACACTACACAAACTTTAAAATAAGAATTTAACACTACACAAACTTTAAAATAAGAATTTAACACTACACAAACTTTAAAATAAGAATTTAACACTACACAAACTTTAAAATAAGAATTTAACACTACACAAACTTTAAAATAAGAATTTAACACTACACAAACTTTAAAATAAGAATTTAACACTACACGAACTTTAAAATAAGAATTTAACACTACACAAACTGTAAAATAAGAATTTAACACTACACAAACTTTAAAATAAGAATGTAACACTACACAAACTTTAAAATAAGAATTTAACACTACACAAACTTTAAAATAAGAATTTAACACTACACAAACTTTAAAATAAGAATTTAACACTACACAAACTTTAAAATAAGAATTTAACACTACACAAACTTTAAAATAAGAATTTAACACTACACAAACTTTAAAATAAGAATTTAACACTACACAAACTTTAAAATAAGAATTTAACACTACACAAACTTTAAAATAAGAATTTAACACTACACAAACTTTAAAATAAGAATTTAACACTACACAAACTTTAAAATAAGAATTTAACACTACACAAACTTTAAAATAAGAATTTAACACTACACAAACTTTAAAATAAGAATTTAACACTACACAAGCTTTAAAATAAGAATTTAACTCTACACAAACTTTAAAATAAGAATTTAACACTACACAAACTTTAAAATAAGAATTTAACACTTCACAAACTTTAAAATAAGAATTTAACACAACACAAACTTTTAAATAAGAATTTAACACTACACAAACTTTAAAATAAGAATTTAACACTACACAAACTTTAAAATAAGAATTTAACACTACACAAACTTTAAAATAAGAATTTAACACTACACAAACTTTAAAATAAGAATTTAACACTACACTTTAAAATAAGAATTTAACACTACACAAGCTTTAAAATAAGCATTTAACTCTACACAAACTTTAAAATAAGAATTTCACACTACACAAACTTTAAAATAAGAATTTTACACTACACAAACTTTAAAATAAGAATTTAACATTACACAAACTTTAAAATAAGAATTTTACACTACACAAACTTTAAAATAAGAATTTAACACTACACAAACTTTAAAATAAGAATTTAACACTACACAAACTTTAAAATAAGAATTTAACACTACACAAACTTTAAAATAAGAATTTAACACTACACAAACTTTAAAATAAGAATTTAACACTACACAAACTTTAAAATAAGAATTTAACACTACACAAACTTTAAAATAAGAATTTAACACTACACAAACTTTAAAATAAGAATTTAACACTACACGAACTTTAAAATAAGAATTTAACACTACACAAACTGTAAAATAAGAATTTAACACTACACAAACTTTAAAATAAGAATGTAACACTACACAAACTTTAAAATAAGAATTTAACACTACACAAACTTTAAAATAAGAATTTAACACTACACAAACTTTAAAATAAGAATTTAACACTACACAAACTTTAAAATAAGAATTTAACACTACACAAACTTTAAAATAAGAATTTAACACTACACAAACTTTAAAATAAGAATTTAACACTACACAAACTTTAAAATAAGAATTTAACACTACACAAACTTTAAAATAAGAATTTAACACTACACAAACTTTAAAATAAGAATTTAACACTACACAAACTTTAAAATAAGAATTTAACACTACACAAACTTTAAAATAAGAATTTAACACTACACAAACTTTAAAATAAGAATTTAACACTACACAAGCTTTAAAATAAGAATTTAACTCTACACAAACTTTAAAATAAGAATTTAACACTACACAAACTTTAAAATAAGAATTTAACACTGCACAAACTTTAAAATAAGAATTTAACACTACACAAACTTTAAAATAAGAACTTAACACTACACAAACTTTAAAATAAGAATTTAACACTACACAAACTTTAAAATAAGAATTTAACACTACACAAACTTTAAAATAAGAATTTAACACTACACAAACTTTAAAATAAGAATTTAACACTACACAAACTTTAAAATAAGAATTTAACACAACACAAACTTTAAAATGAGAATTTAACACTACACAAACTTTAAAATAAGAATTTAACACTACACAAACTTTAAAATAAGAATTTAACACTACACAAACTTTAAAATAAGAATTTAACACTACACAAACTTTAAAATAAGAATGTAACACTACACAAACTTTAAAATAAGAATTTAACACTACACAAACTTTAAAATAAGAATTTAACACTACAAAAACTTTAAAATAAGAATTTAACACTACACAAACTTTAAAATAAGAATTTAACACTACACAAACTTTAAAATAAGAATTTAACACTACACAAACTTTAAAATAAGAATTTAACACTACACAAGTTTTAAAATAAGAATTTAACTCTACACAAACTTTAAAATAAGAATTTAACACTACACAAACTTTAAAATAAGAATTTAACACTACACAAACTTTTAAGTAAGAATTTAATACTACACAAACTTTAAAATAAGAATTTTACACTACACAAACTTTAAAATAAGAATTTAACACTACACAAACTTTAAAATAAGAATTTAACACTACACAAACTTTAAAATAAGAATTTAACACTACACAAACTTTAAAATAAGAATTTAACACTACACAAACTTTAAAATAAGAATTTAACACTACACAAACTTTAAAATAAGAATTTAACACTACACAAACTTTAAAATAAGAATGTAACACTACACAAACTTTAAAATAAGAATTTAACACTACACAAACTTTAAAATAAGAATTTAACACTACACAAACTTTAAAATAAGAATTTAACACTACACAAACTTTAAAATAAGAATTTAACACTACACAAACTTTAAAATAAGAATTTAACACTACACAAACTTTAAAATAAGAATTTAACACTACACAAACTTTAAAATAAGAATGTAACACTACACAAACTTTAAAATAAGAATTTAACACTACACAAGCTTTAAAATAAGAATTTAACTCTACACAAACTTTAAAATAAGAATTTAACACTACACAAACTTTAAAATAAGAATTTAACACTACACAAGCTTTAAAATAAGAATTTAACTCTACACAAGCTTTAAAATAAGAATTTAAATCTACACAAACTTTAAAATAAGAATTTAACACTACACAAACTTTAAAATAAGAATTTAACTCTACACAAGCTTTAAAATAAGAATTTAACACTACACAAACTTTAAAATAAGAATTTAACACTACACAAACTTTAAAATAAGAATTTAACACTACACAAACTTTAAAATAAGAATTTAACACTACACAAACTTTAAAATAAGAATTTAACACTACACAAACTTTAAAATAAGAATTTAACACTACACAAACTTTAAAATAAGAATTTAACACTACACAAACTTTAAAATAAGAATTTAACACTACACAAACTTTAAAATAAGAATTTAACACTACACAAACTTTAAAATAAGAATTTAACACTACACAAACTTTAAAATAAGAATTTAACACTACACAAACTTTAAAATAAGAATTTAACACTACACAAACTTTAAAATAAGAATTTAACACTACACAAACTTTAAAATAAGAATTTAACACTACACAAACTTTAAAATAAGAATTTAACACTACACAAACTTTAAAATAAGAATTTAACACTACACAAACATTTAAATAAGAATTTAACACTACACAAACTTTAAAATAAGAATTTAACACTACACAAACTTTAAAATAAGAATTTAACACTACACAAACTTTAAAATAAGAATTTAACACTACACAAACTTTAAAATAAGAATTTAACACTACACAAACTTTAAAATAAGAATTTGACACTACACAAACTTTAAAATAAGAATTTAACAGTACACAAACTTTAAAATAAGAATTTAACACAACACAAACTTTTAAATAAGAATTTAACACTACACAAACTTTAAAATAAGAATTTAACACTACACAAACTTTAAAATAAAAATTTAACACTACACAAACTTTAAAATAAGAATTTAACACTACACAAACTTTAAAATAAGAATTTAACACTACACAAACTTTAAAATAAGAATTTAACACTACACAAACTTTAAAATAAGAATTTAACACTACACAAACTTTAAAATAAGAATTTAACACAACACAAACTTTAAAATAAGAATTTAACACTACACAAACTTTAAATTAAGAATTTAACACCACACAAACTTTAAAATAAGAATTTAACACTACACAAACTTTAAAATAAGAATTTAACACTACACAAACTTTAAAATAAGAATTTAACACTACACAAACTTTAAAATAAGAATTTAACACTACACAAACTTTAAAATAAGAATTTAACACTACACAAACTTTTAAATAAGAATTTAACACTACACAAACTTTAAAATAAGAATTTAACACTACACAAACTTTAAAATAAGAATTTAACACTACACAAACTTTAAAATAAGAATTTAACACTACACAAACTTTAAAATAAGAATTTAACACTACACAAACTTTAAAATAAGAATTTAACACTACACAAACTTTAAAATAAGAATTTAACACTACACAAACTTTAAAATAAAAATTTAACACTACACAAACTTTAAAATAAGAATTTAACACTACACAAACTTTAAAATAAGAATTTAACACTACACAAACTTTAAAATAAGAATTTAACACTACACAAACTTTAAAATAAGAATTTAACACTACACAAACTTTAAAATAAGAATTTAACACTACACAAACTTTAAAATAAGAATGTAACACTACACAAACTTTAAAATAAGAATTTAACACTACACAAACTTTAAAATAAGAATTTAACACTACACAAACTTTAAAATAAGAATTTAACACTACACAAACTTTAAAATAAGAATTTACCACTACACAAACTTTAAAATAAGAATTTAACACTACACAAGCTTTAAAATAAGAATTTAACTCTACACAAACTTTAAAATAAGAATTTAACACTACACAAACTTTAAAATAAGAATTTAACACTACACAAGCTTTAAAATAAGAATTTAACTCTACACAAACTTTAAAATTAGAATTTAACACTACACAAACTTTAAAATAAGAATTTAACACTACACAAACTTTTAAATAAGAATTTAACACTACACAAACTTTAAAATAAGAATTTACCACTACACAAACTTTAAAATAAGAATTTAACACTACACAAACTTTAAAATAAGAATTTAACACTACACAAACTTTAAAATAAGAATTTAACACTACACAAGCTTTAAAATAAGAATTTAACTCTACACAAACTTTAAAATAAGAATTTCACACTACACAAACTTTAAAATAAGAATTTAACACTACACAAGTTTTAAAATAAGCATTTAACTCCACACAAACTTTAAAATAAGAATTTAACACTACACAAACTTTAAAATAAAAATTTAACACTACACAAACTTTAAAATAAGAATTTAACACTACACAAACTTTAAAATAAGAATTTAACACTACACAAACTTTAAAATAAGAATTTAACACTACACAAACTGTAAAATAAGAATTTAACACTACACAAACTTTAAAATAAGAATTTAACACTTCACAAACTTTAAAATAAGAATTTAACACTACACAAACTTTAAAATAAGAATTTAACACTACACAAACTTTAAAATAAGAATTTAACACTACACAAACTTTAAAATAAGAATTTAACATTACACAAACTTTAAAATAAGAATTTAACACTACACAAACTTTAAAATAAGAATTTAACACTACACAAACTTTAAAATAAGAATTTAACACTACACAAACTTTAAAATAAGAATTTAACACTACACAAACTGTAAAATAAGAATTTAACACTACACAAACTTTAAAATAAGAATTCCACACTTCACAAACTTTAAAATAAGAATTTAACACTACAAAAACTTTAAAATAAGAATTTAACACTACACAAACTTTAAAATAAGAATTTAACACTACACAAACTTTAAAATAAAATTTAACACTACACAAACTTTAAAATAAGAATTTAACACTACACAAACTTTAAAATAAGAATTTAACACTACACAAACTTTAAAATAAGAATTTAACACTACACAAACTTTAAAATAAGAATTTTACACTACACAAACTTTAAAATAAGAATTTAACACTACACAAACTTTAAAATAAGAATTTACCACTACACAAACTTTAAAATAAGAATTTAACACTACAAAAACTTTCAAATAAGAATTTAACACTACACAAACTTTAAAATAAGAATTTAACACTACACAAACTTTTAAATAAGAATTTAACACTACACAAACTTTAAAATAAGAATTTAACACTACACAAACTTTAAAATAAGAATTTAACACTACACAAACTTTAAAATAAGAATTTAACACTACACATCTGTGCCTAAATCAAAACGTAGATTCCATGAACAAAGCTTCTTTCTTAGAACTGCACACCTGTAGAACTCTGTTCCGCTTGCCTGTTTCCCTCCCGACTTCAACCTGGATGTCTTCAAGTCCAACACAAACAAATTCCTGATGAACCGCTCCTTTAAGTAATGACACTTTATCAATTCTCCAATACTATTACTACACTATCCCATTGATTACTGTACACACAGTAACCCATACCCCGAGTGGCCCTTGGGCCTTGATAAGTGGTGACCTCCATGTAAAAAAAAAAAAAAAAAAAAAAAAAAACTTTAAAATAAGAAAAAAAGATTAAATTGAAGACAAAAAAGAGAAAACGGAAATTTACACCAGGAAGAAAAATAGATACAAAAGAGCAGACATAATAGTGATGTCGCTCAAATGTTTCTCAGCAACTGTTGGCCTATTTACAACAATAATAGCACAGATAAAAAAAAAAGCCAAGCCTATAACATTTTAAAGCTCGGTTGCTTTTGAGGAAATTAAAAACGTAAGTCATCAATGAATAAAAATATGGCGAACATGTTGACTTTCTATTCTTTCATTCAAGCGGGACACATAAAAATTGATTTTTGAGTTAAATTGAAATTTGAAGTATTATAGTATAGTTGTGCTCCTAAACCAAATGAAAATGTTAATTTTTTTTCTTGTGTCTGTCATTTCAAGGAGTCGAATTTTGTAAGAACTTCATCTAAATAAAGTAAATACCACTATTTTAGCTCACTGGGAAGGATGGTATCATGAAGGATGAACGTATACACCACCCTCTAAGAGAAGAGGTAATACCTGGGATAATGCCATAATGTAAACAAAACAGATACTACACTACCTCTCCTCAAGGGGGTGTAATACTTAAAAGTATTGTTTACTGACAACAGAAAAGGCACTAAATTAACACCATCCCCACAAAGAGAAGGTTATGCCTGGGAGGGTAATCACATAGCAACAGAATAATTACAATACAACAAAACAAATCCCCTTCAGTAAAAGGATGAAGGATGGTATCAGCAAAACATGCTACACTACCCCTCCTCCTCCAGAATTGAGCTTTGATATACAAAAGTATAATTAATAGAAAGAAATATTAAGTTGAGAAGAAAGTTCTTGCGTTTTTCGCTCCACCTAATCGTTTCAATTACAATCGTTTTAAAGCAATCATGTCTTCTTTTCAGAACATTGAATACAGGAAGGAGAAAAAAGCAAATTTGCACAATTTTTTTATTTCAATTCAAGCTAGGCTGAGTAGCTGCTGAAACAGCTCGTGATATCGATGAAGCGTTTGGCCTACAAACCACTACTGAACACACAGGCCAATGGTTATTTAAGAAATTTTGTGGTAGTGACGAGTTTTGAAGATGATGAGCGTAGGGGTCATCTATTACATGTCGATAATGATCAATTAAGAGTCTAAGTCAAAGTCATTCCACACACGACTGTTTGAGAACTTGCTTCTGAATTAGACGTAACGTATACAACGATTTCTATTCCAACCACTTGAGAGAGATTGAAAAGACAAAAAACTTGATAAATGGGTGCCTCACGAACAACAGCAAACGAAAGAAACACCCTTATGAAGTGTCATCTTTCCTTCTTTTACGCAACAAGAACGACCCGTTTCTCAACCGGGTTGTGACTTGCGATGAAAAGTGGGTTCTTTACGCCAACCTGCGACACTCAGCTAAGTGGTTAGACGCCACTGAAGCTCCACGATACTTCCCGAAGCCAGAGTTGCACCAAAAGAAGGTCATGCTGATTGTTTGATGGTCTGCGACCCGTCTCATCCAATACAGTTCTTTGGATGTAGGCAAAACCATTACGGCAGTGAAGTACTATCAACAAATCGATGAAATGCATCAGAAACTTCGACAATACCGAGCATTAGTTAAAAACCGAAAGCACTTTCTTTTCAACCTGGTAGAATAGTTTTGGCTTCAAATGCACAAATACCAAATCTCCATCAGTAATAGAAGTAACAGTACAGTTTTGGCTTCAGGCTGACGGATAGCAAATCTCCAGCAGTAATAGATTCATTTATTTACAGAATAACTTGTCTCTTTTTATTGAATTAAATGTTCCAGCCGTTATCCTGATATTCTGCCATCATTCGAGTGTAGAAATTGATTATCGATTCTCATAATTTTTGTCATGAACTACAATTCATAAGGTTGACATTTTGAAAAAGGACATTCTATTTGCTACGTCTTTATTTCTATATTACTTAAATTATTTTTAAAAAGAAAAAAAAAGTAGAATTTTAAAGTCAGATGAAATAAAAAGAACTCATTGGTCATGGCCATTATCATATCGTATGAATCCGACGATTCTATCATTGACATTCGTTTCTCTGATATTTTTCTAGCCAGATTTTTTTCTAGAAATACATAGGGCATTAACACGGCTACCGAGAGAAAAGGCCGGTGAACATGACAGCTTGACGTCATTACTAGATCAACATTTAGGTAAACAGTGCCTAATGTTTCCGGTGTGGCCACACTAATAGCTATAAAAATATTGTTCGTTGACCTAGATAATGACTGTGGTAATTTTATTTGGATAATCATAAAATTGCACATTAGAATAATTTTAATCTAACAAATTATAAGAATAAGTGAACTTGTTTTTGACTTTTATATCTCTCAAAGGAAGTCGAATATTTTATTTATTTTTTAAACTGCAAAACAAACAATTTTTATATGAGAATATTTTTCAGTCCGTTCTTTGATTAATAAATAAAACTTTTCATTGAGTATTTTCAAATATTCTAAAACTGTCGTGAGAAGCATTTTTCACGACAGTTTTTTTTTGTTTTGTTTTTTGTTGTTCTTGTTTGTTTTTGTTGTTTTTTTTTGTTTGTTTGTTTTTTTTTGTTTTTTAACTAAAAAGATTGATGAATTCATTATTTTTGTACCAGCGTAATTTATTTCTTTGTAATATATTTAAAAAAAAAATTTTTTAAGTTTTTTTGTTTTATAACATTGTATCTATAAATAATATGACCGAAATGGGAAATGAAATAGAAAATTCTCTATTCTCTCCCGAGACATACGAACACAAATTCATCTTAAAAATTCATTAACTAATCAGTTTTAATTAAAGTTTTGATATGAACTAAAAATAAAGAGTACATTAAATTTTAGTTAACATATTTTCTTGTGTTTTATCTTATAAATGAATGTTGTACGCACCATGCTATAATAAGTTTATTATTTAGGAAGCCATTCTTAACATGGGGAGGGGTTTTCTATCTATTTTGCACTTTTATGTGCCATCAACTTGAATCGAAACCAAAACTGTAGCATTCAAAGCTGGTGACGTTACCACTGAAGCATCGTGACACGTAAATAAACCGATTAAAAATGAAAAATTAAAAATCAATTAAGATGAATATACAAAATGTTTAACGATTTTTCCAATTTTGACCCATTTTTGACCGATTAAAAACAATTTTAACAGGATAAAGACCCTTAAAAGGACGACCCATAAAAAAAATCCAATCATTTGAAGGCCCTAGCGCCGCTCTGCGATTTTTAGTTTCGGAGTTTGAAAATATTGGCGAAAGACAGACAGGTCGACAGACAGATCGACATGTAGCCGTTTATATATTAGATTGTTAGTTAATAAAAAATATATAAGATATATATTTAAAAAAAAATGTATAAAATTAAAAATACTATACTATTTTTTTACACATCATCCCATATGTATTGTTGAGATATATTATACATTTTTAGATATATTATACACTAGCGAGGGGTACCCGGCGTTGCCCGGGTGTTTGGAGGTGTGTGTGGGGGGGGGGGGTTAAAAAAAAGTAAGTATGAGGATCGAAATCTAAGAAGGCGGGATTTGTAATGTTTGCAAACAATTGAAAGTTCTTTTCTAATATTTCATAATTTGTCTATATCTTTAAAATTTGCAATAAAACAATTTTCACGCAGATAGAAAGCAAGGGAAATATAGAGATTTACAAGTATTGGATCTTTTGAGAATTTCCTATTTTATGGTGTGTGTAAGATTATTTTGGATTAGGCTTAAATAGTGGGTAGTTAGGGAGGTTTTGCTCGAGTGTTTAGGGTTAGTAAAGGAGCATTTGTGGGCAATCTTTAAACGAGGTTTCAGCAAGCCCGATATAATATGTTTTATCATTTAGATTTTTTAATGGAGCAATAGTGACCTTATAAACAACTTCAGATTAAAAGCATTGTTGTCCAAGTGATCATTCTGCCTTATTTATGCAGTTGCAGTTTTCGGTTTTACTAATATTATTGTAATTATTGCTGTTATTGTGTGTGTATGTTTTTTTTTTTAAATATTCTTTCTAAATTGTCACTGAAACTGTATCCGAGTTTTACAGTATTCTTATTAAACATTTTATGTAATATGTTGTTTGGGGGGGAAGTGAGTGTTAACTAATTTAAAGATTTTTTTCCAAGTTTATCCCTTATCATAATATTAAAAAGGGAGTTCAACCAAATGAGTTTCCTAGTTCTGTGTCTTTTATTTTAATTATTATTATTAAGAAGGTTTGGTTCAATGTAGTTAATGGTTGTATTGGTATATCCACTATTTAAAATATATATATATTAGACATAACATAAAAAGATGGCGGAAGTGAGGAAGCATGGCTTTGGAAGTCTTTTTACCCGAATACGATGTTAAGCATGTTAAAAATATACCTTTTGTTGTAAAAATCTAATGGAAAAACAGCGGAAGAAGTTGATGGGGACAGGATATTTTTATGGACACATAAATCTTAAAATTGCCTTCCCACTAATGAAACAGCTTTAATGGAAAAAAATCCCGGAAATAAACGAAGGTTATAAAAAAAAACGCGAGTCTTTGAATTTTCAACAAAATTTTGCACTATATATATATATATATATATATATATATATATATATATATATATATATATATATATATATATATATATAGTAAGTTATAATATATATATATGGCGATTAAGCTACACTGAATATTCCGCATTTCATCCACTCTAGGATTCTTCAGGCTTATTCAGTGTAGCTTAATAGCCATATATATTTTATAAGTTACTAACTAGCTCTACCTATATATTGAGCACTGTTGAAGTAAATACTTAAAGTTTACGCATAAATTTATACTTTCGTATATTAATGTTATGTGAGTAAATGAAGTAGTTATATATATATATATATATATATATATATATATATATATATATATATATATATATATGCTTAGCCTTCAGACCAAGATCAAAGTGAAGTACCTGTTCCAAAGTGGCTTTCGGGCCTTGATAAGTGGTGAACACCGTGTAAAAAGAAAAAAAAAGTGACGTATCTATTCCAATGTTACAGTTAAGATAATTTGTCTCTGTCAATGGAAGGGAAACCCTTCTATACTGAGACAATTATTATTTTTGGTCCGAACCAGAGTGCTCATTTTGCTTTTTTTCAGAGAGCTGGTTTAACCCCACATTAAAAAGGACCTTGTGTCACATTTTGCTTTCGTGGGGAAGCAAATAAATACTAATAAAAATACCCTATATATATGTTTTATGGTAGCAATATGTTCAAGATTTAAGAATAGCTCGTGTTACCCTAAATTTGATACGGGGCGGGTGCGAGTGAGGTGAGGATTAAAAGTAAAATAGTTTCTCTCTCTCTCTCTCTCTCTCTCTCTCTCTCTCTCTCTCTCTCTCTCTCTCTCTCTCGCGCGCGCGCGCGCGCACACACACACACACACACAATATATATATATATATATATGTGTGTGTGTGTGTGTGTGTGTGTATATATATATATATATATATATATATATATATATATATATATATATATATATATATCCCATTCAGACGTATTTCATTTCAATTTACTTCCAGCCTTGCCACTAGCAGTCTAATCATACGAACTAACAAACTATCACACCTTAACTAAAATATTTCAAAACATTTGATCATTTTTATATACTAATTTTTTAGCCAGTTCAAGAAAACTGATTGACAATATATACATAATTGTAGAAACAAAAAAAAGCAACAACCAACTAAAAAACTAAACAAAAGAAAATAAAAAAAACGTTAGTGAAAAACGACAAAAATGTCGATTTTAACCAGAGATGCGCCACCTACAGTTAAAGTGTTTGTGCTCTACACCGGTGGGACGATAGGGATGAAGAAAAATGATAAAGGAGGTAAGTCATTGTTTATTTTCATCATTCGCCTTTGAAATTCTTTAAAACATTTTTGAGTACTTCTACAAAATTTGAACAGAACTGTTTATTTTTGTTTTGTTTTTAATCATAACGCTAACCCAAGTTTTGGGTGTAGGTCAGTAAATGTCGGTTTCGTTAGGTTTTTATTCTGTAGAATCACCAAACTTTGATATAATTTCAGTTTATAAAAACATTTAGGTACTTTTAGAATTTGTGCTTCTGGGGCACACCCTAAGACAATAAATAATTCCACACAAGCCACTGGAATAACGAACACGACAACTTCATATAACGTAATAATAAAAAAAGGATTTATTCTTGCAAGTCACTGGTGAATGTCTGTAGGTAGATATTGTTCCGGATTAAACCTAGCCTCTGGTCACCTTGTGCTGTAACGGTAGTTATTCCCCGTGAGAATCGTCGATACCGGATTAGGGGCAGAGAGAGAGAGAGAGAGAGAGAGAGAGAGAGAGAGGGGGAAGGTCCGATCTGGTTGGCGTCTCTCTCGGTAAGGAAGAGACCTTGAAACCGGAAGCTGTCAGAGTTCCCTAGAGGAGAAAAGGGATCAATGCGCCGCTCCCCTGATTGGTCAGTATGTGGCCGAATCACACAGGGGAAAGACATTGATTTTGATTTACAAGTGACGAAATTTTGGGGTTGTCACCAAAATCCGTTTTTCGGGGGGGGGGGGGTAACGCATTGCAAAAGAAAAAAGAAAAGAAAAAATAAACATGTAAAGCAAATTTTCTGGAAATGGGAAATTAAAGAAATGAGAAAATGAAGTACAGCCCCGAAATATGATTAAAATGATCTGAATTTTATTAAACGAAAATAAAATGTAAAGGTTGTTTTTATTTTCCAAAGGTAGGGTTTAAAACCTCCTTAAAGTAAAATATAAAATCAAAAACAAATACAAGAAAACAACAATTCTTATTTGAAAGGCTGAAAGGAAAAGAACATACAAAAGAAAAACAGAAAATAATTCTTTTAAAACTTGGTCTCAAGTTCAAATTTTCTTTTGACAAAAGAGATTTTTTTTCAAGGAAAGAAAACATGCAAGGCAGAGTTGCAAAGTGCTTTTAAAGTTTTTCTTTTTTGTCCTCTGTCCCTTTTTTTTTTTTTTTTTTCAAAACAAACGAAACCTTCAAAAGGTTTTTCTAAAAGTATGACTTTCTTGTCCGAAGTATGGAGTGTCTGAAATAAAATTCCTTTTCTCAGAAAAGTGTTGCCTTCTTCTTCTTCTTCTTCTTCTTCTTCTTCTTCTTCTTCTTCTTCTTCTTCTTCTTTCTTAAAATCCAATCGCCAAGCTTTCTCTTCATCCATAAAACTTTCCTCGAAAGCGGGAGGGGGAAGAAATAAAATCAATGTTGACGAGTCTCTCTGTCAACAGATTGGAAAAGAAAGAAACAAAAATGTTGACAGTCTCTGTCTACACTTTTCCTTTTCTATGAATGGTGTATTTTAGAACACCAACTTCAAACCGCTCCAATAAAGGCTCTCTACCCTTAGTGAAGTGGTTGATGAATTTACGTCGGGTGGTCGACACAGTCCCGGAATACGAGTCTTGCTCTCTAGAAATCCTATCCGGAAAAGGGATTTCTGGGACTGTTTCACAACAGCCAATCACCGTCAAGAAGGAAAAGCAATGTTGACGGAGGCTGCTAAGAAAAGGGAAACATTAAATAGAGAGAGAGAGAGAGAGAGAGAGAGAGAGAGAGAGAGAGAGAGAGAAATGTCCGCGACGACTTAAATGACAAAAAGGAGGGAGAGAGAGACAGAGACAGAAAGACAGACAGAGATGCACGTACACACATTCATTAGCTGAAAAACCCCTGAAGTTCATGATAGCTGGACGAAACGGGACCAAGAGATACGGGAGGGGAGTAATATGAATGCCACAGGCTAACCAAGACTGCTAACCTCCCACTTCCCTCTGCACTGCTGAAGGCGACTACGTCGATAAAAACATAAAATTCAGACAAGAGAAAAGTTCCATTTGTTTCTACTACATAACCCCCTGCTTAGACCGAAAGCCGACAAAGAAAAAGGTAGCATAACAAATAGCAAAAATAAAAATGTCAATTTATTTTATTTATTTTTTGTTTTTACGAAAAAATGTTCTTACTTTTCTGTAAAAATGTTCTTACTTTTCTGTGAAAAGTTTTTTTTTTAATAAAACGTTCTTATTTCTTGAAAAGAAAAGAAAGAAAAATATTTTAAATATTTTTTTAACAGAAATACAAAGTTTTACACAGTCTCTTCGGCCAATGTACCCGTCGACTACTACGTGTAATGGTGACATGATTGTCTTCACATGGATCATTAACTTCAGGTGTATGGTGATGCTGTGTGTATGTTGGGGGAATGTGTGGCTCTTGTGTTATTGTGTCGAGAAAATCTCTTTTTACTCTGTCTACTGAAACTGTCTCTTTTCTGTCACTAATGTCTAGTGTAACAATTTTATCAGTGCGCTAAAGCACGCGATAAGGGCCAGTGTAGGGTGAAGTTAAAAGGGCTTTTACAGCTTTTACAGCGTCCTTTCTAAGGAAAACGGGTTAGCACATGTCGAAATGTCCTTTGGGACAGAACATTTTGTGGTCTGTTCCCTGGTGTTGCTTTTCAGTGACGACTTTTTTGTTTCCTGGCTTTTCTTTGTTGTACCCGGTTAAAAAAAAAGCCTTGCTATTCAGAAATACTTGTGTATCGTGTCGAGGTCACCATTTTAGAGTTTGTACTTTTGGTGCACACCCTAAGAAAATAAATAATTCCACACAAGCCACTGAAATAACAAACACAACAACTTCATATAACGTAACAAATAAAATAAAAGGGTTTATTCTGGCAAGTCAGTGGAGAATGTTCGCAGAGAGATATTGTTCCGGATTAAACTAGCCTCTGGTCACCTTGTGCTGTCACGGTAGTTATTCCCTGTAGGAATCGCCGATACCGGATTAGGGGCAGAGAGAGAGGGGGGGAGAGAAAAGGTCCGATCTGGTTGGCATCTCTCTCGGTAAGGAAGAGTTTACAACAACTAACACAACAACTTCATATAACTCCAATCTCTGGTCCTCCCCCTCTCGCCAATCAAAAAACACCCGTCTAGCTGAATCCACTGTGAAAAATTTCCCCCACTCTATATCTGTGCCTAAATCAAAACGCGGATTCCATGAAGAAAGCTTCTTTCTTAGAACTGCACGCCTGTGGAACTCTGTTCCGTCTGCCTGCTTCCCACCGGACTACAACTTGGATGTCTTCAAGTCCAACGTTAACAAATTCCTAATGAACCGCCCCCTTAAGTAAACACTTCATCAAATATCCACACTAACGTAATGTACTTGCAATAACCCTTATCCCTGAGTGGCTTCCGGGCCTTGATAAGTGGTGATCACTGTGTAAAAAAAAAAAAAAAAAAAAAAAACGTAACAAATGAAATAAAAGGGTTTATTCTGGCAAGTCAGTGGAGAATGTTCGCAGGGAGATATTGTTCCGGATGAAACTAGCCTCTGGTCACCTTGTGGTGTCACGGTAGTTATTTCCTGTAGGAATCGCCGATACCGGATTAGAGAGAGAGAGAGAGAGAGAGAGAGAGAGAGAGAGAGAGAGAGAGAGAGAGAGAGAGAGAGAGTTGGGGGAGGAGAGAAAAGGTCCGATCTGGTTGGCGTCTCTTTCGGTAAGGAAGAGTTTTCTACCTTCAAACAGGAAGCTGTCAGAGTTCCCTAGGGGAGAGAAAGGAACAATGCGCCGCACCCCTGATTGGTCAATATGTGACCGAATCACACAGAGGATAAGCATTGATTTGCAAGAAAAAAGTCCCATTTATTTCTGCTACATACTTATTTAGAATACGGACTGTGATATCTTTTAGATATGATTTTCAGGTTAAATCCAATTTTTACAGTATCTTTTGTTTATTAAATTGTTAGGTGAAAGTACAGAATAGTTACAAAACGTTCTCCTCTCCCTATGTTTAGAATGTGTTTCTAAATGATAACGTTTTTATTTCACATACGTTCGTATTCTGCATAAGTACCAAGATTTATTTCATAAATGGAAATGATAGATTTATCTTCTTTTTTTTAAATATTTAAAATTTGTGTTTTAAAAGTCTTTCATTAAAGTAAGATATATTATTGTATAATTTTTTATTGAAATAATCACAAGAATATTTTAAAAGACTACAGTTTCATATTTCAGTTTCAACGAATCGTTTTTGAATTTATAGAATGAAGTAAACCGTGAGATTGAAAAAAAAGAAAAATAATTTGTTTTACTCAGAAATTTTTAAACCGTAAATTCAACTATTGAAACTACAAGGAAGACTTACTTGTAGTTTCATTAAATACCTTTATATGCAAAATCCGATCCTGCATTTTGCTAATTCCTGCCCTCTGATGAGAAGGAAAGTATTTCTTCGAAACTCTGTGGATTAAGGACTATCCACTTATCTTGTGTTTCCTTTTTTTAAAATTAAATATGTTTTTAACTCTTTTTCAAGATGTCTTTTAGCATGTTTTATTAATCATTTGTTCATATTATAAGCTCTATTTCCTTTTCGGTTTTATTGAGCTTTTACATTTGGTTGAGTTTATTTTACTTGTAAATATTAACTCTTTAATATTTATAATATATTTTAAGTTTACCATTTTGATTACCTTGGAAAACTTATTTTAATTTTTATTGTGTGTGTGTGTGTGTTCGTGTGTGTGTGTGTGTGTGTGTGTGCATGTTTATTTGTTTATTTTCTATTGTTTTTGTTAGTTTTCAAATTATTTTGTATCTCTATCCTAGAGTAAATTTTATCCTGTGAACACAGTTCTTCGCTATTTCTCTCCTACAGTTGAATAGATGTTGGGGTTCTTTAAAGTATAGGATAGCAAATTTTTCATGAAGGCATAATCTACATGGATCATCTAGGTCTCTACATGTGTTTTTTTTGTCTTACTATTTTCCATTCGACTACCGGCGAACGTTCGCTTTCCTTGAGTTCACACTATTTGTTTGCTAGCGTTGTTTTCATACGGTGTTTTTTTTATTATTGAATGTACTCTTTTGGTCATAATATTGAGTTTTGAAATCTAAGGAAGTCATACCTATGTAATATTTCTTGTTATTCGGGTTTTCTTTCGCAAATATTGTGGCCTGGTAAACTATGCTTTTGATTAGACATTTATTTTGAAGTGGGCAGAGTGTGCGGTATCTACAGTTGCATTTATCTTGTTCGTTATTAGCATTTTTTATTTCTAGTATGGTCGTTGTTTTCTGGAGTTGGTTTATTATTATTATTATTATTATTATTATTATTATTATTATTATTATTTCTACCAGTTACATATGTGTCTTTTGTGTTAGTTTTATTTTTGTCATGGTGTCCACTTTTTATTGTTTATTTTGTTGTTGTTTTAATTGTTTTTATTTAATATTTTGTTATTATGTGCTTTAATTATCATCTCTAAATTTTCGCAGCAGATGTAGAATAACTTTAAGGTATTCATATTGAAAGTTTTGTGTAAGGGGTTGGTTGCGGGAAAATGTTTTTCAATAAGGTCTAAAAATTTGTTGCCAAGTTTTATTTTTAACATTTGATTGTATGGCGCCATATACCAGATTATATTTCGTAAGTAGACTCAAGCGATGAAAATGTATTTAACAGAACCAATATCTATGAAACAACCCTAAAAAATAGTGGATACAAAAATATTGATATCAAATATAAGCAACAAAACACAAATAACTATAATAAAATTAAAAATAGAAGAAAAAGAAATAATACATAAAAATTACTATGTTTACATCATTAGCCGTTACGTTATCTGACTAAAGACCGCAATTTCTTATGCATATTTTCGTTATAATTACATTTAGTCCGAGGGGCGCCATGACCATCATCGTCCTGAATTACAGAGGAAGTGGCTAAACTTTCACCCTCACTTTAACGTCTATTCTTACGACACCATTCTACACCGTGACTTTTTATGCTTTTTTGCATTTTTCCTGGTGGTAACCGTCATTATCTGAATTTACATTTCCAACACATACGCTTATTCTGACTCCTTAAATCTGACACAAATAATGATTTCTCCCTTTCACATATCCGGTGGAGCTGATTGGATGAGAAGTCTTCACTCTACAATTCCAGCATTCGGTTATTCCACAAAATAAACGAATAGTTATCAACTATAAAGCAGGAAAAGTTAGAGATAGAGAAATACAGAGAATGGGAGTGAGAGAAACAGATATAAATAAGCTGTTTTACAGTAGGATTTGGGTACACCCAGGCGTTATAACTTACTCCACAACCTTTTCTCTTGTGTTTCTGGTGGGAGGAAGGGATCGATTGTTAACAACGTGTTTTCTTATATTCATTTTTCAAAACATCGTATGCGCGTTTAGCTGCCTTCCTTGATTTGTAAATTTTCTTTTCAGAAATGAAAACGCTGAATTTTTATTTTAAGCAAAATCAATTCCTATTTGCAGCTGCAAACGACGTCTTATTATAGAAGTTAAGTTATGAATTTTGTAATATTTCTTTTCTAGATGCAAGTGCTAATATTATATTTATTTCAGTTTTTAATCTCTATTTTTATTTCATTGTTTTACTAATTGTGTAAATGGTTTTTTCGTGGAAAGATGGTTTGACTCTTTCTTTCAAGTTCATTTGAAATATATATTGTTTTATTTTATTGATTTATATTTTTTTATAATAGATTTTTCTTGTCCTTAAATGTTTATATTTTCCAAGTTGATAGCATAACAGATTTGGAAATTGTTTTCATTTTCAGTTGGTGAGAGGGGAATCTTTCACCTAACCCCCTCTTAAACACACCAAATGGACTTTATTAAATACAAAACTTAATATTTTTAATGGATAGTAGACAATGCATTGTGGATGCGTTATCGACAGCTCCCGTTACTCTTGCTTCTCTTTATTTGTCCTTCAGTCATCATTTAGTAATGAGTGATTTTTCTGACAAAGGGAGAAGAAAAAGCTGTTTTCTAGGTTGGCAGTATTTTTGCGTGAACAGCCGCCAGTGATGTCGAAAATTTTCTGTTTCTATGTCTATCCTTGTAGCCATGTCACTAGTAAGGGTGCTGGAGGTAAACGTTTTATCTGGGCTGACGTTATCCGCCTGATAGTCAGGGCCCGAACCTTGGATTAACCCCTAAGGAGACTGTCCTATCAGCAGGTGCAAAGTACTGGGGCTGCTGCATTGCCATTTGGTGAATGGATTCTGGACCATGCAGTAGCTTCTGGTGGGGCCTCTCGATGCCATATTAGTAGGTGATTGTTACGGCTTTACCTTTTCATATGTTACAAAAAAAAATATTTCTGTTTCTCTCTTACTTTCCCTCTCTGCCCTGATTCAAGCAAGTCTGTCGACCTAGTCCACAAATCCCAAAACTCCATCATGAAAAGTCTCAATAAAAAACACACGATTAAACCCGGATCTCCAACTTCTAATGTAGACCCCTACTACCATGTCTCCTTCTCCAACATCAGGGGTTTACGTTCTAACCTTCCAGAGGTTGAAACCCAATTACAGGAGACTAAACCAGACATATTATTTCTAAGTGAAACTGGCATTGGACAGACCATTTCCCTAGATGAGTTCGTAATTAAAGGATACTCTAATTTAACTTCCAAATCTGACCCCCAAGATCGCCATGGGCATGGAGTATGTGCCTATATAAAAAATGGCTTTTCATGTGGTAGGGACATCTCCAGAGAAGATCCTAACTTACCCTATGTGTTTTTCCGGGTTGCACTTGCTCAAACTACTGCATTTATATTTGCTCTCTATGGCCTCACAACAGCGGAGTTACTATCTTTAAAAGCATATCTGAGAAAATTGACCATGCCCTATCTGCTTATCCTTCAGCTAATATTCATGTCTGTGGAGACTTCAATGTTCACAATGTGGAATGGTTAACTCACTCAAACAAGATCGATGATGAGGGGAGGTTCTGTCATGATTTCTCCATTGCTTATGACCTCACTCAGATTGTTCACGAGCCCACCCATGTTCCCGATACTGACGGCCAGTATGCAAGTCTCCTAGGCCTCTTTCTCACAACTTGCCCTGAACTGTGTTCGGCTTCTGTTCTGTCTCCACTTGGGTCTTCCGATCACTCTGTTGTATCAGTTAAGATAAAAATGAAATGTAATAAGTCCCCAGATGTACCTCTCCATCGTACAGTATATCGATACTCTATGCCTGACTGAGATATCTTATGTACATTTATCTACCTCTGCATTCCATGTTTAAAAAGGATGTGTCCTCTATAGTATCAGACCTGATAGAATGGTTAATTGTAGGTATTGACCGTTTCATACCCTCGAAAAAATTCCAGCAAAAACCTAACAGCCAGCCGTGGTTTTCTCCGAAATGTGCAGCAGCCATTGCGCACAGAAATCATTTTTTTCATTGCTTCCAACGTAATAGATGTACTGACACTAAAGCCGCTTTCAGGACTGCCAGCAACCACTGTAAAAAAGTAATAAAGAATGCAAGAGAGTTGTATGGCTCAATCTGTCAAGTCCAAAGTAGCCGAGCAGCGGCTTGGTTCCCACCAGTTTTGGCAAATAGCAAACAAGATCCTGAACAGAAGCGTGTGCTCTATCCCAACTCTCATAAATCGACCTGAGGTAATCTCGTCAGCATCAGACAAAGCCAAACTCTTTGCCAAGAAATTTGCAGCTAATTCTAACCTTTGCAGCCAAGACTGCCAACCTCCAATATTTCCTCCTGTATCAGAAAACATGCTATGTGATATACAAATTTCTGTATGTGATGTTGCCAAGCTAATCAAAAACCTTGATTCCAGTAAAGCAACCAGCCCTGACGGTATTCCAATTATAGTACTCAAAAGACTTCAACCAGAACTAGTACCCATCCTTACAAAACTGTTTAAACGTTGTCTTAAGGAGAATTGTTTCCCGTCACCTTGGAAAATCTCATCAGTATGCCCCATATTTAAGAATTCAGGTGATCGCTCATCTCCCTCACAGAACAGGCCAATAAGTCTCCTGTGCATCATGAGTAAGTTGCTGGAATCTGTGTTAAATAGAGTAGTAATCAACCATCTCAGCAAAAATAAACTTCTTAGTGACACGCAATATGGTTTCCGTTCTGCTAGATCTACAGCAGATGTGCTTACAGTTATATCTCATATGGTTTTGCGAATCTCTGACAGAGGCTACCTTTCTAGGGCAATTGCTCTTGACATATCTAAGGCCTTTGATAGAGTATGGCATAAAGGTTTACTTCACAAGATCTCCAGCTACGGTATAGCTGGAAATGTCTTCTCAATTATTAAATCATTTCTTTCTGATAGGTTCATAAGAGTAGTAGGTGATGGGCAGAAATCAGAAGTATTAATCCTGGAGTCCCTCAGGGTTCCATCCGGGGCCCAACTCTCTTCCTGATCTATATTAATGATCTTCCAAATCACATCCTTACATCATTTGTAGACATTTATGCTGATGACACTACTATCTATGGTAGCACATCTAAGATCGTAAATGACCAAGTTCTCTCTGATTCTCTCTCCTCTGATCTTGAACACGTGGTACAATGGGGAAAGGAGTTGCTGGTTACTTTTATTGCATCTAAAACCAAACTTCTATCTTTACATCATCAACGTTCTGATCCCCATCTGGCATCAATTGAAATGAATGGCTCTCGTCTTGGGGAGGCCTCATGTTTTGATAAGCTTCTGGGCTTGACCTTTACTCCTGATCTGAAATGGAGCACACACATTAAATCTGTTGCCAAGGCCGCTGCAAAAATGGTCGGATCTTTCTATCGATCCAGTAGATATCTTACTGCTGACGCAATTCTCTATCTATATAAGAGCCAGGTATGTCCAAGGATGGAGTACTGTTGCCACATTTGGGCAGGAGCTGCTAGAAAGGACTTGTCCTGCCTTGATAGAGTTCAAAATAGACTTCGTAGCCTCCTAGGAGATGTCCTTTTCTCTTCGCTGCAACCTCTATCTCACAGAAGAGATGTTGCGAGTTTGTCTCTGCTTTATCTTTATTTTCATGGCAAGTGATCGACTGAGCTTCAATCTATGGTCTCCCCTCGCCAAACTTTCACAAGAAACACTCGTCTAGCTGAAAATACTATCAATAATTCTCCCCACACTTTATCTGTGCCTAAACCTAAACGTAGATTCCATGAAAAAACCTTTCTTAGAACTGCACGCCTGTTGAACCGTCTTCCGTTCTCCTGCTTTCCAGCTGACTACAATATGGTTGTCTTCAAGTCTAATGTAAACAAGTTTTTGATGAGCCGTTCCACTTAAGTTTACAAATTTACATAATTTCTATTACTAACAATTACTATATCGTTCAATTGACTACTGTACACTCTTAACCCTTATCCTCGAGTGGTCTCTGGGCCTTGATAAGTTGTGATGCCTATGTAAAAAAAAAAAAGAAAAGAACAATTTCGCCCTCCGACACCTTCGAGGGGCCACCATCTTTAATGTTTCCGTCTACTTCTCTAATTGACAGCAAATAGTCATTGTGCCAAATACATCTAAATTTACTGACAAATTCATCCCTCAGTTCAAGGGAATGCGAGAGTATATTTCTATTAAGAGATTCTGGAGAATGATCCTTGGAACTATTATTATTGATAAGAAAGCAGGGATGATAGCCCGTTTGCAAAAAATGGTTAGTGGTCAGAATATCAAGGCTTCTATCTGAAGTTGAAAAAACATGAGTGGCCTATCATTTACAGCCTTTTGAACGTCCAAAAGGGCAGTTAGGAAATCAAAATAACCGACTTTCCTCCTACCCAACAACTTTGACAGACACTGTTTAACAGTTTTAATCAATCTTTCCCATGCTCCGCCATGCCAAGCAGAGTAAAGGGAGATGATATAATGAACAATAGTGGTTGATTTGAAATGTTCTTTACATTCATTGGAGACAAATACATCTGACAATATAATACCCAACACTTAGAATGATTTAGCATTGTCGGAATACACATGGGTGGGCGCACCAAATAAGTTGGTGAACCTGATAAAGGTTAATAAGAATGAGCATGTGCTCATGTCTGACACTAATTCCAGATGTGTAGCATGCAAACTCATACAAGTAAACAGTCGGACGTACATTTTGACAAAAAAAATGTTCAGTAAAATCTACACCGACATGTTTCAAGGGTTGGACAAAATTTACCCTATAAGAGGGCAGTTGAGATGCGGAGAGGGCCTTGCAAGATAGAGAATTAATTCTCTTACATATAATACAGCTGCAGAGAACGAATTTCACTGCTTGTCTCCCCTGGGGGATCCGGAAACCGGATAACCTTAATTTGCTAAGGGTAGAGTTTGCTCTCATATGACAACAATTCAAGTGAGATTCAATAATGACCAGCTTGGTCAGGTGACTATTTTTTCCTAACAGTATAGGAAATTTTACATCATATAGGAAAATATCAGAGTTCTGAATGCGTCCTTGGGTCCGATCACTCAATCTTTATCTAGAAATAAGCCAAGGGCCGTCACCCTTAGGGGGTGCAACCTTATTTGAAGGTTATCTCAAATAATCCAATTCCAAGGGAAACGCTTCATTTTGCATATGAGAAAAAAAGCAACAATTTAGCTCTTTTAAAGGTGTCAGTACTTCAGTGTCGTAATTTATGACCGAATCTTAAAACCTTTTCTAAGACATTAATCGCCTTAAATAATGTAGAGAAATCAGATATTTTCATTGATAAACGACTATCGTCTGAACTAGCTCCATCTGAGAACATACATGTTACCATTTTTTTTATTATGGTCGTTAAGACAGGGTAAGGGAGATATGGGGCAGCAGATACTAACTTGATTTACCCAATCTGGTCCACAGATCCAAAATTTGAACACTTGTTTGAACTTAGAGGTTGCAATGCCTCTGATTAAAAGATCCACTGGATTGTCCAGCAAAGGAACATATTTGAATTTAGGGATTACCCCACATTTTAGGCTAACCTCCTCCATAGATTTGTTTATATCTGATATACGATTTTCCACAAAAATATTATTTTTTGAACCTTTCCTATTTCATGACAGAGCTACTTGAACATCAGACACAAGAAAAAATGCTTCTAATGTAGCATAACATGTACAGTATAAATACATTGTCATACTAGTTCTTGATAGATCACCAAAGTTAAGCTACATGAAGGCTGGCCAGTACCAGATGGGTGACCATTTGAGAATGCGAGGCGCTGCAATGCCATCTTCCCATGACTAGAATATATATGCGGCTGAAAACCACTTGTGAATTTAATTCTCCCATAAACTTTATTCTTCAGAGGAAGCTGGTATAGCCTGACCATAGTTAATACCAAATCAGATATTACCGGGTTGTTTCATGACAGTTTAAATAAATCTGATATTTTATAAAAATGAAATTAAAAAACTCAACTTTGTTTTACTTTTTCTATTTCTTCAGATTTAATGCCGGTACCAAATTTTTTGTTTCATGCTTTAAAAGAACGATTTGAAGATACTGACTATACGAACCATCATTTGCCAGAAGAAGAGCAGAAGGATAGCTTTGTGTTACAGTAAGTAAAATCTATAGCTATTCGTGATGGGACGATTTCAATATTTTTCCCAATTCCAATACAATTACTGATTTCGATTCTTTATAAGTTTCTAAATCTTTAACTATAAAATGGTTATTATTACCGTAAAAAACACATGTTAAATGTGCAGATATTTTCTCAAACGTAAAATGCACACTTACGGCAGCGATCTATAGATTTTAGTTTTACTGGTAGTTTAAAATCAATTTATTATTTTATTATTACTACCACCAATGGAAGATTTTGTTTTTAAAAAAATCCTATAAAAAAGATAATTAAAGCATAAAAAAAAAGAAAAAAATTTGGCATTGGAAAAAAGGCACATATTTTTACGATTCCAATACCGATTCCAATACCCCCATAGTCCTGATTTTTCCGCTTCCCAATTTTGATTAATCGTCCCAACACTAGTAGCTACTGACTTATCTACAATTCTATAGTTTGCTGTTGCTTTGTATTGTAATTATTTTATATTAACAGGGAGACTCAACGTTGCTCGCAATTGAATAAGGATCACTACTATGAACATTTTCACTATGCTCATGGCACTGTATTACATTTGTTGTGGTGTCCACCTTATGGATAACAATTCTACGTTTTGCTTACGATAAATAGTGAGTGAATATGCCTCTTGGCGTTATGCACATGTTATGCACACTGGGTGCAGTCAGACTGATGTATAACCATTCTTTTTATTTGTTGTATTTGTTTTTATTTGCAATAAATTTTGTTTCCATTGAATACAGAGTTTTGTCTTTCTTCCGGATCATTACCGATCCACAACTTTCTTTGTTTTTACTCACCCAACTTCTGTAATGCAAATACCCTTTAAGTAAAATTTCAAATGTTTAGACCCAAAATTGGCTGAATTATTTGTTAGAGACCGCAGAGATCAATTTTTTAAAAACTTTGCCACCAATTTGAACCCCTTAATATAATTTGTTTTGGGCTCAAATTAAATTATAAAGTAAGATCCATGTCCAAGTAACCTATATTTAAAACTTCAAGTGGCGGAGGAATTAAGTAGAGTTCTTAAAGGTTAAATCGTTAAACTTTGACCCTTTAATTGCAAAATTTCTGGCCGAAAAGCAATTAAAAAGATTGTTTCCAAATCTCAATACTCCGTATATCAAATTTCGAATCTGTAGACAAAAAATTGACAGAGTTATTCTGTAGGGAAATATACACACACGGACAGACACACACACAAAAATTTTCACTTATATATATATATATATATATATATATATATATATATATATATATATATATATATATATATATATATATATATATGAAACAATTAATTCTTATTGAATAAAATGTATACGTATACCTAATTTTTTTATATATGTATGCATCCCTTAAATGTTAAAATTTGAAAAGTAAAATATACCGATGTGTTGGCTAGAATATATATTCCAAAATTCATGATGATTTATTAGTTTAAGTGATTATCCTGTATATAAAAATATAGGGATGCTAGCAGATGTGCCCGGCGTTTGCCAGTATTAAACACAACGTTAAATTCTTAAAAAAATTAAGTAAAAAAAAAAAAATGAATGAACACAGAATGAGACCTGTGCATACAAGTATTATGTTTTTTTCTAAATAGTTCACTTCTTGTAAGTAAAAAAAAAAAAATACTCGAGCTGAGATCGAAACCAAAACTTAAAGACAGTGAGTCAAGTACGATAACAATTAGGCCAGCTTGATCCGATGATTTAAAAAGTTTTTTGTTTTCAATTTTGAACCCCTTAGCAGACCTTTTTTTCTGGATGAAAACTGATTAAAAAGTGTTCTACATATCTGAATACCCTATATACCAAATTTCAAGTTTGTAGATCAAAAATTAATTAAGTATATAGGTTGAGAGGTGTTCACACACACACACACACACACACACATTCTCACTTTTATATTTATATAGATATACACATACTTATCTGTATATATAGAGAGAGATACGTAAGTTTTTTTTTTTCTAGTAACCATGTTATTGAAATAAGAAAACAGGACATTTTAGAATCATTGTGATTAAAATGCGTTAGAACATAATTCAGAAATTAAAATACCAAAATAAAAATAAAAAATAAAATTGTTCAAAGGAAAACGATTTTATGTATATTTTTCATTTATTTTTCCGAGGGAGTTTCGTAGGGATTCATGTTTGTGTGTTAACGATTTACGATTTATATGGGAAAATATTTGAGGATGAACGCTCTACTTGTGTTGATGGTGTCGAATAGCAAATAGTGGTAAGATGATCCAAGCCATCAAAGATGACATGACATCTACGCGTCGCATGACTGAAATTAGGGTAAATTTTTAGTTTACCGACCGCTCGGCATTCACCTTTAATTTGTCGACTTCTCTCGGTTTTCGGATACGCTGAGAACGAATATTGCATTTCTTTTTTTTGCGCAAACACGCATTTATTTGTATTTGAAGACATTCAGTGTCCAACGTAATCCGTATCATTTTTAATGGCGGCCTAAATATGCCACATGTAACTAGCAAATAGTGGTAAGATGATCCAAGCCATCAAAGATGACATGGCATCTACGCATGCGTCAAATTACCTCCATTATTTTTCATAAGATTGATAGCCGAGTTCTTTTTTCTTTTCCTATTGTTACTTATCCTTTGAAGAGGCAACGGTTCCTGGAATGTTGTTTTATCGTGCTTAAAACATTTAGACGATATTGTTAATCGACCCTTAGAAACAGACGTCATGAAACTTAGCACTATTTTGCAAGTAAGAGATAAGACCTGGTAACCATTGTCCTTAACCTCTGCCAGTTTTTTTTTTTTTTTTTTGCCTAAAGGTCAAACGTTTTTTTCTGAAATGTTAAAAAACAGCTGTTATAGTGCAGGGTTATCTCCCTTAAAGGTATTCTTCTTTTTAGCACCACATGTACATTTCTTCAAATTTGTTTATAAACATCATCCACTTATTGTCTGTTTGACATGAATATAATCTATTAAAACAACTAAGATTGCTGAAGATCTCAACTCAATACATAATCATTAGCGTATTTACTCAGCTAAAAAGTGTTTTTTCTTCAGATTTCATATGTAATACTAATTTTATTCTAACCAGCAGCATTTTCATGCCCACCACTGACTCTGCCCTCGATTTAAATATTTGCCGATTTTACATTTTTTTCGATTTATTTTATTTCTTTTATTCCTTTTTAAAAATAGAATTACCATTAAGGTATAGTATACATTGTAAGTAGTACACTAAGGAGAGTTGAAAGTGAACCCTGGGTTTACTTTTGTCAGCCTCGTAACTATTGCTTCTTTCATTCTGTCATTTAGTCGTCACATTCCATGAGCGATATATTTTTTTTTTTTTTTTTTGACAAAGGGGAAGAATTGCTGTTTTGTGGGTCGGAATATATCAATCTAACCTCTATCGTTAGCTATTTTTGACCTTAAATTGGTACTTTTTTTAGCTCCTTACCTCAAGTGGTTTCATACCTTGTCTGGAGCGATTTCCTTTATAAAAAATCGATTCAAACAAAATTAGCAAGATTACACCAT
This sequence comes from Euprymna scolopes, assembly GCF_053919585.1. Lineage (NCBI taxonomy): Eukaryota > Metazoa > Mollusca > Cephalopoda > Sepiida > Sepiolidae > Euprymna > Euprymna scolopes. The sequence continues at coordinate 74,486,555 of NC_136517.1, read as the reverse complement.
AGCATAACTTCTGCACTTATCTTTGGCGTGTATGAATACCAAATTATAATCTACCTTTAGAAAATTTGACATTTGCAAAATAAAATTCCAAGAGGTGTCTTTTGAGTACAAAAATATTTTGAACTTCAGATTATTTTTCCTCCCTTTAACTCTGGAGCCACTGAATTAGTATGACGTGAATATGTTATTTTCTACAAGGAAAAACATGTTAATAATGCACAAAAAAATGTGTCTACTTTGTCAATGATTTATTTACTTGTATAAAAACACTAGCAGGTCGCCCGGCGTTGCCCGGTCATAAAATCTGCATAAATTTTATAGTTTAATTAATGCAGAATTCTTACTTATTAGGTAGGTATTAAATGTAACGTTTAATTCCTTTAAAAAAATGAAATTAAAAAAATGGAAAGAAACTGAGACATGTGCATACAAGTATTATGTTTTTCTAAACAGTTCATTTCTTGTAAGTAAAAAAAAAAAAAAGATACTCGAGCTGAGCTCGAAACCAAAACCTAAAGATAGTGAGTCATGCATGATAACCATTAAACCAGCTTGGCACAATCTCTAAAACGTGTTTTACAACCTACTTATACTTAACATAAGGAAGCTGTCATGTTTCACGACCGCGCATACACAGCCGTGAAACAGTTAACAAACAGATAAAAATCCGACACACGTACCAATTTGTTAATTTTGTCCTCTTAGCAGCTTTTTTATCCGAATGAAAACGATTAAAAAAAGTTTTCCGCGTGTCTTAATACCTTATATAACAAATTTCAAGTCCGTAGTTCAAAAATTCATTGAGTATATAGGTTGAGAAGTGCCCCCCCCACACACACACTCACTTTTATAAGAAAATATAGAATATCTCATACGGATAATATCATTCAAGGAGATAACTGATTCATGTAATATCTGCTATAATGATTTATCAAGCATAGAATTCACACTCCGGCATTCATACAATTTTTTAATATTAATTAATTGACATTCATAAATACTAAGAGCCCATCAAACATAACTGTTTATTAGGTTGTCAGGTGGTGAATACAGTATAAGATGATTGGAAGCTACAATTGGAATGAAAAAGTTATAGCAGCCAGCTTCCTACATCCCGGCGACGACTAGCTTTAAACACGTGTGAACTGAGTTGTTTAATTCATTTGTAATGCTTTTAATATGTTGTTTAATTCATTTTCAATGCTTTTAATATGTTGTTTAATTCATTTGTAATGCTTTTAATATGTTGTTTAATTCATTTGTAATGCTTTTAATATGTTGTTTAAGAAGACATGCAAAGGGAGGCAACTTCATTATTAAGAGTTGAACTCTTTGTACGGCAAGTTAAATGGATGACATAATCCACAATTTAAATATGAAATTCCTATTTACTTGCCTCTTCACGATGGCAGAGTTCGATACAAGGTTGATTTTTGATGTAAGGAAAAATCCAGCTCCCCAAAAAGGGGCACCTTGGATAGGGACAAAAATAAAATTATCTCAGTCATGAAGGATTTATTCTCCACTAATTGAGAACAGAAAAGGTGAACTGTACCAATTTACTTGCCTCTTCACGAGGGCAGAGTTCGATAGAAGGTTGGTTTTTAATGTAGGGAAAAATCCAGCTCCCCGAAAAAGGGCACTCTGGATAGGAACGAAAATAAAATTGTCTCAGTCATGAAGGATTTCTCCTCCACTGACTGAGGACAGAAAAGGTGAAGTGTAGCATTAGAACAGATACTACACTGTGATATTGGCCCGAAAGCCAAGGATCAAGACTATGTTTCGTTTTGATCTGTTGCTTTGTAAGACTTCTTGATCTCTTTTTTTTTATCAAATCATTCTTGGAGTTCATATATTAAATCTGTACAGCCACACACACACTCGCGCGCAAATAACGAGCCAGCCATTATTCATTACAATTTTCCCCCGCGCATTTTGAGAAAAAAAAACATAATCTCTCGGCAATGGCACAATTCCAAATACGCCTACAAACTTTGCTCAAAATAACAAAAGTAAAAATAACATATTTTGGCGGACGTAGTTGGAAGCACCATCACGTGACACAACCAGCTAATGAGAAAATTAAGAATATAATCTTTTTAACGAATTTCCAAAACGCCAAAATATCAGCAGAATTTAATGCTGTCTGAAACCGGTCTGGATCTATAAAAAAAGCATTTTTGCGCCCAAACGAGTCAGTCGACCTTTTGAGCATGGTGTAAACTTCAACGTCGACCCGTCCGCGTTGGACGTTAAACACGCGTATGCCCAACAATTAATTCCTCCACGTGGAGATGACCCCTTTTACCCTTGTATATCTTTCCGCTAAGTAAGCGAGAAAAAGAAAAGCTTTCTTCTTTACATAAAAAGCATTTAATTATCTCAGTCACCGTTCACAAAGAAAACAACGTTTTTTGTCCATTCATGTAATCATATTATTGTTTTTGCTAAAAAATAAATGCGGTACATTTAAATCAGAAGGAGTTGTCGTTCGTTTCATTCTCATTCTTTTTTTTTTATTTTGTTTTGGGGCGAGGAAATTTAATCTCACTTAAATTTCTGACCCCCATTACAAATCTATCACTCTTTTTGCTTCTCGTAAAACCATTTTCACTATCGTTCTAAACACTTTCTCACACTTGAAGCTATTCTCTATCTCTACAAATCTACTATCAAACCATGTATGGTGTGATATGTATCCCGGGTTATGCCGGCATATTGAAAATTGTGATTGTGATTTTATTGTGAAGATTTGTTAGTACAAGAACAGTTCAAGGGTTAAGGTTAGGTACAGGCAATTCTAATGGCTGCTTAGGTATAGGACCTGGTTTTGAACGCCGGTTAATCATAATATTTTTTAAATTTTCGATTATTTTTTGATTATGTTTAAAAGATTACAGCTTAAAGTTAATTTCTCAAAGAAAAAATAGCGTGTGAAATAAAAAATACAGGGAATAATTTTATCTCAAATCTGAAAAACCGTGTTTCACGTAAAAATTAATCGTGGCAAATATATTTTTCTGGCAAGAGAAATATAAGTTTTCTGGAATTATTTCCGAGTGAAGTATTAAGTTAAAGTCTTAAAATAATGAATTAATACAATAAATGTACTTAACTTTTGCTAAAAAGGGTAATAATTATCCAAAAATATGGCCATGGTGGCAACAAGATTAGTTTCGAGTAAAAAAAAAAAGTTATCGCGGCAAAATTCAAAGAACTACGAAAGTACATTAATGACAAAATTTCATTATTATTTAACAATTCAATTTAAAAATTCAGTGAATTTAATTCACTAAGTTACAATGACAATTTATTCATTATAAAAGGTCAAATAATTATTAATAGAATTTAAACTTTCATAAACTTTAAACGGCATAAATGTTAATTAAATTCATTAATTATACTGACAATTTATTCATTGAAAAAAAAAGTTTACACCATTATTTATTAATATCTATACAGAATTCGAAGTGGAAAGGAAACAATTTATAATTATTGAAAAAATTAACACTTAAAAAAATACAAAAACCATAACTTTAGTAAAGGTATTTTTTGTTTAAACAAAATAATACATTTTCACTAAGATTTAAATAAAAATAATTAGTTCATTATATTCCGCGATTATTATTTGATAAATATTGAAAATTTTATTAAAATTGGTTAATTTCCTGATTTTTTGTGAATTTTAAAGTAAAGGGAGGGGTCAAAATGTTTATACATTTTGAGCGTCAGCATTCATTTTTCCCATGCCTAGTTAGAGCTGATGTATATCAAACTCTGTAGCTGAGGTCGACGATAGCACATGAAATAGGTCATTCGAGTTCATGTGAAAGAGAACGTGGAAAGAAAGAAAGAGAGGAAGATATCTTTTCTGTTGCATGCAAGTCAGTCTGGTTTACGATTTTGGATGGAACAAACACGTCGAGATTGGCGCAAAAATGCGTCAGAAAAAGAAATGCCAAAAAATAATTAAGAACGGCCAACAAAACAAAGAATGTTGAACGGCCAAGACGGAGAAAGAAATAAACTAAGCATTAATTAAAGGAAGCCATTGACTTGTTATTTTGAGCATGCAGTTCCCCTTTGCAGCTACGAGCAACAAAGCCAAGAAGCAAAAAAAAAAAAAGGTATGTCAATGTTTGGTTATACACACATATAAGACATTATGAAACAGCCATATACATAGACACTAGATGTATCACGATTACATACATAGATACAGACAAAGTGGCACACGTAATGATATATACATGCAACAGACCCCACCCCCACCCCTCGAAATCTGTTGTCATATTTTGGCTGTGAATCTGTGTCCCATTTAAAGGTTTTTGATAAACTGCAGAAACTTATCTGTAATTTGATTGGCCCCACACTTCCTTCTTCACTGCAACCTCTCTCTCACATCCGTGATGTTGCTAGTCTCAGTCTTTTGTACAAATACTATTGTGGCATATGTTCCTCAGAATTATCTGATCTATTCCTTGCTTCCTTTGTTTCAGATCGATTGATTTGTTGGTCTAGTGGTCTTCATCAATTCGTTGTTTTAATACCTCATTGTAATACATTATGAAAATTCCTATTCCAGTAGTTTCTTTCTAACGATTGCAAGGTTGTGGAACTCTCTTCCTGCTCACGATTTTCCTTCTACCTACAGCCTTGGTCTTTTTAAGACTTATGTTAATAGGCATATCCTGTTTTTACAATAATCAGCTTTTGAACCTGTTAGTTCCTTACATCAAGTGGCTTCATGCTTTGTCTCAAGCTATTTCCATAAAAACAAAATTTATAAAGGAATTGTTGGTAAAGTTATAGAAATGTAGGTTTTTCTCTTTTTTGTTTACCTATTAAATCCTATGTTCCTTTTTTTCCAGTCCTACGGAACATAAAAAACGTATTCAAGTGAAGTTTCTTGAATATAATCCATTGATTGATTCCAGTAACATGACTTACCATAATTGGATAAAGATGGCGAAAGACATCGAGGTAAGAATTTTTTTTTTTTTTTTTTTATATTTGTAGCAAATATTTATTTATTTTTTAGTATTTACATCAAATCAAAATTATTCACACAAAAAAAATACTACAACAAGCCATATAAAAAACAGAATATTTTTACATCTATATATCGTCTGAATATTTTGTCCAATGCGATTTTAATTCTACATATGATAGACACCATCTTTGGTCAGTCGTTCCATGAAGATGAATCTTGGACAGAGAATGCTGAATCAGTCTAAATGAATCAAATGAAATGAGACTCAACACACAAAGTTATAATAAGTTTATTGTACAAAAGTTACAATGTAATAAATAAGAGATTGATACTCGAATGTATCTTGAATGCCGAAGTATCAAGATTAGCTTAATCTCTCCCATTGGTTATCGCTTGCTAGTTTCTTTTATAGACTATATCAGTTCTAAAGTGATGAAAGCATCCATGGTGCATCATTTCATATGGTGTTCATCTCACTGTAAACCTCTTGACTTTGTAGTTGAACAAGATATTGACAGATCAAGCTGCAAAAGTGAAGGGCGAATTAAGGTCCAGCAGAATCCTTAAGGGCCCAAGATTGGAGATCTGTGGCAGTTCTGAAGACATCTTGAGTCTGTCACCAAATCTAAATAGAAATTCTGCAGAAAAAGTCATGAAGACAAATCAAATCAAATTTATTGAAAAAAAAGAAAAGTGCAACAAGCCATGTAAAAGAATGCTTAAAAGATTTGTACATCTATATACTGTTTGAATGTTTTGTCCAAAGCGACTTTAATTTCATATATGATAGACATCATAATCATGTCTGGTAGGTTGCTCTACAAAACAGGGAATGCAGCTTTTCTTCTTATGAAATGAAAGCAATGATGCGGCATCCTTTGTTGGGTCCAGTGGAGACCATCACTTAATGTTATGGTGGGGGGTTGGGGTTGCAGGTGGCAGTAGGGACGGTTGGCTGTGAAGGCTTTCAAAGATGACGTCACAGAAAAGTTGGATAGATCCTCGATTCAGGTGCTCCGGGAATGACATCAAAGAAGTCCAAATGGGGGATGTAGATGTGGATTAAGTCAGTGGGACTGACCGACATTTCAGACAATGCATCATGGAATGTTCTGACGTCATCTGTACCAATAAAATACAGGCTATAGACAAAGAAGGAAGAAAAGAAGCAGCGACCATGGGCAGGACAAGCACACATCTTATGTCTCTGCTATTTTACACCTCGCGACTTTCCATGCTGTCAAGTGTTGTTACTGGAAAATGAAATGAAATTTTCAAATCATTTCATTCCTGTTACATATTATTTTAAAAGTGCAAGAGACTTTGTTTTGTGTTTACACCTATTATGGAGGTATGCCTAAGTTGTATGGATTTCAAACCCTGATTAGCAATCCGGCTAGTTTTTTTGAATAACGCGACATTAATGCTACAGTGAGAAACTTCTTTAAAGGTATGTTTACAATCTGATTAATGTATTACACCAGAAAGACATGCCCCACGCGTCTCCTGCTGTTTAAATGAAGTGTAATTATTCAAAGATCAGTATAGCAATAATGCAGCTTGTAACTACTCGCATGGTGATTACTAGGGCTATGACAACAGCATATTCTTTTCATTGTTTTGACTCTCGAGTATATATCCGACACAGTTAGACACAGTTAATCAAATGAGAATCACATCACTCTATATAAAAGCGTCTAAGATATCAACGGATACACACTCGAGAGTTAAAACAATGAAAAGAATATGATGTTGTTATAGCCCTAGTGATTAATATGTTGTTCAGTAAACTAATTCAACGGACCTGTCTATACTTGTGTAGTGATACACAAATGATTGGAACAATTCTGCACATGTGTGGATTTTATCATTTCTGTCCAGCTTTATTTTGTTCCTAATTTAAACAGTTTTAGCCCAGGTGTCAACGTGACAAGAGTTCACATCTCCTGGATCGCCACTCATTATGGCTTAGACAGAAGGTGACCCCAAAGACGAGACCAAAAGACCTGAACTCAATTCCTTTTCTCTGATACATGCCAGCTAAACCAACCTGTCTTACATTCTTATATTCCTATGTTGATGAAACATGTTAAATAAAGTTGATATAAAGATGTTGCATCTTTTCATATGGCGCTCATCTGGCTGAAAACCTCTTGACTTTGTGGTTGAACAAGATACTGACAAATCTAGCTGCAAAAATAAAACCCGTCACGATAAAATAGGTCCTAATTATAAAGATTAAAAAAGGTAGCAAAAGTAATAATATAAACACACATAGTTTAGATAATTATTTATGGTCTACGTAGCACAAAATTTAAATATCATAGAATCCTTACATTCAGGTGGTGATTCGGTCAATTCATTTCGACCAAGTGATATAGTCCTTAAGTGCTTCTTTAGATTTGACTCTAAAGAGAACAGGCGTTTTGTTTGTCATTTCGTCCATTTTGGTTGGTCAGTTAAATGTAGCAGTTTTTTTTTAGCTCCTAAAAGTGCCAATGAGTTTTCACAGCTGTGTATGTCCATTGGAATAAAATTATTCTATAAATGTAATTCACAAAGTTTGTTAGTTCTATCATGCCTTCTACTCCAATAGTTTCTTCCTCAGAACTGCTAGACTTTGGAACTCGCTTCCAGGATTCTGCTTTCCCAACTGTACTGACATGCAGAAGTTCAAGTGTAATGTGAACAGACATCTTGCCACTCATCTCCTTTCATAATACCCCTGCAACTTATGTCCCCGATAGTAGCCCCCTACTTTAAAGTGGCACTGTGTTTTGTTTAGGGTGAAAATTGAAAAAAAAAAATGCTAAGTAGGGTGATGTTACTCCAAACTGACTCCAACAATTTTCTTATCACCACAAAATTTAAATATCCATCACTTTTTTGTCTTGAATTTGATCATCTAATGTTGGGAATTGTTAAGCTATATTACCAATGTAATTACATTTATTTATAACTGTAACTTATTTTTTCACATGTAAGGACGGATTGTTTGCAGTAGGGATTTCCAAGAACAGTAGTAGAAGTCACTTCTGTCTTAGTCAATGTCTTGTGAAAAATAACTTCCAATGTATGAAGAATAAATGGTGAACAGCAAGAAATTGTGATACAGTTATTGGCAGATGTAAACAATGTTGGATATGTGTGTTGGAATCAAAGTTATTCTTCTTTGGAGATAATTGGTTTCAGCATTTGATTACATGATTTGTTATTTTGTGACCCTTAACTTCTTTTTGATTGTAAATTTGAAAACTATCAGTTTTGTGGCCATAGCAACTTTTCATCATCCCATTCCCATAAATATTATCAAAGGCAAGATAAGTTACTTTTCTACTTAACTGTATATGTTTTTAGTGTTTTTATTTAATGTAAAATATTTATTCGGTTCGAAAGTCATAGTGTTTATCAATATATTTGAAAAGGACAAATGGCGGCGAGCTCGCTGTTGAATACGTTAAGTTTGGAAAAATAAGTTCAAACTAAAAAAACTATACAAAATAATGTTAGAAACTTGCTCAATATATGTTACCGTGACATAGGCTGACATATATTGAGTGTGTTTCTAACATTATTGCGTATATGTTTTAGTTTAAACTCATTTTCCCATAATTAACGTATTCAACAGCGAGCTCGCCGCCATTTGTCCTTTTCAAATATATTGATAAACACTATGATTTTCGAACCGAATAAACATTTGACATAAAATAAAAACACTAAAAACACATTCAGTTAGATAGAAAAGTAACTTATCTTGCCTTTGATAATATTTATTTGTTATATATGTTTTTTGACAACTTGTGTCTTGTAAAACAAACTCAAAAAAGATACCATAAAAATTTAATTTAACTTGGAAATACTATTTAAAATACACGTGCATACACTACACAAGCACCCTTATTATTATTATTATTATTATTATTATTATTATTATTATTATTATCATAATAATAATAATAAAAATTGCTGTAGATCACATCAACTGGCGCCACACCAACTTGTTGTGAAGGGTCAGGGAGGATAGAAAGACCGAGGTGGGAGAGTACTAAGCAGATCTCCACTGGAAGTGTATAATTCAAATCTGGTACCTTGGGGAGGCATTTTGTCACCCAAACCCACGGAAACATCAATGGCCGATGCCAACGAGAAATCAATGACAACGGCTGTTGCGATAACATGCAATCATCTGCACAAGTGGTCAAGAGGAGAACACTAGAAATCTGGGGAAACTTGTTGTCACTCGGTCTCCAGAGAACACCACAGGTTACTGCCAGTGAGCGATCACTGATGATGGCCTGTGAGATAACTCCTAATGAGTGAAATAATAATAATAATAATAATAATAATAATAATGTCCCCTCCCAAATTCACCACCACCTGATTTAATATCGTAGATGTTTACTATATTTTCTTAGTTTTAAACCAATGTTCACATTATAGTATGATTGTCTTTTAGTAGTTATGTGACTTCATTTCCGTATTCATGTATTCTGCACTGATATGAAAATGAAGACTATAGTGGAGTATAGGATTCCTAACCATGTAACTGATGAAAATACGCTACACATTTTGATGAAAAACATGGGGAAAAATGGACATAGAAGAACAGAAAACCAAAACTTTAAATATAATTTCTGTCTTTAAAGTAATAGTTATTTAAATATTTCAACATATAATTTTGTGGGGAAAAATCCAGCTTCCCAATAAGGGGCACTCTGGATAGGAATAAAAGTAATCTCAGTCATGAAAGATTTCTCCTTCACCGGCCGAGGACAGAAAAGTTTAATTGTAGCATCAGAACAGATACTACACTGTGATTTTACCAAGAAGGCCAAGAATTGTTTGTGTTTAATATGTTACTTTCATTGTTTGTTCACTAAATTCATAATTCAGTTTTATTATTATTAGATTGTATATTGCTTTAAAATTACATAATATTTTTATTTTATATTGAATAAAGTTCAGTTTCATTCTTTATAATCGAATTCCTTTTCTTTTCTTTTTTAACATGTTTTAAATCTTTTTTTTTAAATGCCCTCATATAGTATCGACAGTGATAGTTTGACAAATCTTACCTACATTGCCTGCAGGCATTTTTCAGTTAACAGGACTTCTATATCTCGGTGGCTGTGTTATAACACTAATACAATGTTGATAATAAACCAGCCCAAATGTGATAACAGTACTCCATACATGGGCGAATGGTGGCCTTACAGAGGTACAGGATACTTTTAGGCGTAAGTAATTTTCTAGCATGGTAGAAAAAGCCCACCTTCTTTGCAGCAGCCTTGGCAATGCTCTCAATGTATCTATTCCAGTTCATGTTCCCTGTTAATATGTTTGCAAATTCTCCATTTGACATACTCCACTACAGTCAATCATTGTATATTAATAGTTGCACGTTATATTACAGCTGTTCATTAGTGGTTCAAGATATTGTGATCACCTATGCAGAATAGGGTAGGGCGATTCTCAAATTCTCACACCACACCCATACATATTTTATGTAAGTTGTTTTCTATTCCCCAACTATTTTCATTCTTAGATTTGATCCCTAAATATGAACCTCATGTTTATCATTGTAGTGAATGGTTCACAAACGTTAATCATGCACACACATTAACAAAACCTCCTGCGCCATCTATAATAATATTTGAAGTTATGGAAAATATTAAGAACGCATAAAAAGATTTGAACCCTTTTGGTTGGATTCAGACCTTTTTTAAGAATAAAAATCAAAATATAGATAATTTTGGTATAACCACATATTTACCAATCCAAGTGGCTTCCTGTTTGGAAAGTCGTCCACAGAAAACGTTGTAATTAAATTTGAAGACATTACTATATTACATTTCAACAAGTCTAATATATTATGTTCCTGCGGCAATATCATCTAATGAATTCGTGTTTATGATGTAGTTTGATTATATTTAGATAAATGCACATGGTTGGTTGGTTTTGTTTTACAGCATATCAACCCTTTTCAGGTTATTTAATGCCGAATCCAAAGATTCGGAAGAAAATTTGTTTAAATAGAATATATTTGTTGTTTTCAAGTCGGTTTCTATTTACCCCATAGTTGGGACCCTGACAGATACTACCACTCCGGGTCAGAGTGGACCTGGGAGCAATGGCAATTAAAGGGTGACTCCACACTCCACAAAGCCCGCAAGCTGGGGCCTCACCACCGGATATAGTTTAAGGTCATATCATAAATGCACATGGGAAATTTATTATTTTCTACTAAAATGAAAACCTGATTTTTCTTGGATTGAATGAGGATACTATGTACCTTTTTTCATTATGCTCATGACGTCATATCACTTCCTTTGGTTCCCCTCGTACCACTACTCTCGTTTTTTTTTATCCCTAATATAGTCGGAAGAAGATGAGATGTTGAAAACTCTCTGAAGTGGTGTCTTATACATATGCTTTTAATTTCATTAAAATTAGATATACGTATTTGAAGTTTTCACGGACATGTAAATATTTAGCAATTAAAAGGTCGTGTACAGATTTGGAACCACTTCCATTGTCTTCCATAGGAAATTTTCTACACATGATGAACATTTTGCTATGTTCTACAAAAGGGATATATTTGTTTGAAGTAGATGAGTGGTTTAGGCTATAGTATTTGAATAATAATCTAATAGTTGTAATGTCGCCTTATTTAATGGGAGTTCATAGTCGTAGCTGGTATATTCTTACATGTGGGGATTTCCGCTTATCTTTAAACGTCTCGCTCAAGCTGGTTTATAAGCATGACCATCGTCATAGATGGCGTGTCAGCTGAAAAATGACGTCATCGTCATAAGTCCTAGCAAGCAAGATAAGTGGAACACAGACTGTCGATAATGAGCAAACATTTTTTACAGAAAGCGTTAGCAAACTTCAAAATTAGATTAAAAAAGATAAACATGATACTTTGTACTGAAACTCATCCAATATTAATTAAAAAAATTGAATAATAAAAAACGAATTGAAAGGGAGAAAAGTTGTTAAAAAGTTTAAAAGGAAAAGGAATACGATTTGATACAAATCAAATCGTATTTCTTTTCTTTTTAAACTTTTTAACAACTTTAAATAAAATAAATCCAAGGTAATTTTTTGATTCAATTTAAATTAAATTTTTATACCTTACTTTGTAAAATTTATAAAAGTGTACTTTGAAGATAAATAAATTTCAAATTGAATCTTGTACCTTTATTTTTAAAGCCTATCGTAAAAACATCTTGTTTAACAATTTTCGTGCCTTATTTTTAGATTTTATGTAGATCCTGTAACCTTTCTTTCTATGGAGAACACACATACATTACACACAGACAGCAAGTTTTATGTATAGAAATTATTGTTGCATTAATATTTTGAATGTTTCAACTTATGTTTTTGGGTTTTGTATTCAACTGTCTTAATGCAGCATTGGCAAATTATTTAACTATTCAATATAATGATCGACCTTCATTTTTTTTACTCGATTTTTCTTGAGTCGTTTCTTAGATGCATAAAAATCTTCACTTATAAATGTTACTTAGTGATAACGACCCAATTAAAAGTAACCGATACATGGGGATTACACATTAGTTTCAATGAAGTGTAATATATTGACAGTGTGAAAAATCTTAACGATAAGACTTGTTTTATGTGAAAACAACGCGCAGATCTTTACAAACACACTTTTTTTCTTCAACTTTACATCATTGCAAGAAAGAAGAAAAGAAAAAAAAGAAGAAAGACAACAACATACTGAGGATGGAGTTTAGCTCCGAAATATATTTAAATTGTAAATTTCAAGCAAGGAAAATGTTTGTTCATTTTCCTTAATATTAAGTTGTGATTTTGTTAAAACTGTGCGTTGGCAACGCAAGATTAACGTCAAGGATGTGAGTTCCGTTATAGAAACGTTGATCTAATTTGAATAAAATAAAATACACATCAAGTGCGCTTGAAATCCAAATCACAACGTAATATTAAGGAAAATAAACAAATATCTTACTTGCTTGAAATTCATAATTGAAACATATTTCGGAGTATGCTAGTATTGTTAATTTAAACATATTTCGAAGTATGCATTCTCAGTATGCTGCTTTCTTTCCTTTTTTCTTTTCTTGCTTGCCATGTTGTAAAGTTGGAGAAAGGAATGTCTGTTTGTAAGAAAATGTAATTTAGATACTGAAGCTACCTTTTTCAAATGTAATACTGCTTTCTTATATTTATTGCTTCTGTGCAACTCCAAATAGAACAAAACAATGACATTCTTGAATAAAAGTAGTTCCATTCACTCCACCTACGTTCACAATAATATGAAGAGAAATTAAAAAGAAAAAAATCTTAAAAATGTATATGAAATAAAGTAATTTTCAGATCAAAAACTGCTTTAGCCATTACCTGGACTGACTCCATATACCACCCTTCTTAAAAATATATATGCACTAAAGTAATTTTCAGATCAAAAACTGCTTTAGCCATTACCTGGACTGACTCCATATACCACCCTTCTTAAAAATATATATGCACTAAAGTAATTTTCAGATCAAAAACTGCTTTAGCCATTACCTGGACTGACTCCATATACCACCCTTCTTAAAAATATATATGCACTAAAGTAATTTTCAGATCAAAAACTGCTTTAGCCATTACCTGGACTGACTCCATATACCACCCTTCTTAAAAATATATATGCACTAAAGTAATTTTCAGATCAAAAACTGCTTTAGCCATTACCTGGACTGACTCCATATACCACCCTTCTTAAAAATATATATGCACTAAAGTAATTTTCAGATCAAAAACTGCTTTAGCCATTACCTGGACTGACTCCATATACCACCCTTCTTAAAAATATATATGCACTAAAGTAATTTTCAGATCTTAAACTCCATATACTCTACTGCTCCTCTTTAAAATATATATGAAATAAAGTAATTTTCAGATTGTAAACTGCTTCAGCTAAATGCGGGGTAATGCTTGGGAGAATTGCCTTGTTATAACACAGACACTATTCCCCTCGCCTCCACCTAAAAAAGGGTTTGGTAATCCCTGGGATACAGCATTCATCCGTTCCGGGGTTTGGATCGTAAGGTGGAATCATCGTACCGCAGAGCCTAAGAAAAATTTTATACAGTACATATTAAAAATTAGTAGCAAAATACAGTACAGTATATAATACACAGGGACGTGAAATAAGTAATGCCCCTGACCCACTTCCCATAGCAGTAGAGCAACGAAACTTGGCACAGTTATTAGTCTTTCTCTACATAGGAACCACCCAAAGTTATGCATTTCTCCCATCGTTTGATGCAGCTCTGGAGATCGTTTTTGTAGAACACCCCAGGTTGGTCCTCCAACCACGACGTGACTTTAAATATCAAGGCTGCATCATCTAGGAAATGCTTTCCTTTCAAAAACAACTTCATGGTTGGGAAGAGGTGAAAGTCAGAGGGTGCAAGGTCAGGAGAGTAGGGAGGATGGGGAAGGATTTCATAACCACACGCCCATGCTTGCAGGAGGAGAGTACCTTTGCTGATCTTGCCCCGCATCTTGATTTTGATAGCTTCCCTTAATTTCCTCAAAAGTGAAGCGTAATAGGCTCCTGTAATTGTGGTGCCCTTTGCCAGGAAATCTGTCATCACTACTCCGTCCAGGTCCCAGAAGAGTGTTAGCATGACCTTGCCACTGGAGGGCTACACCCTTACCTTCTTTGGAGGTGGTGAGTCCAAGTGCTTCCACTGCATTGACTGGGCTTTGGTCTCTGGATCATAGTGATGGACCCAGGTTTCATCCTGTGTAGTCAGTCTTTTGAAAAACTTTGAGTCATCTTCTTGACACATCTCCAAATTCATCCTCGAGCACTTGACGCGTTCTCACTTCTGGAATGGTGTGAGCAACCTGGGAATCCATCTGACAGACACCTTATGCATATGCAAATGGTCATGAATGATAGTTTCCACAGACCCTGTACTAATCTTGACATCTTGGGCTATTTGGCGAATAGTAATGCGCCGATCTTCCAAAATGGCAGCCTCAACTTGACCGACAGATGCCTCATCAATGGCAGAAGGGGGAGGGCGGACCAGATCTGGGAGCTGTTTCCACAGACTTCCGGCCATGTTTGAATTCACAATGCCAGCGTTTTACAAGGTCATATGATGGGGCATTATCACCATAAGTTTCTTTCATTTCATCAAAAGTCTCCTGTGGTGTGCGTCCTTTCAAATACAAAAACCGGATCACTGCTCGACATTCAACAGGCTCCATTTCACACCTGACTCAGTTCAAACACCTGTAAAACAGAAACCACAATTAGTTCAGAGCTGTAATTTTTCGCATAACCCATAGAGATATAAATCATTGCACATGCAAAATTTCAGCTAGATCAGACAACTGGAAGTGGGCCAGGGGCATTACTTATTGCACGTCCCTCGTCTCGTATAGTCTAATAACATTATAAATAACACCATAAATTGGGCAAATATAGTAACTAGGGGCTGGAAAAAACATCGTATTCCACATCGAAACCTGAAAACCCATATCCTCGGGCTCTACTATACTCTAACCACTGCACCAGTGCGCCACAGGTCCTTAGGGACCAGTTCTAGTACAAATTTTGGGAGACTTAAACTTATTCTATATCTAGTTGTAAATATCATTTATTTGAAATCCCGTCCAAATTCCTGAGTTCGACAAGATACACCTGAAAAAGTTTGGAGGTTACACCGACTGACACTTTATGAAAATGAAACTCAAGATGAGAACCGTAGTCTGATGAATCCAAAGAATATAAGTAAGTTTTTCTATTTCAAAATTTGGTTTGTTACTTAACTGATTTTGTCAACAACAAAAAAAATGGCGGTCGAATTTGTATTTCTAGGTGATCGTTTATTTCAAGCTTAAAAATACAAAAAAAAAAAAAAGGCTCATGTTATCACTAATCCTATGTATGGAAACGATTTCTAATCAGATTAAGATACATATATTTAGCTTTTGAAGTTTGTTAGTTCATTTTAGTAATTTGTTGTTGGCTTCCTTTCTCCTCTGCCCTTTCCTCCACCACTGTCCTCTTCCTTTCCTTTCCAATGTAGCACTACCAAGACACAAGAGATTGTCTTTTCGCACAATACATTTCACGTTTTCTTTTTGTTTTTCCAGTCTTTTGTTTCTTCTATTGCATTATAGACATTAGCAAGTTTGATTGTGCAGTATAGTTAACAAGAAACAAAGGGAGAGAAAAAGAAACAGAAAAAAAAAATTGTCACCAAATGATATAAAATATAACATTATATCGATCTGTTAGTTTTACACTTTGAAGGACAATTTTTTTGTTTTCATTTTTAAAGATTTACAAGGGCGATAATTCAAGTAATTTGCAGTTGTATTTTTCAGTTGCCCACATTGAAAATTAAGCCTTAAACCTTTAGTAGAATATCACTTTTACAATTGATTTTTCCAAATACTTTAACTACTGCGCCATGGATCCTTGCAGACAGTTCTAGTACAAATTTTGGGAGTCTTAAACCTAATTATTTCTAGTTATAAATATCACTATTTATTCAAAATTCTATCCAAATTTCTGAGTTTAACAATATACACCTGAAAGAGGTCGGAGGTTATATCGACTGAAACTTTCTGAAAATTACACTCAAGATGAGAACCATAGACTGATGAATCCAAAGAATACGAGTAAGTTTTTCTATTTCAAAATTTGGTTTGTTACTTTAACTTAACCGATTTTGTCAAAAAAAAAAAAAAAAATGGCGGTCGAATTTTTCTTTTTAAGTGATTGTTTATTTCAAGCTTAAAAATACAAACAAAAAAGGGTTTATGTTATCACTAATCGGAAACGATTTCCAATCAGATCAGGATACATATTTTTAGCTTTTGATATCTTTTAAGCCTGAAATAACCGACCATTAAAAAATGAAACATTCAAAACCATTTTTTAAAATCAGTTATGTGAATATAACGAGATAAATTTTGAAATAACAAAACTTATTGTAATCTAAAAAGAAAAACGAAATTGCCAGAACGCCCACGAAATTCATGTTATTAGCACGACTTGACTTTGACACGTTTTCTTTGCTGCTAAACACTAAACATTCTCCTCTACATTCGTCCTTCTTATCGCAGCCACTCCCTTCATATGTAAATTATATCTTGAAACCACGAGATCTTTAAAGATCATTTCACATCATATAGACCTTACATCTCTAATGCTTCGTACATAGCCAGACTTAACTAACCCTCGACACTGCCGAAAATAGCTATCACTACGTGGTTAGACACGTTTAGCCCTTGATATATGGCCAGACACAGCCAGCTCTCAATATATGGCTTGACACCACTAGCCCTTCATATTCTTGTTGACTTTCAAACACAAAAAAAAGTTTCAGTTCATATCAATATTCAAACCCTGTATTTAGCATTTGTGCATTGGCAAATATACTTGTTATTGTATTTCGTCTTGTTATCTTGTACATCGGTTGACATGTTCTGCAACATTTGGGGGGGGGGTACAAGTTTTCTCTCCTGACAGTATTCAATAATTCTTTCTGGAGACTGTAGTAGTAATTCTTTTAATGCACTCACCTCCAAAAGACAGAAAGTCTGTTCTGTTTGTTGTCAATGCACAGGGGCTGAGAGAAGAAGAAGAAGAGGAAGAGGAAGAAGAAGCGGTAAGCATGGTTTGTTTTATGGGAAAAAGGGCGAAACTAACCGTGAGAATTTCTGAGATTTGAGTGGAATAAAAGACCGAATTTGGACGGATAGGCGACGGTGCTTTTGCTCGAGCAGAGGCAACGGTGAGAGGAGAAGAAAGTCCCTCCATAAAAAAAGTTTCGACTCAAAGTGAGAAAGAAAGTGAGGCTCAAGGACCCAGCAGTTTTCAGAGACTGAATCGGCTGTCCCAACTCAATTAAATTCATGATCGCTTTAATTAATTTTCTCAACTTGTTGATTTTTGTGCTTTATTCAATCTGAGATTGATTGACAATTGTCATCTGCTGCAAACTGATCAGCCAAGAATTTTAGTATCTTCCGGCAGTTTATATAAACTGCCGGAAGATGCAGTCAAAAAGTTGTTTTCAGCATGGGTCACAAACTGCACTACTAGCAAGAAATGTTTCTTTTCCTTCAAAATTGATTTATTAAAAAACACGGTCAAAGAGAAAAAGTATACTTGGTTACAACTTTTGATTGTGAAATCAGAAATCTGCTAAGGAAATGTTTGCAAACTAGTGAAATTAAAAATGCTATCAAAATCTAAATAAAACTGTTTTGTCAAAATCTATAAACTGTTTTGTTTGTTTGTTTGTTTGTTTGTTTTTTGCTAAATACCGCTTGCCAATTTCCGATTTTAAAATCGGAAGTCATAACCAAGTAGATTTATTTCTCTTTAACCAATCAAGCTTTTAAGTCTATTATATAAGTTGGATGTACATTAGTACTGATTAAGTGTGTTAAGAACAGTATTAAGCATAGTTTCGTTATGTAATCGGTTTATTATAATTATTATTGATTTAATAATTTTTTTTTTTATAAATTATTCGTGACATTTTTTGCAATGAATTATATTGATGTATTTTTTTTTTCTTTAAATTACAACAGAAAGAATATGACAATTTTGATGGTTTTGTTGTGCTTCATGGTACCGACACAATGGCCTATACTGCATCAGCACTGTCATTTATTTGTCATAACCTTGGCAAACCAATCATTATCACCGGATCTCAGGTTGGTATTGCTTTTATCTTCTTTGTTTCTATTAAAAGTATGAAGAGATACGCCGCTGCTGCTGCTTATGGTTTCAAATGGTGTAGTTTGACGACAGTCGAGTCTTCGAAAAGTACCAGGAACAACGCTGATAATTAATATAAATGTAACTAAATTAGCGAATGAAAAAGATTGATAAAAACATGAATGAGTCAGCATTCAACTAATGCTAAACTTAACAATGAGATTTTGTGAATGAAACCGAGAAAGTTGGATTTAAAGAACAAAACATATATCAACAATTTTACAGAGACGTAAATTGAGTAGGTTTATGAATTAGATACGAGTGTTAAAAAGTTCGTTTAAAAGTTGTGTGTGTGTGTGTGTGTGTGTGTGTGTGTGTGTGTGTGTGTGTGTGAGAGAGAGAGAGCGAGAGAGAGAGAGAGAGAGAGTTTGTCTTATTTCTGCTCTTCTTTTGTTAAATAGTACGTGGGAGGATGCCCTAAAAGAAGGGGGAGGGCTAAATGCAAAGTCAAGAAATCACATGACTTCCAGCAAAGAACAGTTCGAGCTCTCAACCTGCATTGATGCAGTACGTGGTGGTCCTAGCCAACCAGCAAGGTGGCAGGGACGGTGCGCACACGTGGCCAAAAATCGGTCTGTCAGTATATGTACATGTTAGCTCTCCTTCCAATTCATTCCTTCTAAATCATATTCTCGCATTAAATGTTACAATCCATTTACGGCCCCATTCCACAAGTCTGGAGATCATTTTCTAAGGATTCCTAGAGGGGTGTACATCTGTCTTTCCTTCGTGCATGTTATAGAGTATTGTGTCATCAGCAACTATACTCATCTCGGACACAATATTATCAGAGAGGTCGTTAATAAATATTAGGAATAATAGTGGCCCAACGATCAACCCCTGAGGCACTTCTACATTAATTTTACATTGTTTGGATGTATGTCCATCAATGACAACCTAGTTCTGGTTGCCTTATCCAACCCATAGTGTATTCGTTCAGAGATGACTGTTAAAATATCTGCAGTACAATAACATGGCCTAAATTCATACTGTTTGTCAGAGAGAAGATTAGTTTTTGCGAGGTGGTGATCTAGTGCTTGATTGATTACGGTCTCAAAGATTTAAACGGAGGTGACTGATAGGGCAATAATTGAGAGGGTCAGTCCTTTTATCAGAATTCTTGTGTACAAGTATCACAGAGGCCATCTTCCAGCTATTAGGGAACCAAGTTTCAGCAAGGCATCTGTTGGAGAGTTTAGAAAGTATGGAGGCTAGCTCAGCTGAGCATTTCTTGATTAGTATAGCACGGATGAGATCAGGCCCACACGCTTTGGAGGTGTCTAAGGTTTTTATGATATTGTGAACATGAGAAGGAGTGATTTTCAGATCATAAAGTGTGGCTTCAGTCCGCATAAGGAAATTTTGGAGGGAGTTGTTTATTGGCTCTAAGGTGGAGTTTGAGGCGAATTGCTGGGCAAGCAGCTCTGTCTTCTTGGTTACCGTGTATGTGACCGTGTATGGTTGTTGGATAGTGGAAGAATTACTGATTGCCCTTTTTATTCACTATACTATTATAAATTTTCCAGAAATAATGAGTTCCTATCTTTTGCGATTCTATGCGTTCCCTAGTTATTTCAACATGCCTTTTTTTGGCTGTGACTATTTCTCTCTTACAATGATTTCTAGCATCCATAAATTTTTATCCATTTCTGTTTAACTTATGACGTACAAACTGTTTTTGTGCAATGGCAGTTGTACAATCTCTAGTGAACGCTGGGGGTAAGTGGGGTTTGCTATAATATTTCCACGTGGTAACTTGTGCTTCAGTGTCCGTTTTGCACAATTTGATTGTCTCATTGGCACACTGTTCAGCAGGAAAAGAGAGACGATATTGTTTGCAAACTCCAACTTCTGCTGCATCACCGCAGTTATATGCCCATGCTTATTTCATGAGTACTTCAATGGAATAAACTCACTGCACTTGTATACTCACTAATGTAAATACTCCTACTAGCAGCAAAATCTTGTCATAAAAATTACTGTAATTCTAAACCTCGTGCATGCATATATATATATATACGAGCAAACAGTTAATAAAACATGTTAAAAAACACTTTGAAATGAGTTAAAAACATATTTAATCTTAAAAGGAAACACTAGATAAGTGGATAGTCCTTAATCCGCAGAGTTTCGAAGAACTACTTTCCTTCTCATCAGAGGGTAAGAATTAGCAAAATGCGGGATCGGATTTTGCATGCAAAAGTATTTGATGAAACATATATATATGTTAATGATGGGACAATTCCGATTCTGATTCTTTATAAATCTCTAATTATTTAACTATAAGATTATTATTTCCCATGATTTTCATAAAAACACATGTTAAATATGCAGATATTTTCTAAAACGTCAAAATACACTTGTGGAAGATGATCTATCGATTTTAAATTTACTGATAATTTAAAATCAATAAATACTTATTATTTTATTATTATTACGACCAACAATGGGAGATTTTTCTTTAGAAAAAAATAAAATAAAAAAATACAATTAAAAGAATCGTTTTGGCATTGGAAAATAGGCATTAATTTTTCCGATACGGATATCCGATTTGAATTCCGCTTTTGAATATAAGCATTGTTGTCTGAAGAGGTCTCTAATTAATAAATATTAGAAGACCGAAACATCAAATTACTGCTTATGTAAAGACAAATTGAATATATATATATATATATATATATATATATATATATATGAAACAGGACTTATCCCTACTCTTTAATGAAACATGCATTAGAAAAAAAAAGCTGCCCAAATATACTTATATATATATATATATATATATATATATATATATATATATATATATATATATATATATATATATATATATATATATGGAAAAATGCGCGCATGAAAAGTAATATTCTTAAGATTTTATTAAACCTGGAAAAGTAAAGGACAAGAAATTCCACCTGGAAAAGTAAAGAACAAGATATTCTAGTAAAGTAAAAAATAAGAATTTTTTAGACTTAAAATATTGCAGCTAAAAATAAAATTTTAATATTGATAAATAAAAATAAATATTAATAATTTTATAATTTACATAAAAATTAATAATTTTATTATATCATAATTAGGATCATTTAATTCATTTTTATGTAAATTATAAAATTATTAATTCCATCTACTAACTAACTAACTAATGAATTAATTTTATTCAAACAATTTTCACTACATAAATATATGCAAATAATAGGGGGGAAATAAGTTCAATCCAACGACTGACACCCTTTCTAACTCAACAATAAACAACAACATATGCAAATAATAAATAAAATATTTATCAATATTAAAATTTTATTTTTAGCTGCAATATTTTAAGTCTAAAAAATTCTTATTTTTTACTTTACTAGAATATCTTGTTCTTTACTTTTCCAGGTTGAATTTCTTGTCCTTTACTTTTCCAGGTTTAATAAAATCTTAAGAATATTACTTTTCATGTGCGCATTTTTCCATATAATCCATGATTTTTCCAGGCATCGCTATTCTATTAATATATAAATTTATAATATTTATTAATGATTGTCAAAAGAAATTAGCTCTCAAACACACATTTATGCAATATTTATCATTCAATCACAGTAGTTCCGAGCCAGGGTCTCTACCGAGACTGCGGTTCATGAATTTGTGATCTGTATAGAGCATAAATATATATTTATTATCATTATTATTCCAAGTTCGTTGCTAATATTATATATATAAATACACGCAAAGAAAAATACAGGAATAATCGACAATGTTGTCTGTTTTTCTAAAAAAAATATTTCTCTTTCATTCCCTGAACGAATGAGATAAATGAATAATAAAATAAAAATTCAATAATCTTTAAAATATTTTCAGTATTTCCTAGTAAGTTTAAATAAAGTTGTGTTGTTTTTTTCTTTCATTTCTTCTAATAAAATAAAATAAAATAAAAACTAAACCTTTTATTTTATCCATTTTTTTTTCTGGCTTCTTCTGCTTGTCTCTGCCACTCTCACTAGTATTTTCTTCTTTTTAGTCTTTTAAGTTCACATGTATTATTCGACTTATTTACTTCCGAAACTAAGCAAGCAGGTTCACTGCTGCTGATGATAATATGGACAAGACACGATCTCATAGCAGCAGCAGCAGCTCTAAGAGTAGTAGTTATAATAATAACTTGGAACCGGCGAATTATTAGCATATTAATAGTTCGATTTTCATCGGTTTTTAATTTTTAAAAAAGCCATTACACGGGATTGAACCTAAAATCTTTCCACCAATCCCGGCTCTATACCCGTTACGGTAACATATAACATGTTCAATTTAATTTCGAATCACAGTAGTTGTTATGAAATGACTACATTTTTCATCAATTGTGATAACGAAAAATTTGAATTCATTCAAAGAATATGTATATCATAGAATTCACTAATATTTTTAATCGATAAATTCACCATTTTTTGCTATAAAATCATAAGGAGAGTTAAAAAAATTAGTTATTAAAAAAAAAGTTTGGTTTTTTAATTATAAAAAAAACGATACGCGGGATTGAACCTAAAATCTTTCCACCAACCCCCGGTACTCTAACCGTTACGCTAACATGTCATATTGCCAAAATCGCAGTAAAAAATATTTATATACAAAAAAAAGTTATGCAAAATAAAAAAAAAAAGCGTTAGTCACTTACGTACTTACTCTCCTGTTTGTGAACCCACATATTTTGTTGTAACTTTTTTTTCTACTGAACCAATTTTCGAAATTTTTTTTCAAAATGTAGCTAATGAGGTGTTCTATCCAACTATATAACCTGTTTGAAATTTGGTTACGAACGGAATTAGTGGTGGGGGTTTGAATGTGTCTCGATTCATTCAATTTCGGACTTAAGCATATATTCAACCACTACCGTGGTTGAATGATATATATATATATTGTTTTTAAATCCTTGAAATAATACTAGAACTAGTGTGAATTGTTAGAAACAAACTAATATCGTGATTGCAGTACATTAATTAACTTACTAACAAAATAATTTTCACATGAATGACATCGGATTATTAAAAGTTTTAAAGGTCGAAAAACTTTCCAGACTCTGTGTGTGTGTGTGTGTGTGTGTGTGTGTGTGTGTGTGTGTGTGTGTGTGTGTGTGTGATCATAATACAAGCATGTACTAATAAAAGACAATATAATCTGATCAGCAAACACTCTTTCTTGCAATTATTTTACATTTTTAATGTTTAGAATGGATTTTTAGACGGATGCTAGTACAATACGAGGACAGGTTTCTTCTGTGGAAAGCCACCATTTATTAAGTCACCTGACGAGGACTCCTGATTTTAACCGACCATTTGTCTGAAACATTAGCATGTCCAGTGTCGCGATCATGTACATTTGTCATCCTATAATATATATATATGGTAAAAACCTGAAGAGAGTGCTCAATACTATTGCAGAACAAATATGTGTTTTATTTTTTTATTACCGTTTTATCTGTTTGGTTACATATGTTTCGGATGTTAGATCGTAAACACGGTCCAACAGCCTCATCAGACCATTTCTGTAAGGTCTGACGGGGCTGTTAGATCGTAAACAGGGCCCAACATCCGAAACATATGTAACCAAACAGATAAAACGATAATAAAAAAAATATATATATATAATTAAATAATAGTTTCATGCTTGCGCAATCATCAGTGTAGGGTAAATATTCTTGCCAGTCATGAGATTCGAACTAAGTCATGAAGCCGCCTTTAGCTCCATTTACCGAGCCTCTACCTCAGGGCCACCTAGCTATTGCCACAGGAAGGAAAGGAATTAAGTATTAAACACTGAATTGAGGTGAGTACAATGACAATCTCTCTCTCTCTCTCTCTCTCTCTCTCTCTCTCTCTTTCTCTCTCTCTCTCTCTCTCTCTCTGTATTTATTTATATGTATATATATATATATATATATATATATATATATATATATTAGTGGCCTGGCAAGGCCACGGAAAGCTAACCGAAGCAGCAAAACTGAAGCTGACATGTAGGACACTACATATACAAATGTAGGCAAATCTGGGTATATTTTATTAGTTTGAAAATATAAATTCTTTTTTACCAATTGTTACAAAATTTTAACCATAAAACAGTATTATAATCTTCAAAAAGCCTGCAAATTCCCCCACTAATCAACAATCACGAGGTTGTTTGCTCAGTAACCGAGAAGGCTAACATGCTTGAAAGTCGGTTTGCCTCAAACTCCACACTGGACCTTTCCAACCACCCCCTACCTAACTTTTCTTTGTGGACAGACGCCACGCTAGATGATCTGAAAATCACCCCTGCTCAGGTGCATGCTATCATAAAAAACCTTGACGTTTCAAAAGCATGTGGACCCGATCTCATCCCAGCTGTGCTATTAAAAACGTGCTCAGCCAAACTCTACAATAAATGCCTAAATGAATCTTGCTTTCCGGGCTGTTGGAAAGAATTCTGGCGAAAGTACTGACCCATCAAATTATCTCCCCATTAGATTCCTCCCACTTTTCGCCAAAATATTTGAGCCCATAATTAACCATGCTCTAGTTCATCACCTTACAGATGCTAAACTTCTGACTGACAAGCAATATGGATTTAGGCAAGCCCGTTCCACAGCAGACATCCTAACTGTAATCTCTAAACGTATATACCATTCACTGGACAAAGCGGAGGAGGGCAGAGCGGTAGTTCTAGATATATCTAAGGCTTTTGACACGGTACAGCATGAAGGGTTTCTCAGGAAAATTAGATCATATGGTATCACTGGTAGAATACTTAACATAATTAAATCCTTCTTAGATAAGAGAAAAATCCAGGTTGTCCTCGGTGGTCGTACATCTAAACAATACGATATAAATGCAGGAGTGCCTCAAGGGTCTATCCTTGGACCTCTATTGTTCCTGATATTCATAAATGACCTCCCAACAAAATTGCCTCTGAGATGGGTATATATGCTGATGACACCACACTCTATAACAGGCACGACAGGAAAGCAAACAAACACATATCTAAAGAAATGGCAAAAACACTAGAGGATGACCTCCAATCTGTAGCGGAATGGGGACAAAAATGGATGGTCACATTCAATGCTGCCAAGACTAAACTGGTTTCCTTCAATAATTACAAGAAACCTTCTCTGCCACCTATAGCAATGGCCAGTGACTCTTTATCTGAGAGTACATCTTTCAAACTCCTTGGCCGCAGGAAACATGAGTTGGAACAATTACATTGAAAGCATTGCCAGGGCCGCTGCGAAGAAGGTAGGCTCTCTCTACTGTGCTAGAACACTACTAACACCCGAAAGTATCCTGTACCTCTATAAGGCCACCATTCGCCCATGTATGGAGCATTGCTGTCACATTTGGGCTGGTGCATCTGCTACTAGTCTCTCGCTCCTAGACAAGGTTCAAAAGAGAGTCGCCAATCTGATAGGCCCTGAACTAAGCTTCAGCCTCTGTCCCATCAACGAAATGTTGCATCTCTTTGCCTGTTCTACAAGTATTTTAATGGTGAATGCTCTGGCGAACTGCAGACACTTGTGCCCCCACGACGTAGACACCCTCGACAAACCCAACAGGAAGCTAAATCCCACCCCCACACAGTAGAGATCCCTAGATGTAAAAGATCTTTCTACTCCAGTAGTTTCTTCCCCACAACTGTTAGACTTTGGAATTCCATTCCCGGTCCCTGCTTCCCAACTGTACTGACGTGCAGAAGTTCAAATGTAACGTGAACTGACATCTTGCTGCCCAAATCTCTACATAGTACCCCAGTAGTTGTTGCCCCTGATAGTAGCCCTCTACACCAAAGTGGCAATTTGCCTTGTTTGAGGTGAAAATGTAATAAAAAAAAAATTAAAATATTATTATTATAGCATATAATAATAAATGGAAAAATTAATCCTAAAAATGGTAAGACCACATCTTAGCGAGGATACGAATAACCAAATTGCAGGATTAAGGCAGTCCAAAATGACTTACAAGCAGATTTTTGATATTTTAAAAAAGAAAAAACATCTCTTTCTGCAGTGAATCGAATTGGTAAAAGGTGCAAAGTCAAACGCTTGGTAAAAGGGAAATTTGGATCTGGTCGCCCTAGAGCATCCACTTTGAAGGACGACCACAGGCTTAAATTTACTGTTTGGAAGGATTGAAAGAAAACTTATTTTGATCACAGCAAGAAAATTTTAAACGGGCTGGAAATTCTCTTTCTAGATATACAATATCTAGACGAATGAAATGAAAGAAATGTAAATGTGAATGAAAGAAATGTAAATTTAAAATTGTCACTGATTTCTATAATTTATTAAAATACTATTAATATACTTTCTCCTCTCCTGATTTCATTCTTTACTTCCCCTATCTTATATACCTGTGTGTCTATGTGTATATGTATGTGTCTATGTATTTATTTTATGACCGTGTGTACTTAGATTTATATATTCTTATATTATTTGGTATACCCTCCCATGTTTATTCAATCCATTTGTATGTTTCTATGTGTGTATGCATCTATCTGTACTCTTGCCAAATTATTTGTATTCTTATATTTATATATATATAATTTATGTAAATTATACATATTTATGTGTGAGTATATATATGTGTGTGTGCGTTGTTGTTTATTAGTATATGATTGTATGCATATATTTGTGTATTTTTTTGTATGTATGTGTATACATAAGATATATATATATATATATATATATATATATATATATATATATATATATATATATATATATATATATATATATATATATATATATGCTTATTTGTATGTTGGTTGGTTCTCTGTGGGTATATACATATGTATTTTATTATTTTTAATTTGGGTACATATCTACCTGTGCGTAACTACTTTTGAGTATTTCGTTGATTTAATTACTTCTTTTGCCTGAATATATTTATATATTTATAGGTAAGTGTACTTGTATCTGTGTTATTAGTAATCTGGTCTTGAATGTATTAATTTGTGATTTAATATGACTTTATATCTATACTTAAATAGCTTAAACTTTCAACTTAATAGTATAGTTACACCTTTACTTATGTGCATGTATATGTATGTATATATATATATGTATATATATATATGTATATGTATATATGTGTGTGTGTGTATGTGTGTGTATATATGGATATATATGTGTGTGTGTGTGTGTGTGTGTGTATATACATATATGTATTGTATTCTTTTTATATACATAAATATTAGTAGTTTTTTATTTATAATTATTGGACCTATTTAATTCATTTAATCCCCTCTTATGGCTAAATATGTTATATTAAAAAGATAATAAATATTAATTT